>NW_016803680.1:2269490-2306681 GCF_001698545.2 Rhinopithecus bieti | reverse complement strand
AAAAAAAAAAAAAAAAAAAAAAGAAAAGAAAAAAAGAAAAAAACTACATGTCTCACAGTTCATAAGCCCTAAGAAAGAGAGGAAACCATCCCTTCTGCCTAAGTAGCACAGCAATCCCAGTCTGCATGAAAAAACAATTCAGAGAATCTGATTTGATAAGGTATTAAGCTGAGAGCCTTAAACATATCATCACTTGTTTTCCTATGTAATAAGGACACTTGGGTGAATATTCATTACTTTTGCCAATTTGTTCTGTTCTCTGTATTATTTATGATACTTGTCCCTAGAAGAGCTAGTTGAACAAAGGAGTCATGTAAGGCTACCCAGACTTCAAAGATTATGCCAGCCGAGCCTGATGGTTCACGCCTGTAATGCCAACACTTTGGGAAGCTTAGGTGGGAAGATTACTTAATCCTAGGAGTTTGAGATCAGCCTGGGCAACATGGTGAGATCCTGTTTCTACAAAAAATTAAAGAAATTAGCTGGGCGTGGTGGCGCACCTGTGATCCCAGCTACTCCGGAGGCTGAGGTGGAAAGATTGCCCGAGTTCAGGAGGTGGAGGCTGTACTGAGCTGTGATTGCACCACTGCACTTTAGCCTGGGCAACGGAATGAGACCCTGTCTCAAAAAAAAAAAAAAAAAGAATAAAGAAAAAAAAAATTATGCCATGTCCTGTGAAAGTAACCTTTAACCTCTGAAAAGAAATCTGGAATTCTGATTGGTTGTCTTACTTGATAATTTTTGCCCTGGGAATGTTATCACTGGCAACACTGCATTCCTTAAAGGTATAAATATGTGCAGAATTTTCCTATTAAGTCAGAAGTAGATCATTGAAATCTATGACTTTACTAGATTTATTACTTCATAGATAACATATGACTTTGCTAGATCTATTGCTTAACAGATAACTTGAATGTCTGTGTTTCAATGAATTGAACCCCAGAAGACACAAATATGTAGGAATTAAAGCACAAAGGTTAAGATCGTGGGTGTCTTGGGGGCTCTAGCTATACCACTTCCTCTGACTTTAGTTTTTTTTGTTGTTGTTTGTTTTGAGACGGAGTCTTGCTCTGTCACTCAGGCTGGAGTGCAGTGGCGCAGTCTCGGCTCACTGCAAACTCTGTCTCCCAGGTTCAAACAATTCTGCCTCAGCCTCTTGAGTAACTGGGATTACAGGTGCACACCACCATGCCCGGCTAATTTTTGTATTTTCAGTAGAGATGTCATTTCACCATGTTGGCCAGGCTGGTCTCAAACTCCTGACCTCAAGTGATCCACCCACCTCGGCCTCCCAAAGTGCTGGGATTACAGGTGTGCGCCACCATGCCCAGCTTTAGGTGTATTCTTAAACCTCGCTGGGCCTGCTGTTCATCTGTTAAATGGGTATAATATTAAAAGAGGTAATCTATATAAAGCCACATAAATTTCCAACACAGGCAAACTGGTCTGATCATCAGGAAATATAACAACACCCTCAAATCCTGCTTCTTTCCCAGTCTTGAGGAGAGTCAGCCTAAAAGGACAGTGGCAGGGAAACCCAATCCTTTTTAGTTAATATTTTGTCTCAATGAAAAGCAGAGATCCTTTTAGTCAGAAGGAAAACCGAGGACGGGCATGGTGGCTCATGCCTATAATTCTAACACTTTGGGAGGCCAAGGTGGGAGGTTCACTTGAGCCCAGGAGTTCAAGAAGGAAAACCCCATGCCTGTTGATATTTTATTGAGCTGTTTCAACAGACCTCATGTTCAGTGGCTCTGCAACTTACGTTTTCATTGATGAAGCCTTTGGTCAGCAGGCCGCACATTTTGGAGAGTGTGTCCTCACCCACAGGGCAGTGATAGCGTCCGCCAGTGAAGGAAGCCAGCTTTCTCAGGAACTCAACCGCCGCTCTGGAAGGAAGGGACAGAGGGCTGGTGGGGAGGCTGACTGACCAGCCTAGTTCGTGTGACTTCCCCAGGGGAACTTAAGTCTGTGGGGCTTAAGAGAAATCAGCCTGGCAATGGGCAGTGGCTTGTGCCATGGTGACCACCATTAGAACTCCAAAGGACACTTTCCCCACCAATTTATGGACGGCTATAGCAACTGCTGCTGCTTGAGGGAAGAGGAGTCCCTGTGTTCCCCGTGTGAGTGTCGCCATTTAGCCTGGACCCCCTCAAACCACACAGCCCACACACTCCAGCCCGCATTTCTTCTTTTCTTTTTTGAGACAGAGTCTTAGTCCATTACCCAGGCTGGAGTGATCTTGCATGATCTTGGCTCACTGCAACCTCTGCCTCCTGGGTTCAAGCGATTCCCCTGCCTCAGCCTCCTGAGTAGCTGGGACTACAGGCACCGGCCACCACACCAGGCTAATTTTTGTATGTTTTTAGTAGAGACGGGGTTTTGCCATGTTGGCCAGGCTGGTTTCGAACTCCTGACTTCAGGTGATCTGCCTGCCTTGGCCTCCCAAAGTGCTGGGATTACAGGTGTGAGCCATCGTGCCCAGCCTAGCCCCCATTTCTTTATGGGACACTTATCCAGTGCCTACTATGTGTTAGGCCTGTAAAGGACACATATTACACTTATGGGGCTTATGGTTTAGACCCAGAGATAAAATATGTCCCTATGTAGTCTGTTTTGCTAATAGTAAAGTTTTGATTTTTAAAGGAGCTGAGTCTTATCTGACGTGTTCTTTTTCACATTTTTGTTTTGTTTTGTAGAGACAGAATCTTGCTATGATATCCAGGCTGGTCTCGAACTCCTGGCCTCAAGTGATCCTCCCACCTCAGTCTCCCAAAGCACAGGGATTATAGGCATGAGCCATGGTGCCCAGTCATAACACATGTTCTATAGTGATCGTTTATAAAAATAACCATGACGAGGCTACATTAATATTTTTCTTTCTAGCTTTTCCCCTAAATGTCCCCTAAATACTCACAAATGTGATCCCAGGGGAAGAGTATGAGGGAGACTGTGACATGACTGTGTGAATCTCGTGCAAATGTGTTTCCAGGCTGGAGGAAGTCAGAGGGAAATGTCTGAGTAAAGAGAGGGATTTTCACCCTGTGGTGTGACACCTGCTTGGGTGCTCTAGAAAAACAATGCTTCTTCTAATTTCTTTCTTTCTTTCTTTTTTTTTTTTTGACAGTCTCACTCTGTTGCCCAGGCTAGAGTGCCATGGAGCAACCTCGGCTGACTGCAACCTCTGCCTCCCTGGATCAAGCGATTCTCATGTCTCAGTCTCCTGAGTAGCTGGGATTACAGGCGCATGCCACCACGCCTGTCTAATTTTTATATTTTTAGTAGAGACAGGGTTTCACCATGTTGGCCAGGTTGGTCTTGAACTCCTGACCTCAAGCGATCCACCTGCCTCAACCTCCCAAAGTGCTGGGATTACAGGCGTGAGCCAGCATGCCCGGCCACTTCTAATTTCTGATTTACAGGATTAGGACCCAGGAGAGATTGGTGTCTAAGTGAGCAGGTAGATTAGGTGGGGAGCTTGGATCTCCCTGCTGAGATGTGTGGCTCCATATCGCGCACCTGTCTGAGCAGTTCAAGGAAATGGTGTGCACTTTCACATCTCTTTTCTCCCTGAGTCTTTGGACTTCATTTAGGACAAGGCTGCAGCTTGTGTCTGGCTTTCCGTCGGTCAGGAGGTACAGTCCTTCCAGATCATGGAAACTGAAGGCTTTCTGAAAGAACACAGGACGGCTGTCAGGCTCAGGGGAGAGGCTCACCCGGAAGACAAGAACCAAATGCCTAAAGGTGGTGCCTGCTGCCGCCTGCCTCTGCCAAAATGCATCTGATTGGATGCCTCTGACCTGTTCAAAAAGACTGAGAGATTCTCTTTCAGCCTCAGACAGACCAAGGAAGCTGCTGAGGTTTAGGAGGAAGAGCATGGCTCGCTGCCTAGCTGGTTAATCCCAAGCAAGTCACTTAACCTCTCTGAGCCTCTGTGTCTTCATCTATTTTTCTTTAATTTTTATTTTTTTGAGATGGAGTTTCTCGGCTCACTGCAACCTCTGCCTCCTGGGTTCAAGCAATTCTCCTGCTTCAGCCTCCCAAGTAGTTGGGATTACAGGCATGTGCCACCATGCCCAGCTAATCTTGTATTTAGTAGAGATGGGGTGTCACCATGTTGGTCAGGATGGTCTCGAACTCCTGACCTCAGGTGATCCACCTGCCTTGCCCTCCCAAAGTGCTGGGATTACAGGTGTGAGCCACCGCACCCAGCCTGTGTCTTCGTCTATAACGTGAGAACATTGAGAATTCTTTTCTCACTGGGGTGTTGGGAAGATGAAATGTAGTGCTTTGTCAATTCTAAAGTGCCCTTTGTAAATCCTAAAGCATCGTGCAGTGTCAGCACAGGGGATGATGGTATTTGTTTTGCATCAAGGTCGGGCTCCGTGGTGGGACTTGCCAGCAATGCTTGCAAGATGGAGGTGCTGCCCTGAGCTTGCAGGTGGGTCACCCATTGCATAGCCTCATGACACGCTGCATCTGTGGTCTCCACCAGCGTGTCCTGCCACAACTGAAGGCTCTCTGCAAAGCTGAGCAGGTTAAAACTGGGAAGGAGGAAAAGAGGAGGTGAGGGGCAGAGAAGGGGAGAAAGAGATTGGTTAGAATAGGCCTGTCTAGACTGAAGACCCCTACAATGAGCCCCGTGGCCTCTCAGGGAGAAGGCGTGGGGCCTCTTGAGAATGAGAGGGTACATACTGACGATTTGGATGCAGACAGAGATAGATTTAAATCCCAGCTCAAGCCAGACACAGTGACTTGTGCCTGTAATCCCAGTACTTTGGAAGGCCAAGCTGGGAGGATTGCTTGAGGCCAGGAGTTCAAGACCAGCCTCAGCAACATAGTGAGACCCCCATCTCTACAAAAAAATTAAAAAAAAAATTAGCCAGGCATGGTGGTGTGTGCCTATAGTCCAAGCTACTTGGGAGGCTGAGGTGTGAGATCACTTGAGCCCAGGACGCTATGATCACACCACTGCACTCCAGTCTAGGCAACAGAGTAAGACCCTGTGTCAAACAAACAAACAAAAAACCCAAACAATCCTAGCTCAGCCAGTGACTGGTTACCCAATCTTCAGCAAGTGTCTTAACCTCTTGAAGTCCTGGCTTCTTTTCTGAAAATGGGGCTGATAACAGCAACGCCTCACGGGCTCATTGTGAGAGTTGATGAAATGATGCGTGTAAAGCATCTGATGCACAGGAAGTACTCAAGAAATGTGTACTCTGATTAAGGCAAGAAAGAGGCCTAGTCTAAGATGAGAGTCCCCTGGGGTCCCCTTAGGGTCAACCCTTCCGGATAGGGAAAATAAACAACTTCCTCCACTCAAAAATCAAGTTCACAAAATTTTAAAATTAAATAAAGAATTAAAAAAAATCAAGTTCAGCTGAAAGCCATACTTCAAGGCCACATAGTGGTTCCTTTGCTGTGCCTGCAATTGTCCCTAGGCCTGAAATTGCGTTCCTTTTTTTTTTTTTTTTTTGAGACAGCGTCTTACTCTGTTGCCCATGCAGGAGTGCACTGGTGCAATCATAGCTCACTGCAGCCTCAACCTCCTGGGCTCAAGTGATCCTCCTTCCTCAGCCTCCCAAGTAGTTGGGGCTACAGGTGCACACCACCATACCCAGCTAATTTTTAAATGTTTGTAGAGATGGGGTGTCACTTTGTTGCTGAGGCTGGTCTTGAACTCCTGAGCTCAAGTGATCCTCCTGCCTTGGCCCCCAAAATTGCCGGGATTACAGGTATAAGCCACCATACCCAGCCTCTAAAAACTGCTTTCCTTCACAGCAGAGCAGAATACAGTGCTCTTTCCTACTCAAATGTGTTACTCAGAAGAGCATCTCAAAAACTCCAGGCCTGCTGACGCTGAGAGGAGACGGCGTGCTTGACCAGGGAAGCCCCGGGAACTGCCCCTTTGATCTTCCTGATCAGCCTTCGCCTCTTACCTGTCACAGCGCTTCCTCAGCTGTTCCCAAATCAGCAAAACCAGCTCTGTCTTCACCTGCTGCAGGTAAGGGCCCATGGACCCTGACGTGTCCAGCAAAATGCATACTTTGCTCTCCAAAACGGTGCCAAACAGTCGGCGGCTCCCTGCTCCGAGACAGGTGGGGCAGAGGCGGGGGTGAGGGGTCCCTCCTCCTGGGTGGTTTCCCGCGCTGTATCTATCAACTATAAAGTCTTGCAACACCTGTTGCCTGCCTGATCATTGATCGGATGTCACCCCACTGGGAGACGGCCTTTGTGGTGCTGTGGGAGGGGGCGATTGTCCAAGGGCAGACCTGATCAGTGGTTTGGGCTTTAGGAGATCAAGATTTCAGCTCTGGCTTTGTCTGTGATGAGTTGTACAAGCGGTTAAACCTCCTGGGCTTGAGTTTCCTCATCCTTAAAGTATCAATAGTATCAATAGTATCATGATATTGCTTTGAAGTATTAGATAGTGTTTGGGTATGTACTGGTATGTCAGCTGGGGGACTTGTACTACAAAAGAAATCGCTGGGTCTCTGGTTTTAAGTCACCATTCCCAGGGGTAATGTGAACCGAGAGTAGAGAGAGGCTCATGGCTTCTCTGTCCCAGCTCAGCCTCTGACCTGACAACTGTACCTGAAGCAGCAGTCATCATGATGCCCCTGTCCGTGGACCATCTATACCAGGTCCTACTGCAGAGGACTGGACCTAATGAATTTACATAGACCCTGAGTGGCACATACAAGGCCACCTGTAGGATCTCCATATAGGACTCCCTTCCTCCCTCCTCCTATTGCCCTAGAAACCCTCCAGGCCCCATAGCCTGAATCCCCTCCTGCGCAGTTCCAGCTGTCTGCCCACCTTCTTGGGTTTGATGCTTCAGACCATCTCTTAATCCACAGCCCAACCCTGTCCATTTGCCTCTCCAGGAGGGGACTTGGTGCTCTCTGAAAAGAGGTCCGCAGTGGCTTACACCTATAATCCCAGGACTTTGGGAGGCCGAGGCAGGAGGATCGCTTGAGCCTAGGAGTTCAGAGCCAGCCTGCGCAACATAGCGAGACTCTGTATCTTAAAAAAATAAATAAAGTAAGCTGGGCATGGTGGCACGTGCCTGTAGTCTCAGCTGCTTGCAAGGCTGAGGTGGGAGGATTGCTTGTGCCCAGTTCGAGGCCGCAGTGAGCCATGACTGCACCACTGGACTCCAGACTAGGTGACAGAGCAAGACCATGTTTCTAAAATAAAATAATAATAATAATAAATAAACAGAGGGTTTCTGCTCTATTAGTTCCCCTTACCATCTGTACCTCCAGGGGTTGTTTTGCTAGGGCCCAGTCAATATTAAAGCAAACCTTTTGACAGTCAGCCCCTTGTCATTTGTAGGAAGGCAAGGTGTGGCAGGTGACCTTGCAGAGCAGGCTGTGACGTGTGTGAGCTCCCGCTGGAGCTCTTGGGCCCATGTTCGACCTCCCTGTTATCCAGCCCCTTGCCTGTCCTCTGAACCCACTGTCATTTTTTATTTTGGACAGAGTTTCACTCTTGTTGCCCAGGCTGGAGTGCAGTGATACGATCTCAGCTCACTGCAACCCCTGCAATTCTCCTGCCTCAGCCTCCCAAGTAGCTGGGATTACAGGTGCCCGCCACCATGCCTGGCTAATTTTTTGTATTTTTAGTAGGGTATTTTTATATTTTCATCATGTTGGCCAGGCTGGTTTCAAACTACTGACTGGTGATCCAACCGCCTCGGCTTCCCAAAGTGCAGAGATTACAGGCATGAGCCACCACGCCCAGCCTCCCAGTGTCATGTTGTATCTGGATGATGTTCCTGGCCTAATCCTCTGATCTGCAGTTCTCAAAGGCCTGGCTTTGGAAGGACTGATACTGGGGTCCCTGGGGGTAGCCTTCCACATCCCCTCATGCTCCTCCACCCTTCAGGGCAGTGGACAGGCTCACCGGACAGCAGCCACTGCAGCCTCTGGACATAGCGCCTTAACACCTTCTCCAAGTGCCTGATGTACACCTCCATCTCCCCAGGCGTCCACTGAATGTGTCTCACCACTCCCTGGGTTAAGGCAAGTGGAGGCAAGTATCCACCCCATCAGCCATTTCTTCATATCCCCATCACCCCCTAAAATTGTTTGTTCCATCATGGTTAACAATTCTCAAAACATTTGTTGGCTGGGCATGGTAGCTCATCCCTGTAATCCCAGTGCTTTGGGAGGCCGAGACAGGAGGATTGCTTGAGCCCAGGAGATCAAGACCAGCCTGGGCAACATAGGGAGACCTCATCTCTTCCAAAAACAGAAAAATAGCAGGCGTGGTGGCATATGCCTGTGGTCCCAGCTGCTTAGGGGAGGCTGAGGTGGGAGGGTTGCCTGAGCCCAGGGAGGTAGAGGCTGCAGTGAGCTGCAATTGCACCACTGCACTCCTGCCTGGATGACAGAGCAAGATCCTGTCTCAACAAACAAACAAAAACCCATAAAAAACAACCATCTGTTAAGCATATGTTTTTTGTTTGTTTGTTTAAAGCCTTTTTTCTTTTATTAAACTAGTAGATTTATGGTTCTACAAAGGAGTAGGGAATTAGGATGATTTTGGTTTTTGGCAAATGCAGTTGCTGTATTAATAAAAATCATAATAATCTCTAACTTTTTTTTTTGAGACAGAGTCTTACTCTGTTGCCCAGGTGCGATCTCGGCTTACTACAGCCTCCGCCTCCCGGGTTCAAGCGATTCTCCTGCCTCAGCCTCCTGAGTAGCTGGGACTACAGGCACACGGCACCATGACTGGCTAATTTTTGTATTTACGCTAGAGATGGGGTTTCACTGTGTTGGCCAGGGTGGCCTTGAACTGCTGACCTCAGGTGATCCTCCCGCCTCAGCCTCCCGAAGTGTTAGTACTATAGGCGTGAGCCACTGCACCCGGTCAATGATCTCTAAATTTTAAAATAGAAAACTCTTAATGGTGGGGTAAGAAGTTCATAAATTTTGAACTAAATAATGACTTTGGGTGGAGAGGGGCAGCATACTAGAACGACCGTATGTTCCTCTAGTGAATAATTTTGAATTTTGTGGCTATTTTTAGTTTCCCCTAATCTTGATAATGTAGGATAAAAGGGCAAGGAGAGAAATGATCTGATTTTCATTCTGTACTAAATTTACTTATTCTAGTGTCAAAGCAATAAAAAATCACCCCAAAATTAGAAAATAGAGAAGAGAACCCTTCACTTTCTATCACAACCCCTATTTGTTGCCATAACAGAACCGTCCTCAGTATTGGGGTACAGCATTCTTATGGGTGAACACTTCAGCCATGGTCTAATCTTCTCAGCAATTGCTACTTTTTCTTATCTTTTCCTTTTTATGTTTTAAGAGACAGGCTCCTGCTCCATGACCCAGGCTGGAGTGCAGTGGCGTGATCACAGCTCACTGCAGCCTTGAATTCCATGACTCAACTAATCCTCCTGCCTCAGCCTCCCAAGTAGCTGGGACTACAGGTACACAGCTGCACCTGGCTAATCTAATTTTTTTTCCAGAGATGGGGTCTTGCTATGTTGCCCAGGCTGGTCTCAAACTCTTGGGCTCAAGCAATCCTCCCACCTCAGCCTCCCAAAGCACTTGGTACTATAGGCAGGAGTCACCGCACCTGGCCTCAGCAATTGTTTCTAATTCTTACTCCAATGAGCCCATCTAACCCTGGAATGGGATCTTAGGCCCTCTGGGAAGTTGGCTTTTCTTCCAACAGGATTTTGCATCTCCTATTTGGTGAGGGGAGTCCCATTTTGGGGAGGAGGGCAGTTCCCACAAGCAGAAATAGAGGCCACAGTGCCCTACACTGCTCTCTGCCATTTGCAGCTGAGTTGGGGGAGAAAAAAAATGGTGATGAAAATCGTGACTTACATGGATCTCAACGCTGGGGAAGATGCTGCAGTGTTTGGCTGATGCTGACCTCTGTCCTGACTTTTGATGAGTGCAGCTGGGACCCATGCATCTGGAAATCTCCAGCTTCAATTTTTTGAGCCCATATTTTGCCATCCACTTTAGAATAAAGGAAAGAACTATTATCTTAGGCAATTCAGACTCAACTGAATGATCATCTGATTAGTCTATGAGAACCTCACGTTTGAAACCTGTATGATGTTTGAAATGTGGGATTCCCAGGTCCTCACTGAGCATCCATCCCATGCAAATTCCTTCCCTGGCTTTGGGCGAGAAGTGCACAAGAAATATGGGGGGCAGGCTCAGCGCAGTGGCTCACGCCTGTAATCCCAGCACTTTGGGAGGCTGACAGGGGTGGATCACCTGAGGTCAGGAGTTTGAGAACAGCCTGACCAATATGGTGAAACCCCATCTCTACTAAATACAAAAAATTAACTGGGCATAGTGGTGCACGCCTGTAATCCCAGCTACTTGGGAGGCTGAGGCATGAGAATCGTTTGAACCCAGGAGGCAGAGGTTGCAGTGAGCTAAGATAGTGCTACTTCACTTCAGCCTGGGCAACAAGAGTGAAACTCTGTCTCAAAAAAATAAAAAAAAGAAATATTGGGGGTGAACAACAAAATCTATTGAGCACCTCCCAGACCCTAGTCTAGTGGATGCTGTTGCTTCCCCAACATCCATTTCAATCCCACCCACAACATTTGAGTGGAAAGCCCCGATTGGTCAAAAAAAACTCAGACTCTAACCCAATTAGGATAATCTCAGTCTCCTTGTCACAACGAGGGACATCTGTCAGGGATGGCATCTGCCATCGACACAATCAGACCCAAGCTCAGGCTTTTATTGAATAGTTGTGGGATGACCATCCCCTTAGGCACAAGATGGGGGATTTCCGTTGATTTCACTTTAATGAATCTTCACATCAATCTTATTTGACAGGCACAATTGTCCTTATTTTACAAAGGCAGTGAGATTGAGTGTAGCTAGGTGACCTGCCCAAGGTCACCCAGGCAGGAAGTAGCAGACCTAGATTTTGAATTTAGGTCTATTTAACCCTTATCCCATCTGCCATAGTAAGGAATTGTTCTTATCAGGTTTGTCCTTTTTTTTTTTTGAGACAGAGTCTTCCTCTGTCACCCAGGCTGGAGTGCAGTGATGCAATCTCGGCTCACTGCAACCTCCACCTCCCGGTTTCAAGCCATTCTCATGCTGTAGCCTCCCAAGTAGCTGGGACTACAGGGCATGCCACTGCACCTGGCTAATTTTTAAATTTTTAGTAGAGAAGGGGTTTCACCATGTTGACCAAGTGGTCTCGAACTCCTGACCTCAAGTGATCCACCCTCCTCAGCCTCCCAAAGTGCTGGGATTACAGGTGTGAGTCACTGTGCCCGGCCTGTTCCCATTTCTGATTATCCCCCCACTCCTAGAAGTAATGGCTGGTGGAAGGAATTACTCTATTGCTTAATGGGCATGTGCTGGTACAAGCGACTTAATACCTCTTGGCTTGAGCAAACTGTATCCTTTCTGGGTAAGTCAATAGAAGAGCTAATCCTTCTCACGCCCCTTCCTTGAGGGTACTTCTTGTACACCGAGCCTAGGAGAAGCAGAATAAGGTCATTGCTATAGTTTGGATGTTTGAGCCCCTGCAAACCTCATGAAATGTGATCCCCAGTGTTGGGGATGGGGCTTGATGGGAGGTGTTTGGGTCATGGGAACGGTTCCTTCATGAATAGATCAATGCCCTCCCTGGTGACAGGGTGGGGAGCGAGTGAGTTCTCCCTCTATTGCTTGCTGCAAATGCTGGCTGTTAAATAAAAGCCTGGTACCTCCCCGTTCTCTTGCTTCCTCTCTCTCCATGTGATCGCTGCACATGCCAGCTCCCCAGTGCCTTTCACCATGAGTGGAAGCAGCCTGAGGCTCTCACCAGATGCCCAAACTTCCAGCCAGCAGAACCCTGAGCTAAATAAATCTGTTTTCTTTATAAATTACCTAGCCTTGGGTATTCCTTTATAGAAGCACAAATGAACTAAGATGGTCACTCTGTGTACCTCTCTTCCCTCCCCTGCTCCCTTTTCACGTCAATTTCTCTGTCAATCAAGTCAGTTGTAAAAGTCCTTAGTGCAATTTGCTGAGAGGTATAAAGGGAGGCTGTTGGGTGGATGGGGAAAGGCTGTTTGGGAACCTCCCGCCTAGCAATGAATTGTTCTTGGGATCTGCACCATTTCACAGCAGTCAATCAGGCTGGCCTAGGGGAATCATCTCCATCCCTTCCCATCTGCCTTAGAGCTAAGGAAACTGCACCTAGTCGACAGAGTCGGAGTGCCCGAGGATCTCAGGAGGTCTCATCTTCAATATTGACTTTTCTCATTCCCTGGTTGTTGTCAAAATTTTGCATGTCCATTTCCCGAGGCTGGGAGAACTGAGTTGTTTGAGGACAGGCTTGCTGCAGAGGCACCAGTGCCCAGGTCCTGGGACAGCAGGAGGGGTTCCTTCCCGCGGTACCTGCTGCCCTTACAGCTCCCCCAGGGGCAGGGGGCTGTCCAGACACCTGCATAGCCTCTAACTTACCCACGTTATTCCCTTTCTCTGTGTAGAACAGCGAAAGAGATGTCTCTGCTTCCCTTGACTTGGTCTTCCTCCTGTGTTCCATCATCCCTTCTTTCATCGGCTGGGCCGCAGCTGAAGAACATTTGGCTTGTTGGCTGGAGCAGCTGTGTGCATTCTTGCAATATAGCTGTCCAGCCTGGCTTAGGGACACTCAAGTTCAGCTATACTTCACCCCAGGAAATGGGGCTCCAGGATAACTTCAAGGCACCCCGTGTCCCCACCCCAGGTCTCTGGCTTTGCTTGGATCAGAAGTAGCTATAGCTACCATTTACCGAGTCCAGATCCTTCCCTGGCATTGTGCTAAGTGCTTTGAGTATGCTGCCTCGCTTCATCCTCACAGTCCCCCAGTTTACAGAATAGGTAAGTGGAACTCCACCAATAAGAAGCAGGGCAATGATTCTACCTGGTCCTGCTGACTCCAGAACTCTGCTCTGAGCCACTCAGCCATACCTTTGACATCAGAAATAAAATATATGGTCTTAGGTTCTATGAGCTGAATATTTTCATAAAGATTGTGAAGGCCTGTTACCACTAGTGGCACATGATCCTTAGCCCCCCGAGCCTCAGTTCCTTTGTCAGTACAATAGGAAGCTGATAGAGTACAGATGCAAAGGATTGATCATTATAGGCTCTAAATGGGACAATCTTAGCAGATGGGCTGGCACATGATCAAGACTCAGGATCATTGATCGTTTCAGTTACTATCATTATTGCTATTATGATTATTATTTTAAGAGATGTGGCCAGGCGTGGTGGCTCACCCCTGTAATCTCAGCACTTTGGGAGGCTGAGGTGGATGAATTGCCTGAGCTCAGGACTTGGAGACCAGCCTGGGCAACATGGTGAAACCCCGTCCCTATTAAAAACACAAAAAATTAGCCAGGCATGGTGGCACCCACCTGTAGTCCCAGCTACTCAGGAGGCTGAGGCACGAGAATTACTTGAACCTGGGAGGTGGAGGTTGCAGTGAGCTGAGATCACACCACTGCACTCCAGCCTGGGTGACAGACCAAGACTCTGTCTCCAAAAAAAAAAAAAAAAAACGGTAGAGCCAGGGTCTTGCTCTGTCACTGAGGTTAGAGCACAGTGGTGCAATCATAGCTCACTGCAGCCTCGAACTTCTGGGCTCAAGCAATCCTCCCACCTCAGCCTCCTGAGTAGCTGGGGGACTACAGGCATGCACCACCACCTCTGGCTTTTTTTTTTCTTGGTAGAGATGGAGTCTTGCTATGTTGTCAAGGCTTGAACTCCTGACCTCAAGTGATCCTTCCACCTCAGCCTCCAAAAATGCTGGGATTACAGGCACGAACTTCCACACCTGGCTTTAGTTACTATCATTATTAACCCATGCCTCAGCCGTGACCATGACATCCCTCCACCCTGCTTGACTGTGGTCGTGCCTTACCTGGTGAGATGCCATCTCTGCTACTGAGTGGACGCCATTTCAGAGATTTCAGCGGGGGGCTCTTCTCTCTGTCAGGGTCATCTTTAATGCTCTAGAAAACAGGTGGTCTTTCCCATCAGAGGAGTGTTCCCCATGGCAGGCAGGGCCCCAGTTACCCTGACCTCAATCTGTCCATGAGGAACTTGTAGGGAGGAGCCTAAGGGAGGGGACTCCTCAGATAGGTTTGGCCCCTCTCCTGCAGCAGATTCAGAGGGGACTCTGGGTTTTGAGGTGAAAAAGTATGGGTGTGTACATGTGTGTATGAGTGTATATGCATGTGTGTGCATGTGCATATGTGTATGTATGCATGTGTATGTGTGTGAGATGAGAGTGAGACAGCTGCTAGTGAGAGAGCTATGGGGGTTTGCCAGAACTTTCTTCATCAGTTACCTGCCCCTCTTCCTAATGGACTGGGATGTCTGGGCCTCCAGGACGACAACAGAAATTTAGGTAACTTCTCTGCCTTATCAGGCACCTCAGTTTTTTGTTTGTTTGTTTTCTTTTTTGAGACGGAGTCTGGCTCTGTCACTCAGGCTGGAGTGCAGCAGCATGATCTCAGATCACTGCAAGCTCTGCCTCCAAGGTTCAAGCAATTCTCCCTGCCTCAGCCTCCCGAGTAGCTGGGATTACAGGTGCCCACCATCACACCTGGCTAATTTTTGTATTTTTAGTAGAGAGGGGATTTCACCGTGTTAGCCAGGATGGTCTCAATCTCTTGACCTCATGATCCACCTGCCTCAGCCTCCCAAAGTGCTGGGATTACAGGTGTTAGCCACTGCGCCTGGCCTAGGCATCTGTTTTAAGGGAAGAGTTCCTTCATTCTCAGCCACGACCGGAGTGTGGCGGTCATTAAAAAGTCACTCTCTGGGGAGCACCTGGCCTGGTTTCAGGAGACACTCAGGAAGCACTGGAGGCTCAAGAGGCAGCCCCTGAGGAGGGGGTGAAGTGCCTGAGCTGGCTCCTGAAACCTGGTGGAGTTCCCCGAACAAGGGCAGAGCCTGGCTGCACAGGCTCTCCTGGAAAGGCAGCCCTTTGACTGGGAATCTGCTACCTACGGTCTGGGATGGATTTCCACATTCTGAACATGGACTGCACTCACAGGGTCTGAGTCATGCAATGCTGAGGGACTCACAGGTGTCCCTCCCAGTCTGCTCACAAGCACAGGAGCCTCTGAGGTCTTTCCTCTAGAGCCCTTCTGACTGCCAAGGTGGGTGGGTATTTTATGGAGGACAGAATTGACAGGCTGTGAATGGGGATAAACCCCTAGCAGGTGCAGCCCACCCTCAGGCTCCTATCGGCCCCTGCAAAGTCTTGGGCGGCAGTGGGAAGAGCCCTTAGAGACCCTAATTCCTTTGCCTCCAAGAGACCCTCCAGGATAAGCCATCAGATGAAACAGGTAGGTGTCAATTCTGTGGCATCCTCAGTACCAGGGTAGGGAAAAGGCTGGGATAGGCTAGCAGAGCCAAGGGTGGGGTGGGGGAGGCCAGAGGAGCCCCAGAACTGAGGAGCCAGGCCCCCGCGGGAGATTTTCCCCTGGAGGCCTGGGCAAGAGGCACCCACGGGACACTCACCACTGAAGCGCCCACCCCATCCCCGCTGGCCCCAGCCATTGTAAGACCCAGGAAAGACCAGAAGACAAACAGGAAACCAAATCTTGTGCGTGTTATTAGGAGGGGAGTCAAACCATTCTGGCCCCCAAGGGGGCGGTGGGCCTGGGAGGGCAGAGCTTCTTGGGCTGACTTCTTAGCTGAAGTGTCTTTGGTTTTTCTTTCAGGAGGGCTGCACTTCCCAGTACTTTTCTTGAATGGTTCTTCAGGGAGGCCATGAGGAAGGCACACTGCAGTGGGATTGGGAGGGTCAGTGGCACCACCAGCCACTGTGGACACACACACACACACACACACACAGAGCAGAAGGGACTGTATCCACTGGAACCTCTGACATCCCTTGGATTCCTCTTTTCATCCTTAGAAAGCCACCTGGGGCTGAGAGTGCTAAGGACCAATCCTATGAACAACAGTCAGGACCAGGTATGGGGGCCTGGGAGGCATAGGCTCTGGGTTAGTGAATACTTGGGAGTCTCCAACCCTCATGCCAACAGGTCACGTCAGCTACGCCAGTAGGGTAGGTGCTGTCGTCTCCCCATTTTACACATGAGGAAGCCAAAGCTCTGAAGCTGTCATCACAGAGTTAACAAGAATTCTGGACAAAAATCTAGTTACCATGAAGCCCTGATCAGGCTGCAGATAGCCCCACTTCTTTGTAACCTAAAGTCACATAGCACCAGATCCTGGCTGTTTGCATCCCCATTGTTCCTCTAGATAGGATTTCTGACGTCAGAATCACAAGGCTTTTGTTTAAGAATTGCTTAAGATGTTTTTCAGACCCGAATTCCAGCAAAGTAGCTGATGCCAACCAGTTTGAAGACCCCCAGAGGAATAGGAACAGCATGAGAACACAGCTTCTTCATCTCCCCTGCCCATGACTCCAGCCTGCACCCAACTAGTCAGTGATCTCCACACTTCAGCCCACTGCAATACCCTTAAAAACCTTAATGCCAAATTCCCCGGGGAGATGGATTTGAGGTTCCCTCCCACCTCCTCGTTTGGCCGTTTGACAATTAAATTTTTTTCTCTGCCACAACGCAGTGTCTCTGCGCATTGACTTGCCATGCATATCTGGCAACATATCTATTACAGTTACAGCTCTGTGAGCTTAAGGTTCTCATCTAAGGCCATCTTATCAGTGTGTAGAAAAACTTCAATTCAAACCAGGTGGGTCTGGTTCTAAAGCCAGCACCCTTCCATTGTGAGACACTGTGGCCTCCACTTGTGGGCCGGTCAGCCTGACTGGTTCCCCAGCAATTATTCTCAATCAAAGCTCCAGAAGACACCACTTAAATGTAAATGAGCATCCTCTGGAAAGGTGAATCACACAGTCATTGCCCATTAACACCATATGAATGAGTTTATCAGATGAGGGAATGGGACTGTGTGCATCTGACGGTAAGAGATATTTCTTTATTTTTTATTTATTTATTTAGAGACGGAGTCTCACTCTGTCACCAGGCTGGAGTACAGTGGCGTGATCTCAGCTCACTGTAATCTCTGCCTCCCAGGTTCAAGGATTCTCTTGCCTCAGCCTCCAGAATAGCTGGGATTACCGGTGCGCACCACCACACCCAGCTAGTGTGTGTGTGTGTGTGTGTGTGTATTTTTAGTAGAGACGGGGTTTCACCATGTTAGCCAGGATGGTATCCATCTCCTGACCTTGAGATCTGCCTGCCTCGGCCTCCCAAAGTGCTGGGATTACAGACATGAGCCACTGTGCCCAGCCGGGAAGGGATATTTTAAAAGCACCAAAAGGGTTCCTTTTGGGGAAGACAGCACAGGCACGCAGCGGGAGCCACAGATCTGCAGATCCAGTGGCCACAGAGGAATAGAAGATGGAGATGTGGCCCTGCCCTCCCAGGAGTCCACAGTTGTCTGGGAAGTGAGTCCTTCTGCGAGTGGTGGAGTCCAGGAGTCTCCTTCGCAGGCTCCTCCACTCCATTGCCTCGACCACATCCTTGCTAAGTGCCCTCTGTCCATCATTGTGGCTTAAACTGCCCCAAATCTCCATCTCCAGCCATGTCTTTTCCCACCTGCCTGTAGGGTACCCTCACTTGTTATCTCGCAGGCTCCACAAACTCACCCTTGTCCCAGACCAGCCTTCCCTGCACCGTCCTTCCATGGGCTTTTCCTCCTGTTTTCTCCATCTTGGTCAATAGCCTCACTGTCTACTGGGTGCCCCAGTGAGGAGCTTGGGGGTCACTTTGGATGTCTTCTCTTTCACACTGCCTGTTCAATCACTTGCAAGTCCAGGGAATTCTTCCTTAGATATTCATTGCTCCTCACGTGATCTGGCCCCTAGCTACCTCTCTCATTGTATCTTGTCCTGCTCAACTCCTCTCTCCGAGGAAGTAACATTTTAGTCTCAAAGGACTCCCACCTTGACCAAACTTTAGCCAGGCTCCTCTAAACCATCTTCTCAATGAGGCCTTGACCTTGGCCTGCTGAACTCAGTTTTGGCAAAGAATTCTGCTAAGTCAGTTTAGTGAGACCTGTCCCATCCTTGATATCCAATCAAGTTCTTCATCTCCCATCTGAGATATCTTTTTTTAAATGATTTTTAAAAAATTCTTTAATAGAGATGGGGTTTTACCATGCTGCCGAGGCTGGTCTCAAACTCCTGGGCTCCAGCATCAGCCCGCCTTGGCCTCCCAAAGTGCTGGGATTACAGGTGAGAGCCACTGTGCCCAGTTCTATTTTTGATATCTAAGTCTTTGGTCTGCCTTTAGCAAGAGCCCTGTTTAACAAGAATCCTTTTACCTATCATATTTATCCAGTTCTCTTAGTAATTTTCCATCCACTGACTCTGCTCGTTGGCTATAAATCTCCAGCTATTTTGCTATTATTTAGAGTTGAGTTCAATCTCTCTCCCCTATTTGCAACAGTCTTAAGTAAAGTCTTCCTTGCCATTTTAAAAGAGCAACCAGTGCAATTAAAAACAAACAGACACCAATTGCCACCAGAAGCCAGGGAGGGGCAAGGAAAGATTCTACCCGGAGCCTTCGGAGGAGCCTGGCCCTGCTGACACCTTGATTTCAGACTTCTAGCCTCTGGAAGTGAGGGAATCAATGGTTGTTATTTTAAGCCGCCCAATTTGTGGCAGTTATGGTAGCCCCAGGAAATGAATACAGAAGGCAGTGCAGTCATTGGCCCATGCCCAGGGCATACCTTTTGGGAGTAGTTGAGAGCCTTTTCCATCTCAGACATGATGGAACTGATGTCATCGCTCTCATAAATGCCTGGAAACAAAGCACATCGTGAGCATGGGAGACAGGGTGTGGATCCTGGCAAGTATCCCCATCATTTGGATACTAGAAAGCCACCTGGAGGTGACTCGAGGGCTGGGCTTGGTGGCTCACTCCTGTAATCCCAGCACTTTGGGAGGCTGAAAAGGGAGGATTGCTTGAGGTTCAAGACCAGCCTGGGCAACATAATGAGACCCCTTCTCTATCAAAAATTTTAAGAAATTAGTCCGGTGTGGTGGTGGACACCTGTAGTCCCAGCTGCTCAGGAGGCTGGGGTGGGAGGACTGCTTGAGTCCAGGAGGTTGAGGCTGCAGTGAAGTATGATGGCACCACTGCACTCCAGCCTGGGTGACAGAGGGAGACCCTGTCTCTAAAAAAAATGTTGCTTTGTGTACCATGTACTACTCTCTTCCCAACCATGTGCTGTGAACATGCCACCCTTCAAAAACAATCTAAGGGATGTTTAGGGTGCCTTCTAGCTCTGACATTCTAAAATATATATATTTTTAGTTTTTAATTTTTTTGTACAGGCAGAGTCTTGCTATGTTGCCCAGGATGGTCTCGGACTAGCCTCAAACAATCCACTTACCTCAACTTTCCAAAGTGCTGAGATTACAGGTGTGAGCCACCACCTGACCCATAATGTACTTTCAGAGTTTTAGTTCTTCTTTTTTTTTTTTGAAACAGAGTCTTGCTCTGTCACCCAGGCTGGAGGGTAGTGGCATGATCTCTGCTCACTGCAACCTCTGCTTCCTGGGTTCAAGCAATTCTGTTGTACCTCAGCCTCCTGAGTAGCTGGGACTACAGGTGTATGCCACGACACCCGGCTAATTTTTTGTATTTTTAATAGAGACAGGTTTTCACCATGTTGGCTGGGCTAGTCTCAAAGTCTTGACCTCAAGTGATCGGACCACCTTGGCCTCTCAAAATGCTGGGATTATGGGTATGAGCCACTGTGTCCGGCCTACTTTTTTTAACTTAAAAAAATTGCAGTAAAATATACATAACATCAAACTTCCTAGTTCAATCACTTAAAAGTGTACAATTCAGTGGGATTAAGTGCATTCACATTGTTGTGCAACCATCACTGCTATCTATCTTCAGAGGAACAGTTTTACATTTTAAAATGGGATTTTCACAAGCTGCTTTTCTGGAATACATCTGTGGTCTAAGGGAGCTATGCTGGTGCTGAGGCAACTGTTTGGAATGAGCCAAAGGGATGAGGAAACACTCATGTACCTGTGTCTCCAAACCAGTGGAAGCGGCCACCTGCAGCCCGGGTGACCTCCTTGTAGGCGGCAGCCGTGTCAGTGCGACTGGCATAGCAGGCAGGGGGCGTGGTGTCCATCTTTGGCTCACCCACGTAGAAGAGACACACGTTCAGCTGGAGGTCGCAGCCACTACAGGCCTCGGCCATGTAGGCGCTGAGCGTAGGCTGGTGGGGAAGAGAAGGTAAGAGGGGCCCGCAGCTGGGGGCCTTGAAGATGTGGGGCTCTGGGCAGCCCAGCCTGGCCATGTTTCTCCAGGGCCTTCTCTGTGCCTGGTCCAGTCCTTGGCACAAGGATGGAAAGAGATGAACTTGGGTTGCAGTTTCTCTCAATATATATTAAAAAATTTTTTTTTTTATTATTATACTTTAAGTTCTGGGGTACATGTGCACAACGTGCAGGTTTGTTACATATGTATACATGTGCCATGTTGGTGTGCTGCACCCATCAACTCATCATTTACATTAGGTATATCTCCTAATGCTATCCCTCCCCCTCCCACTACCCTACAACAGGCCCCGGTGTGTGATGTTCCCCTTCCTGTGTCCAAGTGATCTCATTGTTCAATTCCCATCTCTCAATATTTTAACAGAGTGTGGTTGGGAGCTGGACCTGAGAGCCTCCTGACACCAGGCGTGGTCTAGACCAGTAGCATCTGCATCCCCTGGAAGCCTGCTAGAAATGCAGACTCCCAGGCCCCATCCCAGACCTACTGAACCAGGATCTGCACTATGTATGTATGTATGTATGTATGTATGTATGTATGTATATATTTTAAAGAGACAGGGTCTTGCTCTGTTGCCCGGGCTGGAGTGCAGGGGCACGATCATAGCTTGCTGCAGCTTTGACCTCCTGGGCTTAAGCAATCCTTCTGCCTCAGCCTCCTAAGTAGCTGTGACTACAGGCACACATCACCACACTTTTTTGTTTTTTGAGACGGAGTTTCACTCTTGTCGCCCAGGTTGGAGTGCAATGGCATAATCTTGGCTCACCGCAACCTCCCGCTCCGGGGTTCAAGTGATTCTCCTGCCTCAGCCTCCCGAGTAGGTGGGATTACAGGCATGTGCCACCACGCCTGGCTAATTTTGTATTTTTAATAGAGATGGGGTTTCTCCATGTTGGTCAAGGTGACCTCAAACTCCCAACTTCAGATGATCTGCCTGCCTCAGCCTTCCAAAGTGCTGGGATTACAGGCATGAGCCACCACGCCTGGCTACATCTGGTTAATTTTTTAAATTTTATTTTTGTAGAGATGGGGTCTTGCTATGTTGTCCAGGCTGGTCTCAAGCACCTGAGCTCAAGCGATCCTCCCACCCCAGCCTCCTGAGTAGCTGGGACTACGGGCATGTGCCACCATGGCAGGTTATTTTTAAAATTTTTGTAGAAATGTGATCTCCCTATGTTGCCCAATCTGGTCTCCAGGGCCTGCATTTTAACAGCATTCTTAGATGCCTGTCTATACATTAAAGTTTGAGAAGCACTGCTTTAGAAATCATGCTGCAGAAACCTTGGCAAGGTATCCACCTGGGGGAAGATGGATGAGGTCGCAAAGGATAATGGACATCCAGGACATGGCCTACCCACCATGTCCTGGTCAGGGATGCCCCCAGTGAAGAGGTAGATTCCCTGCGATTGGTGTTTGTCTTTGTCCTTGAAGTCCACTTCCACAGCCTTCCGCAGGGCGCTGAGAACGTTCCTGCTGCCCCAACACCGCAGGTTCAGGGCCCACCTGGGGAGGCAGAGATGGCCATGCTGAGGGTCATTGGCCCATGCCTAGGGAATACATTTTGGGAGTAGTTGAGAGCCTTTGCCATCTCAGACGTGATGGAGTTGATGTCATCACTTTCACAAAGTGAAGACAGCCAGGTGGGGAGAGCAGCAGACAGAAGGAAGCTGTTTTCTGATTTCTGCCCATGGTTGTTTGGGGTCAGGGACTCTAGAGAGCTACTTCCTGGTGGAGAGGGGGACAGAGAAAACAATGCCTGCAAGCCTTCCCTCAGACACAGCCCTACGGAGTCTCTGCCCATCACCTACCGCCAGGCACTTTGTAAATTGTCGTGGCTCATGGGAACCATCTCAGGCCTCCAGCTTTCAATTGTGCTTCCAAACCTTTAAGAAGCAAAGAGAATTCATTCTTAGGCTGGGGGAGGTCCACTTGGCAGCCCAGCTCTTTGGGCTTTGCAGCGTTTTAGTGGGGACAAAATTCTGATGAGATCCCCTAAAATGTGAGGATGTCACTGGCCTGGGCCAGCCTTGAGATTTCCTTGTGGGTCATATGTCCCAACATACTTCAGCCAAGACATGGCGTGAGCCAGCTTTGGTCAGCTTTCTTTCTGAGGCGTTGAGCTACAGCGTGTGGCCCCATTTAACCTCCCCTAGCATGGCTCCACATTTCCCTTCCCTATCCATACTTTAGTTTTTTTTTTTTTTTTGGAGATGGAGTCTCACTCTGTTGCCCAGGCTGGAGTGCAGTGGTGGGATCTCGGCTCACTGCAAGCTCTGCCTCCCGGGTTCACGCCATTCTCCTGCCTCAGCCTCCCGAGTAGCTGGGAATACAGGTGCCTGCCACTGCGCCCGGCTACTTTTTTTTGTATTATCAGTAGAGATGGGGTTTCACCATGTTAGCCAGGATGATCTCGATCTCCTGACCTTGTGATCTGCCCATCTCAGTCTCCCAAAGTGCTGTGTTTTTTTTTTTTTAAATACACATCTATGTAATCAACAGGATTTGGTAAAGAAAAAAAAAAATACACATCTAGCCTGGGCAGTAGAGCAAGACCTCATTTCTAGAAAATTAGCTGGGTATAGTGGCACATGTCTGTCGACCTAGCTACTTAGGAGGTTGAGGTGGGAGGATCACTTGAGTCCAGGAGGCTGAGGCTGTAGTGAGCTATGATTGTGCCACTGCACTCCAGCCTGGGCAACAGACAAGACCCTGTCTCAAAAAACAAACAAATAAACCCCCAAATCCAGAAAACCCACATTGTCTCATTTGTCCTGTAAGACAGAATTTAAGATCCTTGAGAAGAGGATTTATACTCTTTATGAATGAAAAGTTGTCCCCTCTCTAGTTTAAGATTAATTCCTCCACCTGGCCTTTGACATCATCACCCATCTCTTCTGAAACTTTGCCCCACAGTTCCGCCCTCACATCCACACATTCCCAACTTCTCTCCACTTCCCTCTGCCCCCAGCACCTCTCTACCTGTTTCAGACTCTCTATACTTGATAAGAACATCCTCCTTCCACTGGGAAGCTACTCTATGAGCAACTTCACTCTTTCCTCTTTCCCCTTGTGGACAAGCTCCCTGGAAACACGATATACCACCACTTCCTCACCTCCTCAACCCATTGCAGTCAAACTTCCACCCTGGGGGCATTCTCTGGTAGAGATGAACAATGCCCTCCATTCCCCCACCAGTGGAAATATATCCCTATTATCGCTGGATAATAAATCTGGGTTCAAGTGATTCTTATGTCTCAGCCACCGGAGTAGCTGGGATTATAGGCCTGTACCACTGAGACCCACTTATTTTTGTATTTTTAGTAGAGATGGGGTTTCACCATGTCAGCCAGGCTGGTCTCGAACTCCTGGCCTCAAGTGATCCACCTGCCTCGACCTCTCAAAGTGCTGGGATTACAGGAGTGAGCCACTGCGCCCGACCTTCATGTACTCCTTTATAGCAGTGCAGGAACGGACTAACATAGCGTCCCAACACCTTTCTCTCTTGTTTTCCTCCCACCTTTCTGGGTTCTCCTTTCCTGTGTTCCTTTAGTGGTTCCCTTCTTCTGCCCACCCTTCAAATGCTGGTGTTTCCCAAGTGCTGCCTTTGATTGTCTTCTCTCTCCCCTTCGCATCTCCACAGGTGCGATCCCTGCACTAACATTTATTTCATTCATATAATCAAAATGCTGATGGCTCAAAACCCCTTATTTCTTGGCTAGGTCTTCTCACTGGAGCTCCTCCTCCTCCTAATGTTCTCCAAACTCTTGAGTGTCTCAGACTCTGGATGTATAAAACCATCTTTCCCTTCAGAGATCTGTCCTTCTTGGGCATCATCTTCTCTTCACCATTCTTTCACCCCCTACAGCCAGGGACGACATTCTGTAGATTCTAACTCCCTAAAATCTTTTCCATGCACCTCTTTTTTTTTTTTTGAGACAGAGTCTTGCTCTGTTGCCAGGCTGGACTGCAGTGGCGCAATCTCGGCTCATTGCAAGCTCCACCTCCTGGGTTCATGCCATTCTCCTGCCTCAGTCTCCCAAGAAGCTGGGACTACAGGTGCCCGCCACCACGCCTGGCTAATTTTTTGTATTTTTAGTGGAGACGGGGTTTCACCATGTTAGCCAGGATAGTCTCGATCTCCTGACCTCGTGATCTGCCCACCTTGGCCTCTCAAAGTGCTGGGATTACAGGCGTGAGCCACTGTGCCCAGCCTCCATGCACCTCTTTCTTGATTAACTTTTATTTTGGGCTCAGGGGTACGTGTGCAGGCTTGTTATATAGGTAAACTCCTGTCATGGGGGTTTGTTATATAGATTATTTCATCACCCAGGTATTAAGTGTACCAATCAGTTATTTTTCCTGATCTCCTTCCTCTCACCCCACCCTCCAATAGGCCCCCGTGTGTGTTTTTCCCCTTTATGTGTCCATGTGTTCTCATCATTTAGCTCCAACTTATAAGTAAGAACATGCTGTATTTGGTTTTCTATTCCTGTGTTAGTTTGCTAAAGATTATGGCCTCCAGCTCCATACATATTCCTGCAAAGATCATGATCTCACTCTTTTTTATGGTTGCATAGTATTCTGTGGCATATGCGTACCACATTTTCTTTCTCCAGTCTACCACTGTTGGGCATTCACATTGATTCCATCTCTTGCTATTGTTAATAGTGCTGCAATGCACATATATATGCATTTGTCTTTATGATAGAATGATTTATATTCCTTTGGGTATGTACCCAGGGATGGGATTGCTGGTTTGAATGGTAGTTCTGTTTTTAGGTCTTTGAGGAATCATCACACTGCTTTCCACCATGGTTGAACTAATTTACACTCCCAACAAGTGTGTAATTGTTCCTTTTTCTCTGAAACCTCACCAGCACCTGTTATTTTTTGACTTTAATAATGGCCATTCTTACTGGCCACACACTCTTTCTTCCATTCACAGTGCCTTGGCTTAAGCCCAGTCAACACTAGGGCAGGCAATTGCAAGAGTCAAACTGGTCTCTTCCCTCCGGTGTTACATTCCTTCAGTTCCTCCTTCACAGCATTGCTCTAGCATTTGAAGATGCAAACCCGATCGTATTCGTACCTTGCTTGCAATCCTCCAGTGCCTTTATATCCTATAGCACAGGAAACTCGTGAGCATGGCCTATATCAGTCCTCCATCACCTGTTATTTCTGTCATGCACATTCTCTCCCTCTCACCCCCATATCCATGCTGAACTACCTGATGGTCCCTAAAGCTCTAACATACCTCACGCCCCTGCTCATGCTGTTGCCTCTACCTGGAACACCATTTCTCCCTATCCCATCATTCTCAGGTGCTAGGCAAACACCTACTCATTCATCAAGACCCAGAGGAAGGGGCACTTGCTCCATGAAGGTGTCCTGAGCCTACTCCTCACAGGTGGAATGAACTGATCCTGCCACTGATACCTTGCAGTCCCATACCTAGCTATCTACTCATTTCTATAGAAAACACCTAATAGCACTTCTTAACATCCCTGTCTCCCACTGTTAGGCTGTGAGTTCCTCGAGGATGCGTTTTGTGTGTCCATCTCCCCAGTGCCTGGCACAGGGACTGATTCATGGCACATTGTCAATGAAACATTGCTGAATGAATGAATGGGTAGATAAATAAATAAAATTCCTTATCTATAATGTTACCATAAATATTTTTCTGTAGAGTTTATTAGGGAATGATTGGGCTCTGGTACAGAATAATATCTAATACTAACTGTTGACTTAATAGGTTTAGAAAATGCCCTATTTCGTTTGAGGTTGTATAAAAATCTACTCTTTAAGTGGGTTCCTTTTCTCTCTGTCTTCCCTTGTTAGTTAAAATAGTATGCAATTAAAAAAATTATATGTATAGTTTTTATGGCTGGGCTCAGTGGCTCAAGCCTGTAATCCCAGCACTTTGGGAGGCTGAGGCAGGAGGATCACTTGAGGTTAGGAGTTTGAGATCAGCCTGGCCAACATAGTGAAACCCCGGCTCTACTAGAAATACAAAGATTAGGCCGGGCGCGGTGGCTTCAAGCTGTAATCCCAGACTTTGGGAGGCCGAGAGCGCGGATCATGAGGTCAGGAGATCGAGACCATCCTGGCTAACCCGGGGTGAAACCCCGTCCTCTACTTAAAAAAAATACAAAAAACTAGCCGGGCGAGGTGGCGGGCGCCTATTAGTCCCAGCTACTCAGGAGGCTGAGGCAGAGAATGGCGTAACCCAGAAGGCGGAGCTTGCAAGTGAGCTGAGATCCGGCCACTGCACTCCAGGCCTGGGAACAGAGTGAGACTCCATTCTCAAAAAAAAAAAAAAAGAAATACAAGATTAGGCCAGGTGTGGTGGTGTGTGCCTGTAGACTTCCAGCTACTCGGGAGGCTGAGGCAGAAGAATTGCTTGAACCTGGGAGGAGGAGGCTGCAGTGGCAACTGAGATCAAGCCACTCACTCCAGTCTGGGCAACAGAGTGAGATCCATCTCAAAACAAAAACAAAAACACAAACAAAACAAACATTAATATAGTTTAAATTAAAAATGCTTAGATAGTAAGTATAATTACAATTAATATTATAATTTTAAAACTAATATTAACATTTTAAAACTATATATACTATATATAGTTTTAAAATTATATATAAATTTGAAGAAAGTTCAAATCTTCAAAACCTCTCTGATCTTCATTGTATTTAATTCCAAACTATACAGTTTTAAAAATTGCATATGATTTATATATATACACACACACACATAATTAAATGTATATGTATAATTTTTATTTATTAAAACAGAGATAGGGTCTCACTATGTTGCCCAGGCTGGTCTCAAACTCATGGATGCAAGTGATCCTCTGTCTCGGCCTCCTGAGGAGCTGGGATTATAGGCGTGAGCCACTGCACCCAGCCAAATTTATATATACAATTTAAATTTAAATTTAGAATTGGAATCCTAAATGTTTGAAAAGGTGGGGGTTGCTGGAGTCAGGCTGAGGACTGAGACTAAGGCATGGCTGGAGTCCTTCCTTTCCTCTTCTGCCTGTTTTGTCTTGGAAGCCAAATGGGCCAATGGGCTGAATTACTTTATCATGGTTGATCAAGCAGTGTGTTTTGGGGTCACTTATCACCTTTGCTCCAGTAGGACAGTCCTGCAACCATTTAATTATTCAATGCCCCAAACAAGATCATCCAAATCAGATAAACTGATGGCTATCCTAGGAGGCTGGGTGACTATGACGTCAATATCTGTCATCCGGCAATGTCCAAAGCCTCAGCATAACGATGGCATCCAAACACACACGACCCACCCTTGCCCCCAGGAGCCAGGAGACACGTACGCGATGAGGTTGAAGTAGTCCTTGTTGGATAACTGCTCCTCCAGCAGCAGCCGCAGGGAGTGCTGGATATGAATAATGTACATGGAATTGGTCGCAGAGATATCGAGCAGTACAACCACCCTAAAAGGAAACACGAGCTTTAAGAGGAGAACCGAATCTCTAAGATAATGTTTATTTTGTTCCATTTTACTATTTAAAGTTTTTTCCAGGGGAATTTTGCATGCCAAATTCATAGCTGGCCAAAATCTTCTCTGTGGTTTGAGGCCAAGAGAGGTGGGCTTACAATGGTAGATTAATGGGGTCATGGAACCCCCCCTTCTCTCCCAAGAGATGCTGTAATAGAATAAAGCCTCATGGTGGAGGTGGTTTAAGGGGTAGGGGCTTCATATAATGATTTTCATAGATTTATTTTAAAGAATTAGCATTCAATATTTTTATAGGTCAGAATATGAACATACATACATACATACATACATACATACATACATACATATATTTTTAGATGGTCTCTCTCTGTTGCCCAGGCTGGAGTGCAGTGGTGTGATCATGGCTCACTGAAGCCTCAACCTCCTGGGCTCAAGAGATACTCCTGCCTCAGCTTCCCAAGTTGCTGGGACCACAGGCACACATCACCATTCCTAGCTAATTTTTTTTTTTTTTTGTGGAGAGCAGGTCTGCCCATGTTGCTCAGGCTGTTTTTGAACTCCTGGCCTCAAGTGATCCTCCTGCCTTGGCCTCTCAAAGTGCTGGAAATACAGGAATGAGTCACTACACCCACCATAGGTTGGGGTCTTTGTAGAGAAAACAAAAACCAGCTGAGCAAGTAACATGAGGAATTAGGTATATCTGGGCCTCTTCGAAAATATTTTTATCTTTTTGTTTGCTCTCTTTCTGTTTTAAAATCTCTAGCCTCATTCGTTCTTTCTCTCATTTTACAACTTCAAACTTATATTCCTACCTCCTGCCCCATTCTCATTTGAGACAGCTATGGATAGCAAAAGAAAATCCATGGGATTTACAGTCAGAAGACCTTGGTTCAAGTTCCACCTCATACCAGCTGTGTGGCCTTAGGCAAGTCACAAAACCTCTCTGATCTTTGTTTAAGTAGTTTAACTATAAACCACTTGTAAGACTCATCATAGGGTTGCTTCAAGAACAAAATTACATAATAGATGTATAGTGGCCAGGTGTGGTGGCTCATGCCTGCAATCCCAACATGTTGGGAGGCTGGGGCAGAAGAATCACTTGAGGCCAACAGTTTGAGACCAGCCTGGGCAACATAACAAGACCCTGTCTCTAATAATAATAATAATAATAATAATAATAGATGTATATTATAAAATATAATAATTTATAAATGTTAATTCATCAAACAAGATATGGAATCATAATAATGGCCATAATAGATAACTATTGTTTCTCCCAACTCAGCATCCATTACCTTATCTGGAAACACCATCCCGATTTTCCTTTGGGAAACACCTCTGCCTCTATCAGTCAATTTGAGTTGAGTGAAACTGAGTCCACTGCAAGCTTCAGGGATGGGCATTTGACCCTGGCCAATCAGAACATCACACCTCTGGCTGGGTGGGAGGATCCATTCATCCATGACCCATTTGCTCTGGCCAGGGAGGAGGTGTGATTTTTTTTTTTTTTTTTTTGTAGACACAGGCACTCGCTCTGTTGCCCAGGCTGGAGCACGGTGGCACAATCATAGCCCGCTGCAGCCTTGAACCCCTGGGCTCAAGCGGCCCTCCTGCCCCTGCCTCAGCCTCCCAAGTAGCTGGGACTACAGGTGTACAACACCATGCCCAGCTAATTATTTTACTTTTTTGTAGAGACAGGGTCTCACTATGTTGCCCAGTCTAGTCTCAAACTTTTGAACTCAAGCGATCCTCCTACTTTGGCCTCCCAAAGCGCTGGGATTGCAAAAATGCTCAGTGACACGATGACATTATTGACATCAATGATGGTGGTGGTGACTTTTTCCTCCCCTGGGGGTTCTGCTGAGAGATTCCCAATCCCTAATCTAAGTGATGGCTTCTGATGATACCAACAGGGAATGCATGAGTCAGATAAATGTCATGTCACACACCAGACCCACGAAGGATAAGAATCCTGCTTAGGAAAGGTACCTTTTTTCACACACAGTGCCCCAAATTCTTCTGCTGGCCAGGGAGAGCCACTCGATCCGCCTCTCGTACATCCGCATAGCTCTGTTGAGCTGTTTCTGCAGAGGTGTGGGCCACAGTGAGCGGCTGCTCAAAGGCTGAGCAACCAAGGGGCCTGAGGGGAAGTAGGTATACCCAGGTGGGCTTCAGGGAATGGTGTGTCAAGTCCCTGGGAATCCAGGCAGTATAATCATTCCACTAAATCATGGACAAATTCGCCACAAGACCAGGAAGGGAAGAGTCACACGGTATTTCATTGCATCAAATGGGGGAGGAAGCAGATCTTTCCCCAGAGGATTAGAGGCTTTTTTTCTTTTTTTCTTTTTTCTTTTTTTTTTTGAGGCATTGAGGTCCCTGCTTGGGGAGGAGGTGGCCAAAGCTCCAGGGGGCCTGTAGGTGGAGCACACAGTCCCTCTTTACAAGAAGGAGTTTAGTCAATGGCTTGGTGACTCCATAGCCCAGGGAACCTTCCTCCCATCTCCGCCTCCTGCACCCCATTTTCTGACTGACTGAACCCATCACTGACCTGGTACTCATAGAGGAAGGGTGGGTCCACATGAATGTTCTTCACTGTCCCATCGTGCCATTCAAATTGTATCATTGCCTTCTGTTCTCAGGCACGGGCAGGAGGGTGAGCAGGTGAACAGAAGTACATGTAGTTTAATTTGGGCACTGGTTCTCCAAATCAGGTGCAGGAGAGGGAAGTGGGCTCTGAACACATTTGAGGTTGGATTGAACTCCCTCCCAGAACTCCACCACACACACCCCACAATACCACCACCACCAGGTCATTGCCTTGTCTGGAACTGGAAGTAGAGAGCCTTAGAGAGAGTGATCCCCTGAATGGACCATGCCTGACAGCAAGCCTCTCAGGCTGTCTTCCTGAGAGGCTTTTCTGAACATCAGAGTCATGAAGATATGGTTGGAGGGTTTTAGTAAAAGAGAGCACAGTTGGAGACCTTAAAATATACTGGCCATAGCTTCTTAGGTTTGGAAACCTAGACAGGCCTTCACAGATGCTTTGAAAATCCAATTTGTTCATCTTGTTTTTTCATCCTCCACCAAGCAACATATCCATCTCTCTATCACTCCATCCATCTAGTCATTCATCCACGCATTGCTAGACCTACATGTCCCTTACTCCTCTCTCTTCCTTTCAGTCTTCCATCTTTCTGCTATCTTTCTATTCACCTATTATTCCTTCCTTCCATTTCTCCATCCTTTCACTCCTACATTCTTCCATCCTTACTTTAATTTCTACTTTCATTCTTTCATTTGTCCTTTATTCCATTTTGCCATCCACCCTTCCATTTTCCATTTTACCCTTCCACCTGTTCAGATTTCCATCCATTCACCCATCCATTCCCCCATCCATGCATCCATCCATTCACCCATCCATTCACCCATCCATGCATCCATCCATCCATCCATCCACCCACCCACTCATCTATTTATCCATCCATCCATCCATCCACGTTTCCATTCATTCATCATTCTTTTCCTTCTTCTGGCCAAACTTCCTTCCAACTACCTTCTCAGCCATCCAGTAAACATTCATTGATTTCCTACTCATACTAAACATGGAGGATAGAGAGTTAGAGAAAAGTATTCCCTCTTTATACTTCATACTTGATGGGGATTTAAATATGTAAAAATTCATGCATTAACCCTTTATGGGAGCAATAGCAGAAGTCTGCATTAGGTACAGCGAGGACATAAAGAGAGCAAGTCTGTCCTGTCTGAGTTGGGAGGAGAAAACTTTCATGGAGGGGGTGACCGTGGTACCTGATTTATCCCTCTTGCCCCATCTCCCAAGTTCAATTTTTCAGATCTTTGAAAACCAATAGCTACAGTGGATTTGATGTGCTTTCTAGGGTCCTGGGTGGGAAGCCTGAATCCCTGGTGATTCTTATTGCCAGAACATTTAAGAAGGTGGGAAAAGCCACCAGGGAGCTCTCCTGCGGAGGACTGGAGAAAATGATGAATCTGAATTACCTCATGGATAGTTGACGATACTGTTTTCTGGAGAATAGGTACAAATTCCTCCACAGGAGAGAATGCGTTGGGTGCCAGGACCTGATACAGACTTAATTTCTTGGCTGAAAAAATAAATTGTGAGGTTGTAAGCACTGCCTGGGAAGCTCCAAAGGGTTCAAGCTTTTATTTTTTTGAGACAGGGTTTTGCTCTGTCACCCAGGCTGGAATGCAGTGGCACAATCGTAACTCACTGTATCCTCAAACTCCTGGACTCAAAGTATCCTCCTGCCTCAGCCTACCTGAGTATCTGGGACTATAGGTGTATGCCACCACACCCAGATAATTTTATTTTTTATAGAGATGGGGTCTTGCTATGTTGCCTAGGTTGGTCTCAAATCCCTGGTCTCAACTAATCCTTCCTTTTTGGCCTCCCAAAGTGCTGGGATTGCAGATGTGAGCCACTGTGCCTGGCCGGATTCAAGCCTTTTAGTCAGTCACCTGCTTCCTGGGTTCTGCCCTCTTTGGAGATTTACCTTTCAGACCATTGACCTTAAGCCACTCTGCAGAAGTCTTGTCCAAGTTTGGAAACTCAATGGTGAGAGGAGCGTCATGCTTTGGGGGTTTAGGCAAGAGGCTTATGAGTAGCCCATTTGTAATCTCTGTGGAAATCTAAATTCAATGAGAAAGCCCTCATTACATAATCATATTTTAGAGTTGAAAAGTCCTCAGTCTTCACCCTCCACCCAGTCAACGCCAAGTAGAGCATCTTAAACACTCCATGGTAGATTAAAGGCGGTTTTGCCTTTCCCTTCCGTCATCCCCTCCCCTTCTCTGATTTCTGGAATTTCCAGGGGAAGACGGAGGAGTACCCAGCAACTCGTTTGCTCTCACAGTGGCCTATGCTCCTGGCTCCCTCCCTAACCTTACCGGGAAGATCAGCACCACGGACTCCAAGATGACAGGTCGCCCCTCCATGCTTTGGAGAACTAAAAACTCCTGCAGCAAATCACTCAGTGAGCCCCCACGTGGCCACCCTGTGGCCACATTTACAAAGTAAAGAACCGAGGCTCTGAGAGGTTAAATTACATAGTGAATGTATAAGTAAAACATAAAACAGCAAGTCCCAAACTTCAGAGATTTGAGCACTGCCTTCATGAATTTTGCTATATCTGAGTACTACTGTATTATTATATTTTAAGAATCAACATGTAACATTAAAGCTTTTTAGTTATTAACTTTCTTTAAGTTTAAAAATTCAATCCCTTTCACAGTTTTAGAAAGAAGATCTATGATGACCATAATGAGCTAGTTTGAAATAGATATCATTTAAAAAATATATTAATCCATGCACCACCTAAAATTATCTTGCAAACTACAAGTAGTACATGCACTTCATTTTTGGAAACTCTTGGCAAGGTTTTGGGCCTTAGACCTGGGTTCAATCCAAACTCAATCTATTTCTATCTCTGCAATCTTAGGCAAGTTATGTAACCTCTTAGCTTCGGTTTCCTCATCTATAAAAAGTAATAATATACTTAACTCAGACTGTTGTTAAGATAAAGCATTTAAATAACTGAACATTGTGCCTATCTTATAATGAGCATTTAATAAATGAGAACTACTATAATTCTTTTTTTTTTTTTTGAGATGGAGTCTTGTTCTGTCATCCAAGCTGGAGTGCAGTGGCACTATCTGGGCTCACTGCAACCTCTGCCTCCTGGGTTCAAGTGATTCTCCTGAGTCAGCTTCCCACACAGCTGAGATTACAGGTGCCTGCGACCACGCCTCACTATGTTTTGTACTTTTAGTAAAGACAGTGTTTCACCATGTTGGCCAGGCTGGTCTTGAACTCCTGACCTCGAGCGATCCACCTCCCACAGCCTCACAAAGTGCTGGGATTACAGGTGTGAGCCATCACACCTGGCCAAGAACTATTATAATTCTAATACTAATTGTTGTTATTGTATTTATATATTTTAAAAATTCTTTTTTGAGACAGGGTCTTGCTCCGTTGCCCAGGCTGGAGTGCAGTGGTACCATTAGGGCTCACTGCAGCCTCGACCTCCCAGGTTCAATCATCCTCCCACCTCAGCCTCCTGAGTAGCTGGGACTACAGGCACGTGCCATCGTGCCTGGCTAATTTTTTAATTTTTTGTAGAGACGGTGTTTTGCCATGTTGCACAGGCTGGTCTTGAACGGCTGGACTCAAGTGATCCTCTGGCCTTGGCCTCCCAAAGCACTGGGATTTCAGGTGTGAGCCATGGCTGAGGTGAGAATGACTCTCTTCAAGACAGCCTATTCTGGGTGGTTGAGGTTTTCATGATTCTCCAAATGGGGGGTAAGGGAGGGGACAGTGACAAGACAGAGGGGGTGGCAGGAGCCTGCTGATCTTTCTCTGAAATAAATTTTACAGTTAGTAAATCCACCACGATCTTTCTGGCACCATGGTAGGCCCAGCCAGCCCACCCAACTCAGAGCTCTGGGGTGCAATGAAGGGTGGGCCTTGCCTTGTTTCGATTTTAGGAAGTGACGGGCACCGGCAGCTGTGCCGTCTATGAACAGGTGAGAAAGGGGAACAAGGCCAGCTGAGTGCTGCTGGGAGAAGGCCCCAGAACTGACACTCATACCACCTACCTCCTCCATGGTGCAGGTGAGCGCCTCACAGGGGCTGCTGTGCCTCAGGGCTTGCACGTGGCTGAGGAGGCTCTGGGCCTTCTGAATTTCTGCCAGGAGCTCATCCATATCCCGGCTGGTGTAGAGCTGATGGTGGCAAGAGCAATCAGCCAGCCAGAATCACTTGGCTACCTGCAGAGGCCAACCCAGGAAGGGGCAAGCAGCCAGGCCAATGCCCAGGCAGGAGGGCAGACTCTCTCCACTAGGCCTTATAAACTGCTACCCATATGCCAGGAAGAGCCTGCAGACATGCTGTGCTCCATTTGTGCAATTGACCTGCTGTATTTTAAAACAATTGAAGAGTTTTCTAATTGTAAAAGTATAAAGAAACACTTTACATGCTCTAGGATGGCTATAATAATAATAATTATTTATTTATTTTATGATCATTTTAAGAGAAAGGGTCTTTTTCTGTCACTCAGGCTGGAGTGCAGTGGTGCAATCATTGGTCACTGCAGCCTCGAACTCCTGGGCTCAAGCGATCCTCCTGTGTCAGCCTCCTGAGTAGCTGTGACTACAGCCATGTGCTACCACGCCAGGTGAATTTTTAAATTTTTTGTAGAGATGGGCTGTCATTATATTGCCTAGGCTAGTCTCAAACTCCTGGCCTCAAATGATCCTCCTGTCTCGGCCTTCCAAAGCACTAGGATTACAGACATGAGCCACCATGCCTGGTCAAGCCACAGGTTTTAAGATAAAATATTTCTTAAACCAGTTAGTTTCAGTCATTTACTTTACCTTTCTTTTTTTTTTTTTGAGACGGAGTCTCGCTCTGCTGCCCAGGCTGGAGTGCAGTGGCCAGATCTCAGCTCACTGCAAGCTCCGCCTCCTGGGTTCACGCCATTCTCCTGCCTCAGCCTCCGGAGTAGCTGGGACTACAGGCGCCCGCCACCTCGCCTGGCTAGTTTTTTTTTTGTATTTTTTTAGTAGAGACGGGGTTTCACCGTATTAGCCAGGATGGTCTCGATCTCCTGACCTCGTGATCCACCCGTCTCGGCCTCCCAAAGTGCTGGGATTACAGGCTTGAGCCACCGCGCCCAGCCTACTTTACCTTTCTAACCTCTGTAGTCTGAGTCACCTACAGACAGAGTCCAGATGATGAGGTATCAAGATAGGGTGCTGCCTGAGTCTGGCTCCCTGCTATGACAAGCAGGGACCTTGTGACCTTTGAATTCACTTGTGAGATGCAAACACTCATTTACTCATGGTTATTAACGGTAGGCAAGACACAGCCTGGGAGCGACCAGATGATTGCATTCTTAATCTTCCAAATGGATCTACACACATGTTTGCTAATCATTGCCTCCCTTGTGAACACAGGGTGGCTGATGTCTAGTTATTAACTGGGACAAGGACAGTAATGGATGGATCAGTACAGAATGGATTGCTCATTTTGCTCTGCAGTGGGTCCCCTGCAGTAGCAGGAGTTGATCTAGGAGAGAAAATCAAGGCAATTCAGACTCAGTGCTTTCTAGGGAGCAGAGCTAGGCTGGGGCCTATATTAATGGCAACTGGAGAGTGATTGAGGATTCTGCAGGCAGGGTTTTAAAAGGCCCCTGGGCTCCCAGGCATGCAATCAATGCATCATACAGGCTGACCAAAGCATCTCCTGTGACTTCAGGTTGTCCCCGTTCTTCCCACATATTCATTCTAACCCGATTTTACCTGTGTAACCTCATTGAATACAGGTGGGGACAGGGAGAAAAGGAGAAACAAGTGTATAGTGTGGTCCTCGCCCAGACCTCCTGGGTACAACCTTGGAGGCAGACAAGGAGAGAAGAAGAGGGGCCACATGTTGGCAGAAGGGCTTACCTCCATCTTTGGGCTGTAGCAGTGGTAGTAGCCCCTAACAGCTTCTGCAAGGTTCTTCAGGATAGCCTGCAGGGATGAGGCCAGGGTCAGCCCTCACTAGGGCAACACCAATACTCCAGTAAGTCTTCTCCTTGACTGAACCTCCCAATTATCCAAAGCGTCCCATTTTACCAAAGGGAGAACCAGGCATAAGGACAGGTGCATTCTCGTCCACACTCGGGGGCCTGTCCAAGCATGAGGCCTCAAAGGCCAGCCCAACTCACTACCGCCAAAGCCAAGGGACACCTCAGAAAATCTCGGGCACTCACAGGGGGCAGCTGATCATCGCAGCTGTAGGTGATGAAGTGGATGATGAGGTCTCTTCCCATGGTGGACTGCTGGATGTAGTCGGACAGGATTTCAGAAGGCTGATCTGGGCTGGGGAGAAGGGAGAAAAGTGGACACCCCAGGTCAGATCACTTTGAGAACATTTCAGAGCAAAACGGTAATTCCCAAGGAACATCTCCTGATTCTTAACTGGCCACCTGTGTCCCAGGTCATCTATGCGGGATGCAGGGCTAGGTGGACTGCAGGCCTGGCTGCCCTGCCTCCTCTGCAGATGGGTGGCCTGTGACTGCAGTCCTTCCCTCGTGTGTGTGTGAAGAGTCATGGTTGATGATCTTTTCTCTCTTTCCTTCTTTCTTTTCTTTCTCTCTCTTCCTTCTTTCCTTCCTTCTCCCCTCTCTCTCTTCCTTCTTTCCTTCCTTCTCCCCTCTCTCTCTTCCTTCTTTCCTTCCTTCTCCTCTCTCTCTCTTCCTTTCTCTTTCCTTTTTCTCTTTCATTTTCTCTCTCTTCCTTCTTTCCTTCCTTTTCTCTCTCTTCCTTCTTTCCTTCCTTTTCTCTCTCTTCCTTCTTTCCTTCCTTTTCTCTCTCTTCCTTCTTTCCTTCCTTTT
>NW_016803680.1:2214075-2266871 GCF_001698545.2 Rhinopithecus bieti | reverse complement strand
TTTTCTCTCTCTTCCTTCTTTCCTTCCTTTTCTCTCTCTTCCTTCTTTCCTTCCTTTTCTCTCTCTTCCTTCTTTCCTTCCTTTTTCTTTTCTTTCTTTCATTCTGTTTGTCTTTCTCTCTCCTTTCTTTTCTTTCTTTCTTTCTCTTTTTCTCTCTCTTTCTGCCTGTGACTGCGATCCTTCCCTCATGTGTGTGTGAAGAGCCATGATTGATGATCTTTTCTCTTTCTTTTCTTTTTTCTTTCTTTCTTTTCTTTCTTTCTTTCCTTCTTTTTCTTTCTTCTTTCTCTTTTTCTCTTTCCTTTCTTTCTCTTTCTTCTTTCTTTCCTTCCTTCTTTCCTTCCTTCTTTCTCTCTCTCCCTCCCTCCCTCTCTCCTCCTCCCTTTCCTTCCCTTTCCTTCCTTCCCCTCCCTCCCTCCCTCTCTCCTCCCCTCCCCTTCCCTTCCCTGGGTCTCACTCTGTTACCCAGGTTACAGTGCAGTGGAACAATCATAGCTTACTGCAGCCTTAAACTCCTGGGCTCAAGCAATCCTCCTGCCTCAGCCTCCCAAGTAGCTGGGACTACAGGTGCACACAACCATGACCAGCTAATTTTTATCTTTTTTTTAGAGATAGGTTCTCATTGTGTTGCCCAGACTGGTCACAAACTCCTGGCTTCAAGCAGTCCTCCTGTCTCGGCCTCCCAAAGTGCTGGGATTACAGGCATGAGCCACTGTGACCGGCCAGTCTTTTCTCAAACAGTGGTTTGGTTCTTCAGTCCCTTTCATGTAGTATGTCACCTGCTTAGGAAAGAAGACCTACCAGCTTCTCATGATGACCACCAGGGAATCCAGGCCCTTGAGAGTGAAGATCTTCTTCAGAGCTTGTAGCAGGTTGCTGCCTCCATCAGGCTGCAGTGTCTTTACCCAGAGCTTAAGTTCCTGGAGGCTGGGGGGAGACAACAACGGCAACCTAATTGTAAGACTGTTGTATTTAATTTCATTTTAATTTCTTTTTAGAGATAAGGTCTGGCTATGTCACCCAGGCTGAAGTGCAGTGGTGCAATCATAACTCACTGTAACCTCAAACTCCTGGGCCCAAGCGATCCTCCTGCCTCAGCCTCCCAAGTAGCTGGGACTGCAGGTGTGTGGCATCCTGCCCGACTAATTTTTATATTTTATGTAGAGGGCTGGGCATAGTGGCTCATGCCTGTAATCTCAGCACTTTTGGGGGCCAAGGTGGGTGGATCACTTGAGGTCAGGAATTCAAGACCAGCCTGGCCAACATGGTGAATCCCATCTCTACTAAAAATACAAAAAAAATTAGCCAGCTGTGGTGGCACATGCCTGTAATCCCAGCTACTTGGGAGGATGAGCAGGAGAACTGCTTGAACTCCAGAGGCAGAAGGTTGCAGTGAACTGAGATTGTGCCACTCTCACTGCACTCCAGCATGGGCAACAGAGTGAGACTCTATCTCAAAAAAAAAAAAAAAAATATGTAGAGATGGGGGTCTCACTGTGTTGCCCAGGCTGGTCTTGAACTCTTGGCCTCAAGAGGTCCCCCTCCCTAGCTTCCCAAACAGCTGGGATTATAGGTGTGAGCCCCTACACCTGGCCTGTAGTATTAGGTACCAGGCCCAGGACAAATATTAGCTCATTTAAACCTAATGATAACTTGTTGAGGTGGTACCTTTATTCCCATTTTGTAGATGAGGAAACTGAGTTAGGACTTGCCAAAGGTGATAATGTAAGCAACTGTTAAAACTGAGATTTCAAACCAGGTCTGACTCTAAGATCTGAGCTTTTAGAAATTGTGCTATGTGAGGGTCTGGGGCTGAGTTCCTTCCTCCCCACACCCACTCTCTTGGGAGCCAGCCCTCAACAGGAGGCATGGAGTTAATTCCACAACCCTAATAAGGCTCTAAGAGAAAGCATTATGGCTGTGTGGCTTATGTCCCACGTGGGCTGGGGTACACACCACTGGTGAGAAGAAAAATAACTTAACTTGATTCTTTCTTGGCTAAAACTTTGCACAACACTAGTGAAAGAGGTCTGTTCTTTCTACTTCAAAAAATCAAAAATCTGAAAGAAAAAATCTCAGCGTGGTGCTAATAAGTTCATCTTTCATGATCATAACTGTCAAGTCTCCTTTTTGAACAGCAAGAACAAGTCCCAGGTCTAGCGCCTTCTCTAGCCAACAGATTTAAGCTGGAATTTAAAACCATTGTTTTTCTCTCATTGTATTTATTTATATGGCTGCTTTCTTTCTTTTTTTTTCTGAAAGCCATTAAAGAAAGATATATGGTTGCTTTCTAATTATAGAAATATAATTACATGATTATAGAAGTATAATCATGCAAGTGACATGAACTTCTCAGTTATGGTATTGATAGAAAGTTTCCTTTAGGCCAGGAGCAGTGACTCATGCCTGCAATCCCAGCACTCTGGGAGGCTGAGGAGGGAGGGACCACTTGAGGCCAGGAGTTCAAAACTAGTCTGATCAACATAGCCAGACCCCATCTTACAAAGAAGGAAAAATTTAAAAAATTAGTTGGGCACACCCTTGTTGTCCTAGCTACTGGGGAGGCTGAGGCTGGAGGATCATTTGAGCTCAGGAGATAAGACGGCAGTAAACTATGATTACTGCACTCCAGACGTGACAGAGCAAGACCTTGTCTCAAAACAAAACGAAAAAAAACGAAAAAAACAAGTTTCTTTCAATAAAAAATAAATAGAATTGAAGGAAAGAAAAATCAACAATAGTACACATGGTGGGCCGGGCACAGTGGCTCACGCCTGCAATCCCAGCACTTTGGGAGGCCAAGGAGGGCGGATCACTTGAGGTCAGAGTCTGAGACCAGCCTGGCCAACATGGTAAAACCTCGTCGCTACTAAAAATACAAAAAAAAAAAAAAAAAAAAAAAAAAAAAAAAAAAAAATTAGCAGGGCATGGTGGAGCACACCTGTAATCTCAGCTACTTGGGAGGCTGAGGCAGGATAGTTGCTTGAACCCAGGAAATGGATGTTGTGGTGAGCCAAGATCATACCACTGCATTCCAGCCTGGGTGACAGAGTAACACTCCATCTCAAAAATAAAATAAAATAAAATAAAATAAAATAAAATAAAATAAAATAAAATAAAATAAAATAAAACAAAACAAAACAATAGTACACATGGTAAAGATATGACATAGGGATATGACAAGAGAATTCTAAGAGTTCCTGAAGATGCAGAACTTTTGGCTGCCATCCGTAACAACCCAGGGGTCACTGCTCCACCTAAAGTGGAAATCAGAGTACAAAATGCTCTCGTTCATTGAGTACCTGGCACTAGCCTGGTACTTTGTTTTCATTTCATCTCCATAACAGTCCTGTGAAGAAGAGTGGGTAGGACTGGCCTTGTTTTGCAAATGAGAGAGTTAAGGGACTTTTCAAGAACACGCAGTGACTGTTGGGGTTGGGATTCAAAGCCAGAGGGCCAGAAGTGGGCAATTCTCTATCCCGAAGGGCTCTTCTTCACAATTAGTGTTGGCGAGGCGGCCTCCCTCTTAGAAATCTAAGCACATGCTTTTTTTTTAACTTTTTAATTTTTTTTGGAGACAGGGTCTCTCTCTGTCACCCAGGCTGGAGTACAGTGTCACAACCATAGCTCACTGCAGCCTCGACCTCCCTCCCAGTCTCAATCAAACCTCCCACCTCAGCCTCCCGAGTAGTTGGGACTATAGGCACATGCCATCACACCGGGCTAATTTTTAAATTTTTTGTAGAGATAGGGTCTCACTAGGTTGCTCAGACTGGTCTCAAACTCCTGAGCTCAAGCGATCCTCCCACCTTGGCCTCCCAAAGTGCTGGGATTATAGGCATGAGCAACTGGCCCTGGCCAAAGCATGTGTGTTTTCCTGGGATTTGGAATCCAATCCTGGCTCTGCCGCGTTGGGCATCTTCCCTAAGCTGAGTCTGCATTTCCTCATCTACAAAATGAGGATAATAATCCTATTCCATGGGGTTGCTATATATGCTAAATACAATCCTCTATGCAAAGTACCTAGTATGGCAACCAACACATGGTGGGTGACTGAGGACATTCCTTTCATGGAAAAGAAATTTCTATTCACTGGATAAATAGAAATTCTTACATACCTCCCTCCTATCCCTCAAAAAAACCCCAGGCTAGAAACCCCCAACTAAAGGACATCCATGCAGTAGAGTACTATGTAGCCATTAAAACAAATGAGGTAGATTTGTATGTATTGACAGAGAAAGAGATTCAAGACCAGCTAGAAAGCCAAAGCACAGAGCAGTGTTATATAGGTCCTGTTTATGTCAAAATAAGAAGGTAAACACACAGATGCATGTGTGTGCAAATATTATTTGTGGAAGTGATATAAGGAACTATTTTGGGCCAGGCACAGTGTCTCACATCTGTAGTCCCAGCACTTTGGGAGGCCAAGACTGGAAGAGCACTTGAGGCCAGGAGGTCAGGACCAGCCTGGACAATATAGCAAGATCCCATCTTTACAAAAATAAACCAAATGGCTGGGTGTGGTGGCTCATGCCTGTAATCCCAACATTTTGGGAGGTCAAGGTGACAGATCACTTGAGGTCAGGAGTTCGAGACCAGTGTGGCCAACATGATGAAACCCTGTCTCTACCAAAAAATGCAAAAGTTACCTGGGCATGGTAGCGCATGCCTGTAGTCCCAGCTACTTGGGGGGCTGAGGCACGAGAATCACTTGAACCTGTGGGGTGGAGGTTGCAGTGAGCCAAGATCACACCACTGTACTCCAGCCTAGGCAACAGAGACCCTGTCTAAATAAACACATAAAAATGTAGCAGGGTGTGGTGACACACGTCTGTAGTCCCAACCACTCAGGAGGCTGAGGTGAGAGGATTGCTTAAGCCCAGGAGGTCAAAGCTGCAATAAGCTATGATTGCGCCACTGCACTCCAGGTTGGGAGACACAATGAGATCCTGTCTTGAAAAAAAAAAAAATAGAGGGAGACTCATTTGCTATTATTTATCATCCTTTCATACTGTTGGAATTTTTTAAAAACATGCATGTGTTATTTTCACAATAATAAAACTATCTTTGCTAGTTTGCTGGATAAAAACGGTGTCTTGTGGTCACTTTATCTGTCCGTTTATGAACTGCTGCATGGCCATCTTTCCAAAAATTGTTTCTGCTTTTGTGAGTTGTCTCTTTGTACTCACTTATCTAGTAGTGTCCTGGGGTTTGCAGTTGAATTATTCAATAAAGACTCTGCTGGTTAGGGAGGAAAATGAAAAAGTAAATATCACCATCAGGCAGGAAAGCCACTCACACAGAGGCGCTGACTTCCATGGGGTCCGGCCAGAGGGACCTGGCGTTGGTGCCAAAGGACAGGACAAATAGCTTCTCCTTGTGGCTCAGCTGCTCATCGATGAGGCTCTGTTGGACGAAAGGACATCACTGGCTCCCATAGCCAGGGGAATGTGGAGCCTGGCTTTGCCTCTCTCGCCTTAGCTGGCCTCTCTGGGCTGGGTCTGAGCTGTGCTGAAATATGGCTGCTTGAGGCTGGACTTAGCAGCCAGCCCCAAGCCGACATTTGCTTCCCACCTGCCGGGCCTCCTGTGGGTGGGATGAGCATCTGGGCTGCCATCTCAGTGTGCTATGGTTGGCCCCTTGGCACTTACCTGTGGCACCCAGAGAGGGAGGACAGAGGACAGGGCAGTGGTTTCTCGCTAAGGCATGTGAGCTGGAGATGGAGCTGGTGAGTATCCATAACTTCTCCCTCTTCTTCCTGGCCAGCTAGAGATTCCACCTGTATGCCACCCCCATGAGCTCTGCCCTGGCTAACAGTAGACCACTCCACCTGAGGGATCTTTGGAAACTCTGTCCTGAGGACTTGTCATGAAGGGGGAGACTGCTCTGCAACCTGTCCCCTGACATCCACTGAGACCAGGAACAGGGAACAAGTCTGGAGGACAGCCCCACACTGAGGCTCATAAAGGCTCTGCAGGACCTGTACAAAATACAACGGGCTATTGCTGCCATGGTACCCATAAGAAAACAGCCTGTCCATACCACATCAGGGTGCAGAGGCTTTTCTCTAGGCCAGACTTCTCACTGTACACTTATGAGAAGACTTCTCACTGAGCACTTCACTTGCACAAGCTCCTTTTACCCTTATGGCAACCCTAGGTAGTCACTGTTATCATCCCCATTTTACAGAGGAGGTAAGTAAGACACAGAGAGATTAGTTAACACAGTCACATGGCCTGGAATTGGTGGAGGTGGCTGGGATTTGACTCCAGCCATCTGACTCTAGTTCTTAGCTTCTCTGCTATGGATGTGAGTTGGGGATGGAGCAATGGGCAACACCAGCCTGTTCACTGCTCTTAAGCTAGAGCTGGTGAGTATCCAATGGGAACCATAACTCCAAAGAAACCAGAATAGCTCCTCCATCCAGAAAAGGCCAGAAGCCCTGTGCTGTGCTATGCTATGCTATGCAGGAGTCTTCACATCCTCTTTTCAGGGAAACATGGGAGCTCTTGAGTCAAAGTCTAGTTGGCAGGTACTATGGTGGTGAGAATACTGGAAGTTCACACTACAACCGAAAATGACTCTGTGGTTGGGTTTTGTAGAATTCAACATAGTTCTCTAACCATAGGTGCTAATTAAGTGTGAACTGTTCTTTATAAGACACCCTATCTTGCATTTGCTATAAACAAGCTAGTCAGCAAGCTCAGGAAGGAAAGGCTGGGGGTGGTGGATGGTTCCAGGTGTTTCAGTGCACCAGACATACTTACCATGAGGTGCTTTTGGAACTCTTCTTTCTGAGGGCCACTGCTGATGGCTGACACATCTATGAGGATGCTGACTCTGGCCCCTTTGATGAGGCCAAATGCCTAAAACCAAAGAGGGCATTTGGAAACAGCCAGTACAAATCTGTGCGTCTCCTACACTGAGCTGCTCTGTGCAATGCAGTGATGCGAACACTTCCCTCACCCCTAACAAGCAGCAGCAGACAGAAACCCCATTTTATAAGGGAAAAGCAAAACCCAATATCATGACTTCAACTCTGGGCATGACTGCTCTTATTTTGTGGCAGCCTCTTCTTTATAAGTTTTTTCCCCTTATATTTATTGTCTAATCTTATGAAGTAATACATGGTCATTGTGGAAAATCTGGAGACTGTAGAAAAGCACCCTTTGTTTGAAGATATAAAATTTGATGGCTATTTATATTAGCTTATCTAATTTCTCTATATCCTTATTTATTTTTTGCCTACTCTACCGATCAAAGGCAGATGTGTTAGCTTCACCAGCTGCAATGGTATCTCTGTGAGTTTCTAATTATGTTTCTTGCTTCTTCTTTTTGAGATGGAGTCTTGCTATATTGTCGAGGTTGGTCTCGAACTCCTGGGCTCAAGCAACCATGTGCCACCACATCCAAGTTTCTAATTGTGTTTCTAAATGCTATTATTACTCTACAGTTATTACTCCTTGACTTATGATGGGACCACGTCCTGATAAACCCATCATAAGTGGAAAAATCATAAGTTGAACCATTCTAAGTCAAGGACTGTCTGTATTACTTGTCGATGCTGTTTGACTCTGCACATAAATGTTCATCTTGTTAAAGCTGCATTGTGGATTGGAACTTTCATTCATATGAAATTGATAGTTCTCTAGGGGCAGTAGGTTCCATTCGGTGTTTTTCCTTAAATCCTACTTTATTGGATATCTAATTTTCCTGTTGAATTCACTCTTCTGCTCTCAGAGAGTATTTTATATCTTCTCTTACACCTGCAGCACTCCCTTTCTGTACTCTCCCAGCAAGTGACTTTGCCTCCAATTTTGCTGAGAAAACAGAAACAAATTGGAGAGAATTAAAAAAAATCTTTCCATGCAGAGTCTACTGACCTACCAGCCCATAGCCCTACACGCTTCACCTTTTTCCAGTTAAAATGCATCTAAGGCCAACCAGCAACGGTCTAGGCTAACCTTTGACTTGCATCACTGGATCTTCTCTTGCTAAATAGGAACTCTGCTTCTGTGATCATCCCTTCTCCTGGATCATCCATTCCTATTGATTGTACAACTTCCATCATCATATGAACAGGTTATAATATCGCCCATCTTAAAAAAGATATAGACCTCTCAGGATGCCACCTCTCCCTCCTGCTGCTGTTTCATTTTTCGGCTCTCCATCTTAGCCACATGTCCTTACCTCCCGGGGACCCATTCAAGTTAGGTTCTCACCTTCCTATTCCTCTGAAACCACATGTGTCAAGGTGATCAATGACCTTTGTCTTGCCAAGGATTTAACCCTTGTCTTGCCAAGCCCAAGGGTTAAATCCAAATTCTCAACTTTCTCGAACTCTGAGTAGCATATAGCACAGTTTGACTGTGTCAAGAATTTAACAAGTTAAAACACTTTGTACGTGTGTCTTCCAGGACACCACATTTTCCCACTTTCCCCTCTATTCACTGCCCAGATTTTCTTAATTTCCTTTCCTAGAGAGTCCCTCCTCCTTGTTCCAAAGTCACAATACTGGCGTGCCCTAGGAACTTGCTTCTGAGGGTGTGGGTCATGGGCCGACAGCATCACCATCCCCCAACTTGTTAGAAATGCAGAGTCTCAGGTCCCACTCCAGGCTTACCCAATTAGAGTCTTTATTTTAACAAGGGCTTCCAGGTGCACAGTGGCACAATCATAGCTCACTGCAGCCTGGAACTCCTGGGCTCAAGTGATCCTCCTGCCTCAATCTCCTAAGTAGCTGGGACTATAGGTGTGTGCCACCACACCTGGCTATTTGTTTTTTTAATTTTTTTTTAGAGATAGGGTCTTACTGCATTGCCCAGGCTGGTCTTGAACTCCCAGTCTCAAGTGACCCTCCAGCCTCGGCCTCCCAAAGTGCTGAGATTGCAGCCATGAGCCATCACGCCTGGCCACTCTCTTCTTTATCTAGCCCAGGGTGTGACAGCTTTGGCACTACTGACATTTGGCACTATTGACATTTGGGCTGGATAATTATCTTTTGTAGGGAGCTGTCCTGTGCATTACAGGATGGTGAGCAGCATCCCTGGCTGCTGATAAACTAGATGTAGGTAACAACCCCTCTCCTCCAGCCATGACAATCAAAAATGTCTCCAGACATTGCCAAATGTTCCTGTGGGGCAAAGTCTCCCCTGGTGGAGAACCACTGTTCTTTGATCACCTCCTAAGTGATCTGAGTGTCATGCCTTTGAATACCATCCAAACGCTAATAATTATCTGAGGTCCATCTTCAGATTTCTCTTGGAACTTCAGACCTGTGCACCCAACATCCTGCTCCGCTTCTCTGTCTGGAAGTCTACTAAGTCCTCCAGGCTTCACATGTCCAAAACAAGACCTCTTGGTTTTCCTTCTCAAGTCTGTTTCTCCCTCAGCCTTCCCCATATCAGTAAATGCCATTCAACACTGGCCCAGGTGCTCTGGCCCTAAACCTATCTAATCCATCGGCAAGTTCTGCTGGTCCTACCTTCCAATTGTGCGTTGAATCTACCATATCTCATTCTGTCGACCCTAGAGCTTGAGTCTAAGCCCCCATCATTCGCAGCCAGCGCAGTTGTCCTGTTTCCACTTTTACCCCCTGTATAGTCAAGTTATGCAGCAGCCAGTGTGATTCTTTTGAAACTTGTCAGATCAGGTCACTCCCCGGCTTTATTAAAGCCTTCATCTTTGGAATCAGGCCCTCCCGGACTTCAACCTGCTCATCTAACCTTGTCTCCTTTCTCCACATAGCTCACTCTGTGCTTGCTGCACTGGCCCATGTGCTGCTTCTGGAACATACCAAGCTCGTTCCTGCCTCAAGACTTTTGGACTTGCTGTTTCCTCTGCTTGGAACATTCTCCCCAAAATATTGGCAGGGCTCACCTCCGCACTTTCTTTAGGTGCCTTTTCAAATGTCTCCTCTTCAGAGTGAGTATCCTCAACCATTCCATTTATTTATTTTTTATTTTATTTTTGAGAGGGAGTCTCACTCTGTCTCTCAGGCTGGAGTGCAGTGGCATGATCTCAGCTCACTGCAACCTCTGCCTCCTGGGTTCAAGCAATTCTCCTGCTTTAGCCTCCCGAGTAGCTGGGATTACAGGTGCCCACCACCACGCCTGGCTAATTTTTGTGGTTTTAGTAGAGACGGGGTTTCAGCATTTTGGCCAGGCTGGTCTCAAACTACTGACCTCAAGTGATCCGCCTGCCTTGGCCTCCCGAAGTGCTGGGATTACAAGTGTGCACCACCATGTCTGGCCTAAACCATTCCATTTAAATAGTCCTTCTCTTCCACTCTTGGTTCCCTTACTCAGCTTTGTTTCTTTTTACAGCACGTAAGCTCCACGAAGACAGGACCTTAGTATTAGTCATGGTTTTTTCCCCCCAGTGAACCATTCCTTTAGCAACTACTGGTCATGTTGGTAGTCTCAATCCTAGAATAGTGTCTGTTATACAATGACTCAATATGTGTTTGTTGAATTCATGACCCAAATATGGCACAAGGCTTTCTAGGGTATTGCCAGTCTGGAGGCAAGAAGTTGAAATCTAGAGCCAATTCTATTTCTTTTAAATTAAAAACAAGCTGCCATGAGGACTTTACAGCTTTTGGAATTGAAAACATTCATTCCCTAAACCTAGCCATTGAAGTTCTAGACATTTATTCCATAGAAATAACTGGACAAGTATGTAAGAGGCAATTGGAGCCGGGTAATACCAGATATTCTCATTTTTCAAGAGAAGTCTGATAACAGACATGAAAGTGAAATATCAGGATTTTAAAAATCTTGGCAACTAATTTGAAAAATATTTAAAACTAGGGAGCCCAGAACAGCATGGCTGTGGGCCAGATTTGGCCTGCATGCCACTAGTTTATAACTTCTCCTTATCCTCTGCAGACACAGATCCAGAGAAGTGAGGCCACTTTCTAGGGCCTTAGTGAGAGAGCAGAGCAGGAATGGTGACCAGCGATTATCTGGCCATCACTCAGGCTGCCTGCCTCAACACCCAGGGAGCCGGTGAGCTGATTCACAGGTGATCACTTCCCTGGGCTCTTCCATGGTTTCTCTGTAGCTCTGTCAGAAAGGGGTGGCAGGAAGAAGGGGCTATCGATCCCCGCCATCTTTGACAAAGGTGCCAGGATGGGGTGATGGGGGTGGGTCAGTAAGAGCAGCATGTGCTACATGGATGCCTATGGGGTATGGGAGGATTTCATTCCTCTGGGTCTCTCTGCCTGTTACTATGGGCAACCAGAGGGGTCCAGCTATAGCCGCAGACAAGCATCTGCTGACTCAACTTGTCCAAGCGAGTGAAGGAGGTTCTGGATCTGAGATGTAGACCACACCCTGGAATTGGCAGGACAGGCAGGCTTAGCACTATGTTGTTACCCACTGGTCTTGGGTAGAGGTGGGGACTGGGAGTAGGGAGCATGACTTTCAGCATCTGCTTTTCCCAGGGTTTAAAGCAAGAGTTGAAGATTGTGCCTAAGGGTGGAAGCAAACGGGAAGCCAGAAAAGTGCCAGTTGATGGCAATTAAGCTAAAACAAATAAGAAAGCAAATCAAAGGTTAATTTGCCCATGATCACTCTTTTACTGTTGGGTTCTGAGAAAAACATTTAATTAAAAAAAAATTTTTTTTTCAAAGACAGATCTTGCTCTGTCACCAGGCTGGAGTGCAGTGGCACAATCATAGCTCACTGCAGCCTTGAGCCTCCTGGGCTCAAGAAATCCTCCTGCCTCAGCCTCTCAAGTAGCTGGGACTACAGTGGTGCACCACTACGCCTAGCCCTTAATCAAACTTTTGTGGGGTTTTTTTGTTTGTTTTTGAGACAGAGTCTCACTGTGTCGCCCAGGCTAGAGTGCAATGGCGTGATCTCGGCTCACTGCAACCTCCACCTCCTGAGTTCAAGCAATTTTCCTGCCTCAGCCTCCCGCGTAGCTGGGATTACAGGCATGCACAACCACACCCAGCTACTTTTTTATATTTTTAGTAGAGACAAGGTTTCACCATGTTGGCCAGGCTGGTCTTGAACTCCCGACCTCAGGTGATCCACCTACCTAGGCCTCCCAGTGACCTGGGATTACAGGCATAAGCCACCACACCCAGCCCTTAATCAAACTTTTAAGAAAAGTGATATCCAGATGATCAGCCTTAGTCTTCTAAATCTCATTGTGGGTCTGAAGTTAAATGCCTAGGGCACATCTGCATTCTCACCTGCCCAGTACCCGTTCCCCCTTCTGGTAACAGTGCTCTGGCCTTCCACATGCAACCATCTGTCTCCCTTTCTCAGTCCATGAGGGCTGGGGGGGCTAACCCCCAGTCTCTTTCCCCTTCCCCCATGTCTTTTTTTTTTTTTGCCCTAGAAGTGAACACTAGTTCCAGGCCTAGTTAGATAGTATATTTCATCTCCTTGGCTATGTTGATTGGTGTAAATTGGTCAATGGGAGTCAATCCCAGGATTTGGAAATTGTGTAGGGAACAGGAAGTGAGGTTCCTTTCTACTGGAGCTGCTGATCACCACCTTCCTATGCCTGAAGAGAGATGTCCCAAGAATAAAACCAACTCAGAGGAAAGCAGAGCCCACAGGCATAGAGGTGACATCATCTGAGCACCTGGATCCAGCTGTGGCTTGGGTTTTCATTTACGTAGGTTAGTAAATGCCTTTTTTAGCTTAAGCCAATTTACACTGGAGGTCTATCATTTGCAACTGACAGGGTTCTAACAAATACAGATGGAATGAGTGAAAGGGGGCAAAGAATTAAACCTATGCCCGTTACCTTCTTGCTGTTTTCTGTGAGCCACTGAATTCTCTCTTGATAGACTTCAATAGTGCTGTCAAGACATCAGAAAGACTCATCACCCAAGGTCAATGTCCTTACTGAGCAACAACAGCCACTTACATACACAAAAGGCAGGTATGAATAATTTTTTTTTTTTTTAACGTGCATAGGGTCTTGGAAGAAGGTGGTGAACATTTTAAGTGCACTGTAGTGCACGCCTGTAGTCCTGGCTACTCAGGAGGCTGACTTGATCACTTGAGGCCAGGAGTTCAAGACCAGCTTGAGCAACCTAGTGAAACCCTGCCTCTACAAAAAATACAAAAATTTGCTGGATATGGTGGTGCATGCCTGTAGTCCCAGCTACTCAGGAGGCTGAGGTGGGAGGATCACTTGAGCCCAGGAGTTCAAGGCTGCATGGAGTTATGATTGTTCCACTGTACTCAAGCCTGGGCAAAATCAAGCAAAGACAAAACTGAAGATACTTGGTTTGCTAGGGCACTAGGTATAAGGGGATTGCAAAAGGGATCAAGTATATAGGTGCCGCTCTACTGGTGACACAGTGCACAGGATAAATGACAATGGTTTGGTGGATCAAGCGGTAGAATTAGGCCCTCCCGGACTTCAACCTGCTCGTCTAACCTCGTCTCCTTTCTCCACATAGCTTACTCTGTGTTCATTCTGCCCGCTGTAGGCAGGTCTGTGGAGGATGGAGGAGGGTGTTCTTATGAGAAAGTTGGAAGACCACCCTTGCACTTGCTCAAATCTGTGTCTTCTCAGAAGAAATTGTTCCTAGTCTCCTGGAAACTGATCATAAAGGCACAACAGAGGCAGTTAAGCAATCATTTCCACTGGATTGATTAACAAAAAACCTAGTTTCTGAAAAGTAGTCCAGGAGGGCCTGATTCCACCGCTTGATCCACCAAACCATTGTCATTTATCCTGTGCACTGTGTCACCAGTAGAGCGGCACCTATACACTCGTAGCTGGGGGACCTTCTGGAAGCTGCCTTATTGCATGCCTGGCTGGAGACTAGCATATATCATGTGCACAAGGTAAGGACTCAGTCACTTGAATTTAATTGACTTGTCCTCACTGGGGGCAGGTGAGATTTGGGGGCCTAGAGAGGGACAAAAGAGGTCTTTGGAAATGAGATCATGGGGTAGTGGGTGGTAGATAGAGTCATAAGGGACACATGAGTTATGAATAGAGCTAAGAGGATGAGCTTTATTTTTATCTTCTTCTTATTTTTATTTGAGACAGGGTCTCATTCTGTTGCCCAGGCTGGAGTGCAGTGGTACGATCATGGCTCACTGCAGCTTCAACCTCCCTTGGCTCAGGTGATCCTCTCACCTCAGCCTTTAAGTAGCTGGAACTATAGCTGCACACCACCACAACTGGCTAATTTTTATATTTTCTGTAGAGTTGGAGTTTCATCATTTTTCCCAGGCTGGTCTCGAACTCCTGAACTCAAGCGATCCTCCCGCCTCGACCTTCCAAAGTGTTGCGATTACAGGCGTGAGCCACTGTGACCAGCTGAAGATGAACTTTATAATAAAACATGTTTGTGTTCAAGATCCAGCTTTGCCATCTACTAGCTGTGTGACCTTGGACAGGTGTGGTAACCTTTCTGAGCCCCAGTTTCACCATCTCCAACATGAAGATAACAACAGGATTTGTTACCTTCAATTTGCTAAAAGTCAATTTACTGAAAGCCAATCCTCTGAAAATCAATTTGCCAAATGACCAATTAGCTAAATAGACTTGAACATTCCTTAAAATGCTGGATTCACAATTAAAACTGATAAACCAAAATATTACAGAATTCTTTAAAACCTGTTTCAGCTTCCAACCTAATAAAAGTTACTATAAATTCTACAGTTCAATGGTTTTGAGAAATTTGAGCAATTGATCATTCCATGAATGGCCATTCAGCAATCAACTTTTGGTTAACTGGCTTGAGAGTGATGGTTTTATAAGGGGAAACCCCTTTCTCTTGATTCTCATTCTCTCTTTGCTGGCTGTCTTGTAAGATGTCCCTTTGCTCTTCCTTCATCTTCTGCCATGAGTGTGAGGCCTCCCCAGTCATGTGGAACTGTGGGTCCATTAAACCTCTTTCTTCTGTAAATTGCCCAGTCTCGGGTACGTCTTTATCAGCAGCATGAAAATGGACTAATACACATGTGCTATCAAAACCTGGTTTAGGAGTGGGGATGCATGCACGTTTTTGCCATATATTTGCAAAGGTATGAACGCAATCAATTTGACATTGAAAGTCATTACTCTTAACCATTAAACACCAGATGAAGCTGTGTCATCCAAGGGACTATGGATTTCATTTTATATTTTTTTAGAGATAGGGTCTTATTCTGTTGCCCAGGCTGGAGTGCAGTGTTGTGATCATAGCTCACTGCAGCCTCGAACTTCTGGGCTCAAGTGATCCTCCCACCTTGGTCTCTCAAAGCGCTAGGATTATAGGCATGGCCCACCATGCCTGGCCCTAGACTATGGATTTGAAAAGGCTGACAGACATTGATCTGGTCCAACCTTTCTATTTGAGAAAAGAGGAAACTGGGGCTAGAAGTGGGAAGAGACTTGCCCATCTCCCTGGGTGGTAGACTTTTTTTTTTTTTTTTTTTGAGACAGGGTCCCACTCTATTGCCCAAGGTCTCACAGATATTGCTGTTTGAACAAAGTTACTTCCAGGCTACCGAAACGACATAGTTCTTTTTTTTTTTTTTTTAAAAAAGGGAAAGGGGGGTGAAAAGGGGGAGAGAATTTCCCCCTCCCCGGGGGGGTGAGTTTTTTTTTTTTTTTTTTTTTTGAGACAGTTATGCTTTTGTTGCCCAGGCTGGAGTGCAATGGCATGATCTCAGCTCACTGCAACCTCCACCTCCTGAGTTCAAGCGATTCTCCTGCCTCAGCCTACCGAGTAGCTGGGATTACAGGCATGCACCACCAGGACTGGTTAATTTAAAAAATATGTATTTTTAGTAGAGACAGGATTTCACCACGTTGGCCAGCCTGGCTTCAAACTCTTGACCTCAAGTGATCCACCTGCCTCGGCCTCCCAAAGTACTGGGATTAGAGGCATGAGCCACCATGCCCAGACCGAAATGACATAATTCTTGAGCTCCATGGTGTTGGGAGGATGCTAAGAAACATACTTACTCAGAAAGCTTTGACTCAAAGTGGCGGATGATCTGGGTGGAGAAACGTATTTTCTGCACAACATTGGTGTCCTCCTCCCTGAAGAAGCAAAGCCTTATGAGGGGGTCTCTTGGGCCCAGGGGGCTGCATGTGTTGCTGCAGCTGTGGGGGTTGTGGGGAACAGCTTCAGACTTACAGCACTTCTGTGCCCTGGCTTATCAGGTCAGCCAAGGTGAGCTTCTGACACTTTAAACTGTGAGCCGAAAGCCAGTCTTCAGAGTCCTCCCAGTCTGAAGACTGGGTCTCGCTCGCCTGCAGCCTCTGCAAGACAAAAGCCAGAGTCAAACAGAGAAGTGGAAAGAGAGGGAAGGAAGAGGTTCCCTTCACACAGATACCCAACGGGGGCCAACTCAGACTGATCCTATCTTTTTTTTTTTTTGAGATGGAGTTTCACTCTTGTCACCAAGGCTGGAGTGCAGTGGCATGATCTTGGCTCACTGCAACCTCTGCCTCTCGGGTTCAAGTGATTCTCCTGCCTCTGCCTCCTGAGTATCTGGGATTACAGGCATGTGCCACCACGCTCGGCTAATTTTTGTCTTTTTAGTAGAGACAGGGTTTCGGCATTTTGGCCAGGCTGGTCTCAAACTCCTGACCTCAAGTGATCCACCAGCCTTGGCCTCCCAAAGTGCTGGGATTATAGGCATGAGCTACCATACCTGGCCCCCTGGTTTGTCTGTTTTAGAGACAGGGCCTTGCTCTGTCACCCAGGCTGGAGTGCAGCGGTGTGATCATAGCTCACTGCAGCTTCGAAGTTCTGGGCTTAAGTGACATTGCTTTAAGTTCTGTGCCTGAGGTCTGCTCTGCCCTCTGTCTCAAAGGGAAATTAGCAAGTGTTGAAGAAGTGTGAAAAACACTCTTATAATTACTGCAAATACTTAGATAGCACTTATTACATGTTAAGCACTTTCCATACATTAACTCATTTAATTTTACAAAGTAGGTTCCATTATGATAACCCCATCTTGCTGACCAGGGAACTGAGGTACAGATAATTTAGGTAATCAGTCCAAGGTCATGCAGCTAGAAAGTGGCAGATGTGGAATTCAAACCCAGGCTGTGAAGCTCAAGTCATGCTTCTAACCATGGTACTATGTTGTCCCTCTAAACTAGCACCAAACTGTGATCATCTCCATGAAGGAGTGAGAGGACTGAGGGGACAGATTACTTTCTCATTGTGTGATTCTATGCTAACAAATGTCCTGCCCTTGAAAGGCACCACCTAAAATCATAGGTCTCTGTCGCCTATCTAGGGAAACACAGCTCTCTATCACATGGACACTAGATGTCACTCTTCTCACCTTTCAGACTCAACCCTCTCCCTGGTTGGAAACACAGCATGGTAGACTTTTTTTCTTTTGAGACAGGGTCTCATCTTATTGCCCAGGCTGGAGTGCAGTGCCACAGTCTCAGCTCACTGCCAAAATCTCAGCTCATTGCAGCCTCAGCCTCCCAGGCTCAAGTGATCCTCTTTCCTTGGCCTCCTAAGTAGCTGGGACTATAGGCACGTGCCACGATACCTCGCTAATTTGTGTATTTTTTTTTTTTTTTTTTTTTTGGTGGAAACAGGGTTTCACCATGTTGCCCAGGCTGGCCTCAAACTTCTAGACTCAAGCAATCCTCCCACCTAGGCCTCCCAAAGTGCTGAGATAACAGATGTGAACCACCGTGCCTGGTGAGCATGGTAGACTTAATAATTTACCTTTCTTCCATCTGTGTTGCTTTTGAAATGATGTCACGTTTTAGGACACAGATTTTGTATTATTCATACTTGAAGACACACTATTAAACACATTATGGATTCTGACTTTAGGCCATGCTGATTATGTAACTCTACTAGTTCATTTGCATAGAGAATGGTAAGATCTTTGTGTTGGAGCAATCCTTTCCCTCTTTCCTTCAGGTTCATCTGCAAGGCAAAGGAGGCCCCAGCTGTGGCTGATAAATATGAGAATGATCCTGTGTACACCTGGGAAGTCATGCATTTTGATATAAAATTAAAGGAAAGATGCATGTCATCAACATCTGAACTCATTACAAGACTTCTTCAGAATCTCAAAACTCTATCAACCTTTCCTCATCTCCTTTAATTAAACTTGCTTTCCTGTAAGTGCCAGAACCTAAGTAAATCATGGGTATTTTTCTGATTGTTTAATTGCCAGCATTATAACTGGATTGTTTTTGACTATCATTTCAAAGGTATCATATTTAAACTCTAGTGTGGGTTAGATACACGGTTGTGCACTAGCCTTGCTTGAACATGGCAACCACTGATTGCCATTGTTTCCCTGTTAGAATGAATTCTGAGTTCTAGACAATCCACTCACCCTCTTGGGAAGGCCCATTGAAGGTCAGCCTAAAATCATAGTCTGGTAAGAGGTTTATTCTCCTATTATGCTCCATTTGTCCAACAGCACTTCCTGAAATGGATTTCTGAATCTAGATTTCAGGGAATCTCAAAAGCAAAGCAAATCTCAGGAAGGGGAATTTTAGAATCAAATGCTTAAGACTTCAGGCCTTGATAGCATGATCAGAGTCTTCACATGCTCCTGAATATTTAGTGACATGGCCAAATAGGCTATACAATTTCTATATAAACAGAGAGATTCTTCAGTCATTTCTAAAGGCAGAGGATTAGAGATAAATGCTTAATTAATCTTTTTCAGTCCTAGAATCCTATGAGAAGGAAGAAATCCCCAGAATTTAGCACATTCTGCATTCCCTGAATGATTTGCAGTATCACGACCCAGTTAAAGTGCCATGGTCTTTACCAGTAAGTCCTGTGTCTGGTTAACGTGTGTAACCAGTAATCCATTGTCTGAATTCTGACCAAGTCCATTCACATTCTTCTGCTTTAGTGACTTCTTTGAATCTCTGCCAGTGTTTCTCCTAATGCTACAAAACATAAAAGTAATTTGATGAATGCCTGTGCACTGGGCATTGATTGGTTTGACATCCCCAGTGCCTCCTCTCTTTGCCTTAGTCCCTACAAGTATTCTAGGAACATTTTTCTGTGCAGTAACTGAGAAGGGTTCCTGCAGAGTCCTGATAAAATGTGGACTCCAGTTCCATGAGATATTTTATCATTTAGATAACTAAAGCCCTCAGGTGGCTCTAAGAAGATTCAATGACCCAGTCTCACCCTCAGCTCCCATGAGCAAAATGCTGTTGCTGTTTTCATTTGCAAAATCAGAGAACTATGCTTACCAATGGTTTTCCAGAAGCATATTTTCTTGGCCATGGAAGACATGACTAGTTTGTGTAGCCATTGCAAAACACCCAATGCTTATTTTCCTAAAGAAGGAAAGAATACCAGAAAACAGGATAAATGTGGCATACAGACAATAGTTTTGGGGGGTATCTATATCCAGCACAATGCTTTTCTACATTTTTAAATTAATTTTTTTTTGAGATAAGGTCTCACTCAGTTGCCCTGGCTGGAGTACAGTGGCCCAGTCATGGCTCACTGTAGCCTTGACCTCCCAGGCTCAAGCAATCCTCCCACCTCAGCCTCCCAAGTAGCTGGGACTGCAGGCACAAGTCACCATGCCCAGCTATTTTTTTCTGTTTATTGTAGAGACGGGGTCTCACTATGTTGCTTCGGATGGTCTCGAACTCTTGGGCTCAAGTGATCCTCCCACCTAGGCTGGGATTAGAGGTGTGAGTCACCATGCCTGGTCATTTTTAAAAATTTTATAGACAAGGTCTTGCTTTGTCACCAAGGCTGAGGTAATGTGGTGCTAACATAACTTATAGCAGCCTCGAACTCCTGGCCTCAAGAGATCCTCCTCAGCCTCCCTAAGTCATGGGATTATAAGAGTGAGCCATTGTGCCCAGCCAACCCTTCTTTACTTAATTCATTCAGGAAATACTTATTGAACACCTACCAGGTATCAGGCATTGTGCCTGGTGCTGAGGATACAATGGTGAACAAGATAAAGCTTTCTCAACTTCAACACTTTGAAACTCTTGGACCGGATCATTCTTTGCTGTGGGGGCCGTCCTATGTATTGTAGGATGTTTAGCAGCATCCTGGCCTCTACCTATTAGATATCAGTAGCATCCCTCCGTACTTTTTCCCAATGTGACAATCAGAAATGTTTCCAGACATTGGAAACAAAATTGTCCCTAGTTGTGAACCACTAAGATAGACATTGTCCTTGTCCTCCCAGCGCTTATATTCTAGAGGGGGAGACTGATATTATAAAACTAAATAAAACAATTACAAATTGTGGAAAGTGCTGAAGGAACTAAAAGGATGTGATAGAAAGTAATCAAGGTGCCAGGCACGGTAGCTTACACCTATAATCCCAGCACTTTGGGAGGCAGGCTGAGGCAGGAGGTCACTTGAGGCCAGGAGTTCAAGACCAGCCTGGGCAACCCAGCGGGACCCCATCTCTATAAACAAAATAAAGATATATTTGCCAGGTGTGGTGGCATGTGCCTGTAGTCCCATCTACTTGGGAGGCTGAGGCAGGAGGATTGCTTGAGCCCAGGAGTTTAAGGCTGCAGTGAGCTATGATTATGCCACTGCACTCAATCCTGGGCGACAGAGGGACATTCTGTCTCTAAAAAATAAACAAAAATCCACACCCAAATCCAATGTTACACCCCCTTTTCTCCCTCCTGCTTAAAACTGATCAAAAGCCTTCTCTATTTCTAGGATGAAGACTGAGATCCTTCAGATGGCATCTGAGGACCCTCAAGGTCTGGCTGCTCCCATCTACCCCTCTAGATTTCCCACTTCACCACTGCTCTCCTCTGTGTTCCACAAGGGCCTCCCTTTCCAGTTCCTGGAATTCTCTAGTTCCTTTAACCACAGGACCTTTTCATATGCTGCTTCTTTGCTCTGGAACATTCTTCTCCTTCTCCCCTACCCTAATCATCTTGGCATTTTAGCTCAAATATCATTTCCTCCAGGAAATCTCCAGCATCCCATTCTATTTCGGTTTCCTTTGTTTTATACAGACTTTCATAGAACTATGCTCTTTTAGGGCAGGTATTTTAATTTGGAATGATACATTCATTAGTGGGATTTTAAAAAATTTGTGTGTCTCTCCCCTTACACTGTAAGTTACATAAGAGCAGGGACTGGTAGACCCTTGATAAATATTTTGAGAAGGGAACGTTAAGGGCCAGGAGGTTGAAAAACTCGCTTGGTTCTTTTTTTTTTTTTTTTTTTTGGAGACGGAGTCTTGCTCTTGTTCCCCAGGCTGGAGTGCAGTGGCATGATCTCGGCTCACTGCAAACTCCACCTCCTGGGTTCAAGTGATTTTCCTGCCTCAGCCTCCCACACAGCTGGGATTACAGGCGCCCACTACCATGCCCAGCTAATTTTTGTATTTTTAGTAGAGACAGGGTTTCACCATGTTGGCCAGGCTGCTCTCAAACTCTTGACCTCAGGTGATCCACCTGCCTTGGCCTCCCAAAGTGCTGAGATTACAGGCGTGAGCCACCATGCCCAATCTGCCTTGGTTCTTGAATTTCTAATTATATATGCCAGGCACGTGTGAGACCTGACTTTCTGCTCTTGGGTTCCATGAGATACCCATGAGATACTGTTTCTTAGAATTCTCTACCTTTTTTGCTTCAGCTAGCTCCTTTAGCTTTCTGTTATCTGCAACAACAACAACAAAAAAATACCAGCTAAGACACAGCAAGTGAGAGATTCTGAATAAAGTTGCAGCTTAAACATTAGAGTGTGTGTTCTTGTGAAATCATGAAATTAAACAGCCTAATAATGGTTTGGCAACTTGCTTTTCTCTTTCAGGTCTTTAATCTTTTATTCAGAGGATGCTTTGTTTTCTGGGAAGCACCAGGATAATGTGGCAATGCTTTAAAACACACACACACACACACACACACACACACACACGGCTTTACTTCAGCAAGCTGTCCTGGGAGACTCTAATGGCAGAGACTGTTGAAATAGAAATGCCTCATGAACACTGGCCGCCCCGTAGCGTCTCACTTCCCTCTTTCCAGTCAGTGATTAACAGCTCTTAATGAATTCAGAGGACTGCACGACTAGATTCTGGGGTGACTGGTGCAGGCTGATGGAGAAGGGGTTGAAATGCATAAAAATAACAAAACAAAATAGTGCTCCAGAAAGAGCATGGGACTGGGTGCAATGGCTCATGCCTGCAATCCCAGCACATTGGGAAGCTGAGGCAGGGAGATTGCTTGAGCCCAGGAGTTTGAGACTAGCCTGACCAACATAACAAGACTCTGTCCGTACATTAAAAAAAAAAAAAAAAAAAAATTAGCTGGGCATGGTGGTGTGCACCTGTAGTCCCAGCTACCGGGGAGGATGGAGTGGGAGGGTCACTTGAGCCCAGGAGTTTGAGGCTGCCGTGAGCTGTGATCTCATCGCTGCACTCCAGCCTGGGTGATGGAGTCAGACTCTGTCTCAAACGAACAAAAAAACAAACAACAACAACAACAACAGAAGTGCTGAACCTTTGGTTTCTTCATCTTCAGAATGGAATGGGGACAGCAGTAACTGACCTGCCTACTTCAACACCGTTATCAAGAGGATCAAATGAAATTGAGAAAGTAGAAGTGCTTTGTGAAATACGGAGTACTATAAAAATGCAGAATGCCGGCTGGGCACGATGGCTCATGCCTGTAATCCCAGCACTTTGGGAGGCCGAGGTGGGTGGATCACGAGGTCAGGAGATCGAGACCATCCTGGCTAACATGGTGAAACCCTGTCTCTACTAAAAATACAAAAAAAATTAGCCAGGCGTAGTGGCGGGCGCCTGTAGTCCCAGCTACTTGGGAGGCTGAGGCAGGAGAATGACGTGAACCCGGGAGGTGGTGCTTGCAGTGAGCTGAGATCGCACCACTGCACTCCAGCCTGGGTGACAGAGCAAGACTCTGTCTCAAAAAAAAGAAAAAAAAAAAAAGTAGAATACCATAAAATGTGGGCTGCATCTTCAAGCACTTCAGCATATGACATGAAAACAATCATGTGTTTCATGAACATTTATAGAGCGCTCACTGCGTGCCAGAGAGAACAGGTGTTGGGGAGATAGACATGAACAGGACGCAGCTCTTTCCCTTAGGCCTTTGCTCAAATGAAATCTTATTAGAGAGGTCTTCTGTGAGTACTTTAACTCAAACAGCACCTCCTCCACCTGCCTTTATTTTTCCCCACAGCATGTTTCACTATATATATTCACTTATTTACTTATAAGTAAATACGTTCTATATATTTACTTATTTACTTGTTTTATAATTTCTCTATATTTAGTTACTTACTGTTTGAACCTCTGCGCACCCCTCCCACATAAACATACTAGAAGTAGATCCATTTGGGCCGGGACAGTAATGTTCACTACTAGGATATTTTTGCATAAAATAGAGTTTAGAACATAGTAGCTGCTCAAAAAACATTTGATGAATAAATGCATTCAGAGCAGGTCCAGAGTTTAGGCAAAGGTGAGCTGAATTACACTGGGGGGTGATTGCAGGAGAGGAAAAGAACAAACCAGTCCAGGGCAGATGGCATTTTGGTCCAAGGGAGAGAGGGAACCTTGATTATTGGGTGAAAATAATAATAATAATAATAGGAGTCTTTCCTGAACCCGATTCACTGTGCCCAATCCCCCAGGGAGGAAACCATTCCTCCTGTGGAAGTCCTCCTGTCGCTGCCCCTTCACTTTGTCATATGGAGTTGTCATGGCCTGTCTCCCAGACCGGCTCCATGACTTCCTTGTCTAGTGGCACCCCCAGCATTTAGCCCAATGCTCGGCATGTAGGGAGTGGATGCTTCACACCCCAGGCTACCTCAATCCTGTCACTCAGTCCAGAGCTTAGCATCTGGCCTCCCCCACCCCCTCTGTCACCACCCGTCAACCCTTGTGACGCGCACCCTCACCTGTATTTCTTCGTTTATTTCTCCATCTTTAGGAGAAGGGTTCCTGGCACTCCAGGGCCTTGCTTCTCCTAGATCTCACTTCTGGTTTCTCCAAGCTCCTCCAAGCAACTCAGCAGTGAAGCTTGCCCTGTGGGAATGTGTTAGCTGGTCTCCAAGGTAACAGACTGCACCACTGCAGCTCGGGGCAGGGAAAGGGAAAACCTTCCTCAATCCAGGGAAGAAGTCACCGCTGTGTTGTTGATAACCACTTCTCCCAGGTCACTCTGCTTTTCTCCACCTTCACAAAAACCTGGAAGCAGGATTTAGACCTTTCTTCAAATTTCAGAACCTCTCAGTCAGCACAGAACTATGGTTTAGGCCAGTAAAGCCCTGGTGCCTGTGGCCTTCCTGTGGTAGGAACTGAGGAAAGTTTCCAGAGAACTCTGCCACGTGTGGCAAAGGTGGTAACTTTCTCTTCCTCCTCAGACTCCCTTGGGTTCCCTGAACACAATCCTTGGGAGAGGTCAGACAGTCCCCTATCCCTACCTGGTCCAGCCCCACCTAAACCTGGCTAATATAGCCAAGCTCAATGACCTCTTTGCATCAGAAGAGATCATCTGCCAGCGTGGTTCCTAAGCCCGGGTGCCCACGAGAATCACCTGGATTGTTTGCTAAGAAAACATTCCCATTCAGGAGATTGATTCAGAACTGTGAAAAGGTGTGGGAATGCACATTTTTAACAATGGCCCCAGGTGATTATGATGTAACTAGTTCTTGGCCCATAGCTGGTAACCTCTCTAAACCCTTCTTTTATAGTGGTCAAGAGAGACAAAGTAATTAATGTCTCCGAAGTCAACCAACTTGCAAGCTGCTAAAGGATCTGTAGTTAGTTTTTCGAATCCAGGACATTTCTCAAATCAGTTTTCACTTTCTGAGAGTTTTCTAAGTTTTATAAACTTTTATCAGTTAGAACATAAGGTTGGGTGGTGGCTCATGTCTGTAATCCCAGCACTTTAGGAGGTTGAGACGGGAGGATTGCTTGAGGCCAGGAATTTGAGATCAGCTTGGGCAACACAGTGAGACTCCGTCTCTACAAAAATAAAATAAAATAAAATAAAAATTAGTCAGGTGCAGTGGCTTGTACCTGCAGCCCCAGCTACTTGGAAGACTGAGGTGGGAGGATTGCTTGAGCCCAAGAGTTCAAGGTTACAGTGAGCTATGATCGCACTACTGCACTTTAGCCTGGGCTACAGAGCAAGACCCTGTCTCAAAAATAAAGAACATATGCCACCTGTGGTAGTTATCATATGGTAGGGAACACCCTTCAGATGTGGACCCCAGCAGCCACGCCTATAGGCCAGGTCAGAAACAACCAACATGCTCAAAATAGAAACTGCTTATTAACCACTGGTCACCGGGGGTTGAGAACACCATGTATAAGTCCATGGCATTTGTTATGTGGCCAGCACCAATACGGCAGAAAATGAGGAAGATCAGAAAGAGGTAAGGAGGTCCCAAGGGGCTGTGAGCAACCAATGGCTACTCTATGAACAAGAGATGAGGGTACTTGTGCCCATCTTGATGGAAATTTTGGGTGGAAGGGGCTGGCTAATTTTGACATCCTTTTTTCTTTTAGGCACGGGAACCCCAAGCAGGTCATCTACCACCCTCACACCTTTCTTTGCTTCCTGGATATATGGGTTTTCAACACTGCACAGAAGTAAAGTCCAACACTGGAAACTCTTTGTTTCTGCTTTCTTCTGCTTGAGCCTACACAACACACATTCTGAATAGATCTCTGCCAGGTGGATAAAGCAGAGTAAGCCTTTCAGGCTGTAAGACCCATCAAGAGGAAAGCTGTGTGGGTACCATCTTTCTTGGCTCCCTTCAGGATGCAGATCATGATGACACCCATGGAAAGCATCAGAGCACAACAGACATTTCTCCTACCTTAGGCTCTTGGAAATGGATCAGGGTCAACTCATCTCTGGTCTTTTATTTAGGAGCTCAAGCGTGGTCCCATTGCCCAGGAGTATGGTGGGATATATCTTTCAGATATTAATTTGTTTTGCCTTCTTTCTTTCCTCCATTTCAAACCAGGAGCAGGTGCTTTGGGTTGGGTTGAGAAGCAGTAGCCTGAAGTAACTTTTTTGTTTTTTGTAAAAGCCTAAGCTAACGAAAAGATTAAAGTGACATGCCAAAGCAGGGGAGGTGAGGAATGTGTTTAATGTCATGAGGAAAGTGGGAGTGTAAAGATTATTTCAGTTAAAAGAGACAGAAACCCAACTCAAACTGGTTTAAGGAAAAAAAGGAATTTATTTTCTTAAATAACACAAGAATCCAGGGATAGTTCTGGCTTCAGGGATGACTTGATCCAAAAACTAAAGTGATGTTAACAGAACTGTCTTCCTTTCTCAGCTTCCTTTCTTCTAGGATGGCTTGATCAGGAGGCTCTTCAGGTGGGGCTGCCAGCAGTGCCAAACTTTTCCCCTACAACTTAGCAACTCTAAGAACACCTCTGTCCAGGAGTTCCAGCAAAGTCCCAGGCTGGTCACATGCCATGCTAATTTCTGAATCTGTCACGATGACTCTGGCCAAGCCTGGCTTCTGTGTTGAGCTCTGAAGCCAAGGTGAAATCGGCTCCATGAAACCACATGACCTGAGGTAGGAAAGGAGTAATTTTCCAAAAGAAAGAGACTTTAAAAAAAAAAAAAAAAAAAAAACCAAAGGGACCATGGTACTAGGCAAACATGCCTCTCAGGAAAGCCAAAGAGGAGATACTCTCCCAGACAGATTAAAAAAAAAAAAATCAGAGATCTAAAAATCAGAAGGAGTAGAGACTTGTTCCATGTTTGGTGGCAATACTTTGGTAAGATGGCAATCTCTAAGAGAAAGTGGGTCCTTGGTGCATTCTGGGAAGAGTCCGCAGACACAGGAGTTCCCAGCACACCAACATTTATCATTCCCCAAGGGTGAGACAAACACAGTAAAACTACTACCTCATTTAGCCTGCGACAATTGATGTCTCAGCAGTAACATGTAGACAGATGATCAACTAGTGGGTGGCGGCGGGGGTGGGGCGGAGCTTCCAAATGTTCGAACCATGAACTTCTGTAAAACTTAAGAGTACTCCAATAACCCATTAAGTCCTACCAGTCCAGTAGAAGGGATCCAGTTGAGTTTTAAGTGCTTTGGGAGTAGGGGTGAGGAGCAGCTGGTTTGGGAAAATTTCCCTGGGTGCTGGAATCCTGAAAGGGCCCCAATAAAATCAATGCCCTCATCTAGCTTCATCCATCAAGGAAGTCGGCACTATAAAATACTAATGGGCTGGGGCATGGTGGCTCACGCCTGTAATCCCAGCACCTTTGGAGGTCGAGGCGGGAGGACTGCTTGAGGCCAGTTCAGGACCAGTCTGGGCAACAAAGTGAGACCCCGTCTCTACAAAATATTTTAAAATTAGCCACAAATGGTGGTGTGTACCTGTGGTCCCAGCTACTTGGGAGGCTGAGGTGGGAGGATGGTGGCCCAGGAGGTCGAGGCTGCAGTGAGCAGCCAAAAACCAAACCAAAACCAAAAAACCGGTGAACAATGAATACAAAGAGAAAGCTCAACAATGAGATGGTAGACACAAACAACTTAATAAGTGGGAGGTTTTTCTTACATTTTTTTTTTCTTTCAACAAAGTGGAAAGTGTTTCTAAATAGGGACCACCTTTTATGGTTGTTTGCATTCCACATCCAGAAGAAGCAAACCATAGATTTAGCTGCTCATGTTTGAGCCAAGGAATCATGCAAGCAGGACAAGTTATTTTTATTCCCTTTAGACCAGCCACACTGGCAATGCGGGACAGCAGGAGTCCTAGATCTGAAGTCAGGGAGCCTGGCTGTGAAACCCAGATTCACCAGTTGCTAGTTACAGAAGATTCACCAGTTGCTAGTTACAGAACCTGGAGTAAGGTGTTCAGCCTTTTAATCCTTGGTTTTGTAGTCTACAAAACACCACTCTGTACTTCATAGGTAGAGGATTAAGATGACATATGGGAAAGCACATTAACACATGAATTTACTGTTTCTTTCTCTAAACGTAGAGAATGCCACTATTATTTAACCACAGTGCTTTTGAAAATAGGAATTCCTTTAATAGTTGATACGCTTCAGTTAGAATGTCAGGTTATTATGACATTTGAGAAGTTTTTGTTACCCAAGGCCTAAGTTCACAGCAGCATTATCTGCAATAACAAAAAACGGGAAGCAACCTCATGTACATCAAAATGGGGAGACACATATTTGATATGTATCAAATGGAATACTATGCATTTAAAATGAGGAAGCTCTATATTTACTGACATAGAAAAATCTACATCACAAATTAAGTCAAAAAAGAAAGCCACTGGGCATGGTGGCTCCCAGCACTTTGGGAGGCCAAGGCAGGAGGAGACTGGGAGATGAGCCTGGTCAACATACTGAGACCCCCATCTCTACAAAAAAAAATTTTTTTTTTATAATTAGCAGGCCGTGGCAGCATGCACCTGTAGTCCCAGCTACTTGGGAGGCTAAGGTGGGTGAATTGCTTGAGCCCAGGAGTTTGAGGCTGCAGTGAGCTAGGATTGTGCCATTGCACTTTCTCTAGTCTGGGTGACAGGGCAAGACCCTGTCTCAAAAAAAAAAAAAAAAAGCAGCGGCAGGTATAGATAATATCTTGCTTTTGTTAATCTGATCAGTAAAATAGCTGTTAAAATGTTAAAACACCCGATAAACTGTTAACAATGGTTATCTCTGGAAGGTGGATTGTGGAGGAGGGAACTTCTTGTTTCCTATACTATTTTGTGTTTTCAAAAAAAATCTACAGATATATGTTATTGTAAAAGAAAATCTGTGTCCTGGTTCAGGGTCATAATTTCTTTCTCCACAATAGCATTTAAGGCAGGAAAAAGTTATTGATAACCCTGAAGGCAGAAACTAGGTGAAGTATTGAAGTGGTGCATGTAAGGGTGGGACTGCACCAAATAAGTTCATTTTGCCGCTTACTACCTACCTTAGTAAAACATTTAGAAGATGAGGTAGTCAAAAGCCTTCTTAGATAAGTGAGTTTTTAAAGAGCAATTTATTATGAAAAGGATTTTGATTCTTCAACTTCTTTGCATTTGTCATAGAGAACAAAGAAATGGAAAAGAATGAGAGTTTTCATATTTTTTATTTAAGAAAATACTTGAATTGCCTTGGACAATATTAAATATTAAACAACATGAGAAAGAGTGGTCAGAACATAGTATTTACTTCACTGACTTGCCCTGATGGATAATGAATGGGGATTGATTTAATAGTGACCAAACACACTGGCCATATTTACTACAAGTGCCGTAAAATGGCCAATTGAGGACAACTGCGTCTAAAATGAGATGAAATCCTTGAGTCCATTCCTTTTAGCTGAAATGATTAAAACCATCTTGACAGGACCAAGTCTTTGCAAAACATGTCAAATCGATGGATGGCTTCAAGACAGCAGAGAACCCACAAGCTTGAAGAGGCCCCCAGAGAGTTCACTCAGGATCAACGGGGTGCTGGCATTGTCCTGGTCCTCTCTGTAGAGTATCAGTGTTACAGCCCTGTGAGTTTAGTAGTAGTAAAGGATCTGGAGTCCATAGGGAAATCCGAAGGAGGTCAATGGAACTGACATATTATATAGCCAAATACTTATCAATAAAGTAACCATCCTTATAAAGGCTGATTTAGGCAAGCCTCTGCCTTCAGAAAGAAGTTCACTGAAACAAACCTGGCAGATTGATGACTCTGTCTTTCAAATCTCCAGGAAATAAGGTTTCATAATTTTCCTGTCCTGGAGCCCCAACTTTAATTTTCATAATTCAGTGTATAAAGCACTGTGCCAGGTCTCTAGGGAGTACACAATGAGGAAGCCATATTCTTTGCATTCAAGAGTTTATACAGTTATACAAAAGCACTTAGTAATGACAATATCAGCAACTAACATTCGAATGCTTACTATGTGCTTGGAACTTTATCTCTTTTAAACCAACAATAGCCCCATTAGGTGGGTAATATTATTAGTCCCATTCTACAGATGAAAAAACCAAGGCTCACATAAGTTACATGATTTACTAAGGGTCACATAGTTGGAATGGTGGAATTGAGATTTAATCCAGGCAGTCTATTCCTGTTTAGCAATTTCTGCTACAGAAGCATAAGCAAGAGAGACACAAAGCACAGATTATATATATTTCAAATATGGGAGAATCTTAAAACTGAGAGGAGGTGGTACAGACACAGCTGGGGCAGGGAGCAGGTTGTAGTGAATGTAGAATGGAGAACAGGCTGGTTCTCAGTAAGAAGGGAAGAGAAAGAGAGGTGGGAAATAAGACTGAACAGAGAGCTTGAAGCCAGATCACAAAAGCTTGTCAAAGCTATGCTAAAGGAGTCTGGATTTCGTTCTGTAGACAGTGGGAATGACAGAAATGTGAACACAGAAATCATATGCTTTCTTTTGTGTTATGAGTATTTTGGCAGAATTGATTTGGATGGATCGGAGTGAATGGCTATCAGTTGAAGGAAGACTGGTTCAATGGCTACAGAATATGAATGTTGGTCTCAAGTTCAAGGCCCACATGTCAAAGACATTCTTTCCTATGTCAAGTGCTCTGCTGATATCTAGCTGAGTGACTTGGGAAAAGTCTGAGGCCTCGATTTCTTTACCTGGAAAGTGGAAATACTGGACATGCTCTGTGACATTTCATCCAGCTCTGAAATTTTATAGTCTTGTGAAAAATCTCTTCTTGAAATGTTATCTTGGGTGGTCTTAGATTGTGTGTGACTGGAACTGGGGCTGATTTGTAAAACCCTTGAATGTGCTTGAAAATACCAACCCACAGTGTTTTCTTCTCCTGGGAAAAGAACCAAAACTCTTAAAAAATATACATTGTGCTTTCTATCTTGAATACCATTTATAAATAACTACCTTTATTTTTGTTGCTGGGTAACTGTGACCCAGAAGAGTTGACTTTGCATAAAAGGAACCCAGAGTCCTCTAGTCTTGGTGTTTTTCCTATAGTCTTCTCATAGTGGCTAGAAGAGAGATGATAGATGAATAAGTCAAAATAAGGTATTTTGAACCCATGTTATTGTTTTTAAAGCCACTGTGTTACCTTTTCCTAAGGTATTACCAAATAGAAAAAGTGTCCCCTCCACCATAGCAGCTCAGCATAAATCTACCATTACAATTTCCAGTTGACCTATTCAATAATGTTTATAGAAAATAACCCTCCAAAAACCTCTAACCTGTGTTACAAATCAGGAGAAGATTTAGATGGTGTGAAGATAGGGTAGGGTGACCAACTCATCCTAGTTTGCCTGGAACTTTCCCAGACATAGTACTTCAAATCTCACCTCCAAGGAAACCCCTCAATCTTATAACCCAAGAACATCTAAATCCTAACATGTCTTAATCCTCCAATTGCCCACGAGGGTCCTCAAAGGCCCACATGAGGAAGAATCAGCAGCAAACTGTAAATATTTTATTATTATTCAGTTGGGCTAATCTTGACACCCCCAGAGAGAGCTACAGTTAAGCTGTGACATGGTCCCTGGGCCTCTGTATTTGCTCCTCCAGCCCATACTTTAAGATCTTAAAAGCTATGATCTTTTGGCCTGGAGTAAAGTAGAAACAGAAGACTGCAGCAAAGATGGACTTGGGGCTATGTGCAAGGAAGAAAGAAGAGAAAGATGGCTGACGTGAGGGCTTTGGCTTGGTTTCTCTCTCCTAGCTCATGGAAGCATGATGCAGAAGGGAAAGTCACATGTATGTGGTCTTTTATTGTTGAGTGACTCTTATGGGTAATCGTGGCCTAATCCATGTCCTGAAATATTAATAGCAACTCTTCTCTAGCGGTGAGCAAAGAGTGGGAGTGGAAGAAGATAGGGAAGGACCGCCCTCACCCCCCAATGCCAACAACAAAACGAACCCAAGAGGCATGGAAGTGTCACTTATGAATATGTGAAACCTCTATAAGGAATAAATTTTTTAAATGAAGCTTATTTCAAAGTAATAGAAGCCTTTTAGTTTCTTTAGTAGACAATTTATTTTGATAAACTTGCTCAATAACAAAAATACAAGTGAAGAAAATTATGTTCATTTTATACAGTTGTATTAACAATTTGTTTTGAAACTATTAATTGAAAAATGTTATAACCAATTAGAAAACAATTCTTAATAAAGTTTGGGATAATATACAGACCTTGATCACAAACTTCAAAATCTCTTGAGGTGATACAACTAAAAGTCCTGTGTAGGGAATCCTACCTACACGGGCCACTTTTTTCCTTCATGTTTTTATCCTTCAAAAATTTTCTGAAAGACAGCTTACTGTTTTGAATTGTGAATGTAAATTTAATTTTTTAAAGATCAAGTGGGTTGATAAAACAGTTACTACAATCAGAGTAACTTGTGGCTAGTAGTCTTTTAACAAAGACAAAATAAATGCAACATGTTCTTCCCATGAAGCCCATGATGCAAAATAATAGCTAACAGCATATGAAAAGTTAGTTTCCAATACTGTATTTTTCAGGGCCTTTCCTCTAAATCAACAGATTGCTTGTCACCAGGACTATTATTTCACTTAATAGATTAAACAGTGAATTCACAGAACATCAAGTGAGGATATCAAAGCTTTAGGCAAAAGGATAAAAACCAATAGTGTTTTGGTCATCTAGAACATTAAAAAGAAAAAAGAGCAATCCTTCAAAACAGAACAAATGAAACAGAAAATAGGTTTGTAAGAGGTGGAAGAGTCAGAAAAATTACATACACACATTAACAACATAGAACATGGATTACCTTTGGAAAGAATCATACTGAAATGTTTGCTTTTAATAAATTGAAGATTTTTCCTGTTTACAGATGTTTAGGCATGTTCAATAGGAGCTTCCAAAAATTTCAAACTAATTCAGTCTTGTGCAAATAAAACCTAAAAATAATTTTCAGCAGATTTTACAGTGATATTCTTAGGTATGAGAAGAATGCACACACTCTAAAAACAATGTAACAGACAAAACTTTGACAAATGATTGCACCATAAAACAGTGTTTTATATACAGTTTACAAGATATGATTTCCTGCTATAAATTAATACTGTACTATATAGTACTTATTATAGTGACCTTTTAAAAAAGCAACTGCTGACAGTTGTCTATCTTTTCACTTATAGGATTTATAGAAATTTATATGAATGAGTCCATTTCAATGTCCGGTCTGCAAGAGTACAAAGACTTGACTTCACATACTACTTGACGGGATTGTTTAATCCTGGGTTAGAGTGCTGACTGGCTAGAGGGAGTTTTCCCCCATCAGCCCTGTATGCACTGGACCTCCAAGACAATGATAAAATTAAAGACAATTTAATGGTTTGGGTAATAGATAGAAATAAAACCTTAAATTTTGTAATCTTAAATGCAACACCACCATAAGTGAAAGAAGTAAACAGTGGGGAAATTCTTAGCAGCTGAGAAACTTTCTCTCCCCATGCTCATGATCCAGTTAAAAATATTTTGAGAAACTATTTACAATACAATTCATCTTTTGGAAGAGAAAAGCTCTTGGTCATGTCATAAATTAATTTGAACCATACTTTGCTAACACTTTATCTCAGTGGTATATAACGGTGACAACCAAAGCTTTCCTTCAAAGTGATCCATTTGACTGAGGACCAGTCAAATCACAATAGCAACTGCAATCCCAAATGTCCATAGAACATGTCCAGTGGTATTCTTACGCTTGACTAGACATCATAATACTTGGGGAAAAACAGCCTCCCTCAGGATCTCCTGAAGGTTTCTTTTACTCTGGGAAGGAAAAAAGTATGACATTCTCCCAGAACATTTAAGAAATGAACCGCTGTGGTGGTCCATCTCTTTCCCCAATTCCTGAGTGAGCTCAAACACTGGGGTTTTCTTTCACAATAAAATATTGCTGAATTAACAGTAAGATGGAAGACTGTCAAACAAGCCAGTGTGAAACACATAAGCACCTCCATTTCATAGTTTGATTATCTGAGGAGGTAGCTCCTGTCTTTGAAGTAATCATTCTAGAACTGGTAATCTAGCTCTTAAAAAACAGTGCATTCATTTCTGCTTGTGTGAAGCACGGGCCACATGGGACTCTACTGATAGGGACATTTGGGTCACCAGTTCACTATAAAGAGGAGAAACTTAGCTCCACTGCCATGAAACACCCTCCAGTCCCACATTTCAAACAGGAGATTATCTATAGTGTTCACCAGGAAAAACAAGCATTGATGCGAAGGCATGGAGATGTGGAGAAGAGAAATACTGTATTTTAAAACTGTGAGTTCAAGGGTTAGCTGCGATACTTCTTTTAGGGAAGAACTTAAAGCTGTGGGTTTAGTACAGCCCTTTAAAGTAAATGCAAAAATATCAGTTTTTAGCAAACAAAGGCATATAACATATAAAGAAAATATTGTATTGCTCAGGTTTTGGTAAAGACGTATTAATAATGCTTACAGATGAAAATAATGAAATTAGTGCTGTAAATAGCCAAAATAGCCAGATATGTACTAGTGAACTTCGTATTTATGTAAAGTTGTGTACCTGAACATATAAAATGCATTATTAATGTAACAGACTGAGCCAGTAGAAAAAGAATCTCTGTACAATAGACAACAGTTGCCAATAATTTAAATAGTGTCAGATTCCCCAAATTATAAGGTTTGACATGATCTTACCTTCTGCTATCATATACAAATAAATTAACCCTACAAAGAATTTTTAGCTTAACTTAAAATCGCACCTAGAAAGGCATGGGCTTGTTTGTACCTATTATAAAAACCTGTTAAAATCAAGGGCTGCTACAAAGAATGAGGTAAACTGAAGACTCTCTCCACTACGCAGCCTTCAGATAAATGGCTTTTTTTTCTATTGGGTTCTAGGTTTGCACACCACAGTGTTTTGCTAGCAAAGCATTCAGAATTCTCTTCCAGGAACTGTTTGCATGTGTGTGTATATAAATTTACACACACATACACACACACACATATATACACACTGTATACTGCATCAGCAAAATATATATATTATATATATTTTATAAAATATAAAGGAAGATTCCCCCCCCACCCCCCACACAAAAAGTGGTCTTTCCTTCTGTAGTGTTGATTTTTTTTTTTTTTGTAACAGAGAAGAGGGAATTTCGAATTTTATACTTAATTCTTAGCAAAACAAGTTTGATCTATTGGTTCTTGGTGCAGTAATGCAACGGCAATCCATTCTGGTGCAAAGGTCCATACTATTACAAGGAAGTTGTGAACACTATTTTCTTAGGAGGTGAGTCGCCCCCCACATGAAATTCTCTTGCTTCCCTCTGGTCAACCCTGATAAATAAATATTATGCATACTTAGACTGTTTTTTTCCTCTAATGAATCATTAGACATTAAAAACGGAACAATAGAGTCACAAAGGGCCACATGCTTTTCGGTATAAAGCATTCTCCTTCTCTAGGTTGCTATCACAGTGCAGACCTGACTGCCTGAATATGCTCAGGAGATTTAGTCAATATTGTCTGTATTTGGTTATGGAAAAGGCTCTCCTTTTTTTTTTTTTTAAATCCAAAGTGCATAGTGAGAACAAATCAAAGTTTTGTTTTTTTTTCCTTCTCAGCATCAGTTTCACCTGAGCATGTTCCCATGAGAGAGCTGCTCAGATGCCTCGCCTTTGTCCTCTCCACCCTCCAAAAATAATAAAATAAAAAATAATAAGAGTCAAGCAATTTAGACATTCATCAGCCTGGTAAACAAACTTTGCCAGCAAATAGAAGTCCTACTATTGTAAAGAAAATTGATAAGACAAAAAGTACATATGATGACCCAACTACTGTGTTGTTGGGTAATTTATAAGGTTGACCTCCGACTTCATTGATGTAAAATCCTATTGGAAATATTAGGGCAGCCATACAGAAAAGGATCACTGTAAAACAAACCAAAACACAACATTAGTAACATGGTTTGGTGATCTGAAAAAACAATGAAAATTTGGCACAAAGGAAGCTTATAAGAAGGGTTGGCCAAACCTGTTAAAACATGGGCCACTTGTTAAAAATTTGTATATATTACAGGTCACATAGTATCCCTGAAGCCTAACAATACAGTAAAAGCTAGGTTAGCCTTTTATGTAAGTCCTAGGACCATTCTGAATATCAGGATTAAAAAAGTCCTTCTCCAAACTTAATAAATCCTCACAAATATGATTCCTAGCCATTTACAATAGTAATTAAGGGCACTAGCTAGAGTCAGATAGGTGCTCAATTCCAGCTCCACTGCCTACTAGCGGTGTAATCTTAAGCCTCTGGTTCCCTTCTGAAAATGGGGGAAATACTAGAAGGCTGAATAAAATAATGTCTAGTCCCTGACACAGTGCCAGGTAATAGTAAGTGCTGAATGAGTGCTGCATACTATTATCACCATAGTTACTATTTTGACAATTCTCTGTTCCTCTCCGTGTTAGGCAGAAGGAAATGGAGAAAAGGTGCATATAAATAAGCACCACTTATCTTACTCTGATTTAAAATCAGCTAGTAGAAGCCGGGCATGGTGGTTCATAACTGTAATCCCAGCACTTTGGGAGGCCGAGGCGGGCGGATCACCTGAGGTCATGAGTTTGAGACCAGCCTGGCCAACATGGTGAAATTCCATTTCTACTAATAATACAAAAATTAGGCATAGAGGTGCAGGCCTGTAATCCCAGCTATTCAGGAGGCTGAGGCAGGAGAATCATTTGAACTTGGGTGGTAGAGGTTGCAGTGAGCCAAGACTGCACAACTGCACTCCAGCCTGGGTGACAGAGTGAGACTCTGTCTCAATACAAAAATAAATAAATAAAAATAAAACCAGCTAGTAGAAAGAACCTCAGATCTCTGGGATGATTCGCAAATTGTCAGAGTGGTTATCTCTTATCATGGATAATATTCCAAAAAACAAAGAAGGTAGGTAACCTTCTTTGAGTTTTGCATGTAAACACAAAGGAGTATATTATTTGTTAAAATGTTTTAAAAAGGATATCAGAAAACCCAGTATCCGGGTAAAAGTGATTCCACAGTCCAGTGTTTGAGCAAATGGCCTGCTCCCCTGTGCTACCAAAGAAATGGTCTTCTTAGTGAACACAAACTATTTACAAATAGGCTAGCTTTTCAAAGAAAATATTTTTGCTTCTTGAAAGCGTATTGCTCAAATGTTCATTGTCCTTCAACTTTTTCTGGCAGAAATACTTCTTCAGTGTAATGTGAGGACAGATTACTAGTCACTGTACATGAAGAGTTGAAGCTTTCATTATTAACTGAATGAGTTTTCACCTCCAGGTGAAAACTATCCCCCAGAAATACTAACAGAGCCCTGGATAAACATTTCAGCTGACACTCGTCTCTACATTTTTTTGTGTGTTAACCAATCAACAAAACTTTCCAAGTTTTAAAAAAGTCAATTAGGAACCCTTTCCAGAAGGAATAACTCCAGCGATACAATGAAAAATAGTATTTGCTTAAGTAATACATCAGCTTAAGAAACAACAGCACTCTTACTTGCACCATTTAGGTAGATTATTTTATGTTATACAGACATATAACATATACAGACATAAAGCTTATTTTGGGCAAATGACCACATCAAATAATACTGTATAAGCAAACTTGAATTTTTTTAGCTGCCTACTATAGAACAAATGAAAAATTCAGGCATTACATTTTAAAGCTTTTAGCCTTTTTGTTGCATAGTCAGCAACAAATAACTATTAGTGCTGCCAATGTCCACTTGTCAGTGTGGTCTGTCACCAATTTCTAATGGTTCTACGGCTTAATATGGTCTGGTGAGGAAAATGAAACCACAATTTAGGTAACTATACGCAATCTAATTAAAAAAAAAAAGGGCAAAATTATTGTTGTAAAACAATTTTTTTCTTAATGTTGACTAATCTCAAGAAACAAGTAATTTAGAAAAGTAGGAATATGCAGATGTTAAATCTGTTCATTGTGTTAACATGCCAACTTTGTTCCTATCATTTCCTATTTTCTACTATAAAAAAGATCTATCCTTTATAATGGAGTAATCATTTTGCAACTATAGAATTTAACAGTTTCAATAGTTAAATATTTTCCAAATTTGTTAGAAAAGGCTTAATTACATTTTAAGGGAACAACGAAGTCCTGTTTAACCTTAGTTTTAAACCAAAGGAAGCAGGCTCTCTATACTTCCTGCGAGCAGATTTAACGCAGGTGGATGAGTTTTTCTTTTAAGCTACTGTGAACTATTAAGTTACTTTAGATCTTAAAATATTATTAATGCTGATAATATCAACCTTTGAAGGCTGAGCTGTGGATCCTAAATAAGCTTGTAAAGACACAATTTTCATATCTTCCATGGCACAGATTTTTTGGCAGCGAGAGTCAGAAATCAGGTGCACTGTTAGATGAGGTTGGAAATTAGGGTGGCAAAGGAAAGAGCAAAGGCCAGACTTGAAGAACAGGATGACTCATCTTGGTTTCCCTTGTCCCCATAGGGAACCCCCATCATGTGGGGGCTCTTCTCTGAGACATATTTCTTCTCTGAGACATATTTCTCCACTGTGCACGGCCATCAGAAGATATCAACCTCATGTTATTATGAAAACTATAGCTTAACTGGAATAGAAATACATACAATAAAGTACATTTATCAGGGGCGGAGTGGAAACACTAGGGGACGCCCAATTCCTCTCAGAACTGCCACCCTAGCCACTGGTTCTGGTACCAAAAACAACGTATTTAAGGAAGCTAAAAGCAAGGCAGCTCTATGCTTGCTTAAATGAAATTAACTCAAAGATATATTAAGTTTAAAAACCAAGATACAGAATAGTAGAAAAAATTTTATATAAATACGTATGTATGAAACACACACATATAGATATGTTTCTATGCATTGAATACCTCTAGTAGGAAACCCCAGAAACTGGTAAAAATGGTTGCCTCCAGGAAAGGGGTTAATGGGATGGCTGGGTGACAGGGCCAAATATGATTTCACATGGTTACCCTTTCACAGATTTTGATTTATGCATCATATGCACATATTATTTCAAAAAGTTAAATTATTTAAAAAATAAAGGAAAAAATACATTGCATTTGGGGGCAACTATACATACTTAAATATTCTCTGTTTAAGGGGAATGGAAAACAAAGATAATCCTAGTTCTTTCCCTTCACTGGGTCATAAGAATCTATAGCTCACGAGAGCATTTAACATTTTAACTCACACTACCTTGCTAAATCATATTTTAGGTTTTTGGTATTCAAGGCATATGCATTCCCAAATTTCAACTAAATCCAGAAACTAAATCCTTCTTTGATATTATTTTACTTCTTGAAGAGTGATTTCTATCTGGATTAGCGAATCTGTAAGTAAAAGATAAAGAAGCACATTCTCTTTAAATTTCTCATCAATATCCTTAACTTTAGCGGCACTGTTTCTATGATTGCTTCTGGACCCTCTCTCCAGAAAAGAATTGTCACAGGAGGTCTGTTTGACAGGGAAAAGGTCACCAACTTGTTTCACTCTGCTTAACAAGGATGGAGAAACTTTTTTATATCAAAGGCAACTTGATCTAAATTTAAAAATTAAGGGCAATATAGATAAACAGAACCAGAAACATACACATTCAAGAGTATAAATTTCAGAGAATACAGGAAGAAACAGAGGCTCATGAAGGAATATCACTCTCCTGCAGCCTTTAAGGATAAACTGAGTTTTAACATTAATAGGGATATATGGGATTATCCCTTACCCCAATTATACACGTTCTAAACGAAAATATCAAGAGAAAGTCAGCTGTTATATTTATTTTTAAAAACGTATGCAAACCTGAGATTTTAAGGCACTGAATTAAAAGTCTCATTTGCATAGGTACTGTTCTCCTGTTTCTTTAGAGCAGGATTTCTAAACAGTGGCTCTACTGCTACTTGGGACCAGATAATTCTTTGTTGTGGGGGACTGTCCTATGTATTTGTAGGATGTTTAGCCGCCTCCCTGCCTCTACCCACCAGCATTCCCCTAGCTGTGACTATCAAAAATGTTTTCAGATATTGTTAAATATCCCCTGGGGTACAAAACTGCTTTGGAGAGAAAGAAGCACAAAAGCAGAATTGCAAAATGTCTTTTCTTTGTGCATTTTGTTTCTTCTGTTTAACTTGAGATAAGTCTCTGATGTGTTGTGAAATTAAACCAGTTTTGCAAAGTACAAGAGAATGTGTAATATATAAACTTATACCCTTGGGCAGAGCTAAATGGAGTAAGAAATGTTGATAAACAATTATTAAACAACAAAATGTGTTGATTTTTCAATGGTTACAACATACAGCAGAAACTCAAGATCAGTATGAGAAAAATACTGCCACCTTCACCTAATTTATATTTTATGTATTTGTTCTATATTTATCTTTATTTTTATAGATGATACCAATAGCTTCAAGAAAAGGGAAAGACTCAGGCTACTGGTAACTCTGAGTCACAAACCTGGATTACTTATGTCACAATCTGAGTAAAAATAAAATTCATTAAAATAGCATTTCACACAAAGTGATTAAAGTTGTGGATGTCCTGGTCTCGCAGAAAGAGTTTTGAAGAAATGATGGGACTGCGTAGAGTCTATCTCACGGCCATACACAAGTGGTGCTCTTTGATGATTATGAAGTCCTTATTATTGATTCTTGATTATCTTCATAAAAACACCAGTGTGGGTAGGTGCCTTCTAGACAAATTTAGTAAGCACAGGTTACTTACTTCCAGTGAATGCTATCCATCGAGCATATTTTGTAGCTTCTCTTCGCCAGTGGGAAGCCACCAGCAAACCACATGTGACAGTCAATGAAATGATTCCCATGATGATAAAAAACAGTGTGGTGACCCACTCCGGGGGAAGCCGGGGAGGGATGCACGTCCGGTCTCGTCCATGGATTGTTTGACACTGTCGCACGAGGCCCACAGTGAGTGCTCCTGGGGAGATGCAAATGGTGGGAATACTTTAGTGGGTTTGGCCTGCCCAGGGAATATTCCTCACCACCACCCCTTTAGTTTTTAAATATCATTTATCTCTTTGTGGGTCATTCAAGCACTTAAATCCCAAGTCCTACTCTTCAGTATTCTGCTGTAGTTCATAACGTAGTAATACTTAAACATACAAAGTGAACTTAAACAACAAATGACCTCAGAAAAGTCATAACAGGCAGTTCACTCAGGCATTCATTAAATAAATACTTTTCCGAGTAACTGTGTCAGGTATTTTTCTAGGCTCCAGGGAAATAACAGCAGACAGGATGAGGTTCCTGCCCTCCCTGAGCCTGCATGCTGGCAGAAAGGACTGGTATTTTTTGATTCCTAGACCCAAGACTCCTTGTATATTACTTCATTTTGGTTGAAAAGAAAATCACTTTTCAGGAAATTGAAGACAAACCTGAAATATGCCTAATTGTAATATAGAAATAAAATTAAATAATAGATTAAATGTTAGAAGCAATGTATTTATGAAAGGTATAAGATCTAAGAATATTACGATATAAGTAGTTTTCCATTAAACTCAAGAAAATTTTGGAAAAACTAGGAGGGCCCTCTGTCCCAAACTTGGTATATTCACCAATTTTTGTAGAGTTTACCAGTGTTCACACTGCCAAACCATGGCTGGCATGCTTCACAGAAAATCACAAAGGCAGGCTGGGCGCGGTGGCTCAAGCCTGTAATCCCAGCACTTTGGGAGGCCGAGACGGGCGGATCACGAGGTCAGGAGATGAGACCATTCCTGGCTAAACACAGTGAAACCCCGTCCTCTACTAAAAAATACAAAAAAACTAGCCGGGGCGGAGTGGGGGCGGGGCGCCTGTATCCAGGCTACTTGGGGGAGCTGAGGCTGCAGGAGAATGGCGTAAAAACCGGGAGGCGGAGCTTGCAGGTGAGCTGAGGATCCCAGCCACTGCACTCCAGCCTGGGCGGACAGAGCGACTCCGTCTCAAAAAAAAAAAAAAAAAAAAAAAAAAAAAAAAAATCACAAAAGGCAAATTACGAAGGTAATTCTTAAAGTGTCTCTCCCCATTTATGTTTTATAAAACATCAAGCATTATTTTCCATAAACATGTTCTCATGTCAAACCCAAGGACCCTCCTCCAATCAAATTTGGGGTAATTTATAAAAACTTAGATTAGAAAGGTGACAGAGTAGTTATTTTATCTTCTTCCCCAATAAGAAGAATGTTTACAATGGTACTTTTCAATAAAACTACTTGTTTCCCCTTCCAAGAGCAACAGAAAATGGGAAAAGTTACCAAAATATAGGAATGGAAATTTCTGGAGCTATTAAAATATAATAGATTTTGCATTTTGGGGAATTTTTTGGGTCTACATTCCTTTCTTTTATTTATAGAGATGGGGTCTATGTTGCCCAAGCTGGTCCACAACTCCTGGCCTCAAGCGATCCTCCCGCCTTGGCCTTCCAGTGTGCTGAGATTACAGGTGTGAGCCACTGTGCCTGGCCTGCATTATTTTCTCAATATGAACAAACACACAAAAGAGACATTGACCTCGAAATCATAGCACTTGCCATGAACAAATGTCTTCTGTGAAGGGAACTGGTGAAATTCCTAGTGGCATTTTGGGAAGCTGCCCTGGTGGGAAAAGACAGAGCAGGGACGGACTTGCGTGTGCACGTGCATGTGTGGCTAGGTGGGTATGCTGGAAGGAGGGTACTTTTCTGTAACTTGAGTTTGGCCATTGATACATTTTTAGAAATAAGGCAACTTGTTGAAATAAAATGAAACAAGAAATCAGTTCTCTCAAAGTTGAGTTGGAGTCCTCCCTCAAATGCTAACTCTTAAGTAGAGAGGAAAATAAACAAGCTGTACTTTTTCTCCCAAGTCATCTAATAACTAGACCCATCTGGTGATCCCTGCCCAGGTGCAAGCAACATTATAATTATGGGGTTGTCACAGGCAAGAGGAAGGCAGACCAGACAGAAAGTATGCAAATCTTCACAAAAATGCCACACACTATGCCACACACCACCTTCTACTTGGAGCTGACTGACTTCATAGGCCAAAGAGAAGTAAATCAGTAAAAAAAAAAAATTGTCACATTATTTATTGCTAACCTTTTAAGTTTCATGGTAATTGCCTGAAACCAGAAGAGAGGATTTGGTAGGGGTGAGTAGGCACCAGGGAATTGCATGACTGTTCTTAAACAAAACACTAAAAGTCTCCTCGAAAACAAACAAACAAACAACAACAACAAAAAAAAACAAACAAACAAAAAACTTGAGGGAGTGTCTTATAAGGCATTTTATTGTAATTTTGGAAATAAAGAAGGCATTTACAGCAGTGCTCAAGAACTCTTAACAAGAAACTACTCCTGGCCGGGCGCGGTGGCTCAAGCCTGTAATCCCAGCACTTTGGGAGGCCGAGGCGGGCGGATCACGAGGTCAGGAGATCGAGACCATCTTGGCTAACACGGTGAAACCCCGTCTCTACTAAAATACAAAAAATTAGCCAGGCGTGGTGGCGGGCGCCTGTAGTCCCAGCTACTCGGAGGCTGAGGCGGGAGAATGGCGTAAACCCAGGAGGCGGAGCTTGCAGTGAGCTGAGATCGCGCCACTGCACTCCAGCCTGGGTGACACAGCCAGACTCCGTCTCAAAAAAAAAATAAAAAATAATAATAAAAAAAAAAGAAACTACTCCTGATCATTCAGCAAAAGACCTCTAACAAATTATCCTCTTCTAGTCACTGTTCCATTTATAAAAGATGTAACTGCTAGCAATGAAAGACCCTCTGACAAAATGCAATATTATGAATTCTTATATTAGCAACTTTCTTCTCCATGTAACATACACAGTCTGTACAGTTATAAAGGTAACTACATACCTAGTGAACTTAGATTTACATTTGATTATATTTTGCTGGCAAATATTAAAAATTGTAGGTTCAGTACATCATAACTGAACTCTCTCTCCTTCTAAATACTTGAGTATCCTTATGTTGACTCTCTTACTCTCTCGGCGTTAGAAATGAAATTTAACTTAACCTCCTGTGCCTATAGATTGAGTGGAATTGCTTTTCTCCTCCTCTCTCTAGCACACCACACCAAGTGACTACAAACAGAACAAGTATGAAAATTACAACACCTTCTATAAAACTGCAAATAATCTGACCGTGGTTTAGCTTTAAAAGAATAGCTATAGTCTTATATTTATAAAATTCCTTATCACAATAAATCAAAACCAAATAGCATCTCTATTCTAGAAGAAAAAAAGCTAATGCTAATCGACGAACAGAGGCATACTGTATATAAGAAAATCAATACACAAATATTTTACTGCATGTCTCTCGTGCTCAGCATAGTAGCAGTCAGAGATTCAACAACTAATATGCTCACACATTCAGTAAAAATAGACTTTCCTTAAATATACAAGGGTTAATGCAAACAGTGGTCAGTCAACTCTGTTAAAGTTCATTTTCTTGAGTGAGACTCTAAGTCAACAACATTTATATCATAGTCATATATTTTCTGTAAGCTGACTGGGGGAATCTGTGAGGCTAACTGTGCTGTTACTATTAAATCTTATAAATTCAGGTACTGTTAGTACCCAAACTTTCACCAGGCCTTCAAATTTAATATTTTACCTCAAGGAATTATCTCCTTGAGCTTCATACTCATCACCCACATTAACAGTCAAGATCTTTTACTTCCTCTAAATTCCCTTAACACATTTAGTCTGTATCATACAACCATGCACTTACTTTAAGGTAGCTTCTTTTTATCCCCGAACAGGACATGAGCTTCTCAGAGGAGGAAACTGCACCCACCTTCCACTCCACTGGAAACCCCAAAATGGCAGCAGCAGTGGAATTCATAAGCATTAAGTGAATTTAAATGTATTAAAAACAAGCTAAATTTTAAATCGCACTGCATTAAATAAGTTCTCCTCTATAGAGCTATCTTAGTATGGTTTCTGCACACTTATTAAGTACAAGCTCAGTCATTCACGAATTTTTGTTTTATCCAACAGGTCTTCTTGCCTCTTGAAGGGGCCTGTAATTCCATTCCCCACACAGCCAATTCATCTGTACCCTGCAGCTGTTTCCTAGGTAACTAACCCAGCCAAATAAAAGACTTGTTCACAATAGGAAAAAGGAAATGGAACTAGAAACTACAGCATCCCACATGCCTCTCAGCATCTCACCTGTGCAGCATAACACACAAAAGGAAAGTCATCCTGAGTCTTACTCCATTAAGTGGGGGAATCTTAAGAAGTTCGACACTCATCATCTGTAAATCCAGACACTGTTAAAACGATTTAATACAGCCAGTCTGAGCATGTCTGTTGCCACAATGAGGATGCTTATAAGGCATGTCATCGCTACATGTAAAAAGTGTCACAGAAAATCTGTAACACAGGGGTTGGAAGGCAGAAGGGCGCACACCCACCAGTCTGTCAGAGCAAATCACGTGGAGTGCTTGCCAATGTGGCCAGAGAGAGGGTTTTCCCATACAAGGTTGGATTTGAGCAAAAAAATAGCAAAGTTAACATTAGCTATTGTCTTCTTCCATCTCCCTGTTATGTTTTCCTCCTACTGACAATGCTCTCCTCCTCTCAAGGGGCTCTCCCTGTCAGCTCTAGGTACTGTGATCTGGAGTGCCCAATCCCTACCACAGATGTGGATCTCTTGCTCTACTTCCTCCTTGGGGAAATAAAATCTGTTCTTGGCAAGCTGTTTCACTGGTTACACAGGCCAAAAAATACTCTATCACAAATGTCTTAATGATTGATAAAAGCTTAACACACTGCCTTTCCCAAGAGCATTTGTATTTGAGCGAGGGGAAGTATCCCAATTGAACTGAAATTACAGTTTCATGTTTTAGCAATGGGCTGGCTGAAGAAATTTAGGAGAACTGGATGGCACGTGAAGATGGAAGGGGAACAGGAAGTGGGGAGACCCTGATGTACGCAGCCCTGTGCACCTCCTTGGGTAAGTCAGACCCTGGCAGCTTGCCCTCTGAATGAGTAGAAGAACAAAAACAAAACAGCCTACGGGTAACTTAAAAACGTCACACAAACCAGCCGGGCGCGGTGGCTCACGCCTGCAATTCCAGCACTTTCGGAGGCCGAAGCGGGCGGATCACGAGGCCAGGAGATAGAGACCATCCTGGCTAACATGATGAAACCCCGTCTCTACTAAAAATACAAAAAATTAGCCAGGCGTGGTGGTGGGCGCCTGTAGTCCCAGCTACTCGGGAGGCTGAGGCAAGAGAATGGGGTGAACCCGGGAGGCGGTGCTTGCAGTGAGCCAAGATCGCGCCACTGCACTGCAGCCTGGGCAACACAGCGAGACTCTATCTCAAAAAAAAAAAAGTCACACACCTAATTTTTTCCTCTGGAAACATAGCTAGCAGTGACGATTTTTATCTGCTATGATTTCTAAATTGTATTTTAGGATATAGGTGCTTATAAATAGCAAACTGGCCAAAAAAAGAGTGAACAGGTAAAATAAAGAACTTTAATGAGACACACATGGACAGTGTCTGAAAACCTGAGTAGCATACTAGGCTGAGGCTGAGCCCTACTCTCCACTGGAGCAACAGCACCCCCTCCTGCGACTTTCACCTGTTCTTACCCTCCTGGGAGTTTATAGTCACTGATCCTTACACTTTCTCCCAGTCTCTCACTTTCCTCTTGCCTTCATGTCTTTTCCTACCTGGCCTCCAGTCCTTGATCCATTATGTTACCACCTTTTATCTTTTCATTGCACCCACCTGGCAAAAATGATAGCCCTGACTCAACAGAAATTTCTTCCTTCTTGTACTAACCTCCAGGCTGTGGAATGCTGATGGAGAAAATCGTATCAGAGCAGAGGGGTGCTGCTGTAAATTTCTAAATTTTAATCTCAGGGCCATCACCTCTGTCCAGAAACTAATTAGGCCTCCCAAATTCTGTGCTTCACCGTTCTTTGCTGAGGCTGTTCCAAGACTCCTGCACTCTCCTTAAATATAAAAATCTACTGCCTCCTTCACATTCAGTAGGTATCAGTCTATTATTTCTCAGAAAAAAAATAGAGGCCATCAGGCAGCAAACCTTCAACTGTCCACCATCAAACTTACAACTATATCTGAATACGTTCATTCTTTCATTCTCACAATCCTTTCTCCTTGTGTTTTGGATCCCATCCTCTCCTTCTTTGGGATCTTGCCCAACACATTATTTTCTCTTTTCATATGTATCCTCTTCTGGATCTCAAAAATGTTTTAATGTGTTTAAGTCTCCCCTACCATAAAACAAAACTACCCCATATGCCAACACATCCTCCAGTGGCATCATGCTTTCTGTTTCTGTCTTTCTTTATCTAACCTCCCTTGCCCCCAGCCATGGCCAGATTTCCTCTTCCTCTGCTGCCTCTACTTTCCAGAGTCTCATTCACTCTCCAACCTACTGAAGGTTGGCTTTTGCCCCAACTACCACTTCGATAGAGCGCTTGTGAAGCTCACTCACTCCATATCGCCAACTCTAATGGATGCTTGTCTTAACATTTAAAGTCTTGGACTTAACATTTTAGCAGCATTTGATACAGCTTCTTCAAACACATTTCCTTTGGTTTTGGTAACTCCCTCCATATCTACTGGGTTTCCTCCTGTCTCTTTAGTTTCTCCTTCTTTCATATACACTTTTTTCTTTCCCATTTGTTAAAATTTTGTGTTCTTTAGGGATATTTCTTGGATCTGGTTCTTCTATAGTGACCCTCTGCCCTAAATCCAAACTGTTTAAAATGGGCTATAAAGGTCTGGATTACACTGCTTCTAGTCTTTCATTTAATTACTTTTCATACTTGATGTTCAAATTCTTAGATTCATTCTTAATTCATATATCTCCTTATATTATACATACCCCAGGCCCTCATATATGCTGTTCCCTTTGCCTACAATACTCTTCCAGACCTCTTTTCCTGGCCACTACCTATGACTAGAAATTCTAGTTGCAGCTTAGAAGTTGCTCCTGGAATATCTTCCTTGACAAGCTCTTACACTCCCATCCTGAGTTGAGTGCTTGTCCTTTGGGCTCCTATCAAAGCACTCTTTATCTCTTTACTGAACCTGAGGAGATCATGGGAACCCCTAAAGTTGTAGCCAGTCAGAAGCAGAGGTAGCCTGGGGACCCACTGACCTTGTGGGTAGCATCTGCATTGGGGGCAGCATCTGAATGTGTGGAGAACTGAGTCCTTAATTTGTGAGGTCTGCACTAACCCCAGGTGATTAGTGTCAGAAATGAATTGTCCTATGGTGCACTCACTTGGGGTTGGAAGAGACTACATATCTTTACACAAAAACTTGTATATGAATGTTCATAGCAGTATTATTATTCATAATAGCCAAAAAGTGGAAGCAATACAAATGTCCATCAATTGATGAATAAAAAACAAAATAGAATATCCACACAATGAATAATTTTTCAGCAATGAGAAAAAAAAGAAGTACTGATACACGTTACAACATGAATAAACCTTGACAACATAATGCTTTGTGAAAACAGCCAGACACAAAAGACCACATATTATATGATTCCATTTATGTGAAATATCCAGAATAGGCAAATCCAAAGAGGCAGAAAATTGACTAGTGGTTGCCAGAGGATGGGGGGAAGAAGAAATTGGGAAGTACAGGGTTTCTTTTTCTTGGAATGTTACAAATATTCTGGAATTAGACATTGGTGATAGTTGCACAATACTGTAAGAAAAACCATATATGTGAATGTATGAAAACCACTATGTTGTATATTTTATTTTTTAGGACATTTTAAGGACTTTATAAGTTGTACACTTTAAAATGGTGACTATTACCTCAAAAGAAATCCAACAATCGTTTAGTTAAATACCAACTTAAATTCAGTAGCATACTGAAACTTTACTCCAATATAGCTCCACTCTCTCCCTTGTCTTTAAACTATTATTATGCAAATTATATGTATACACTATAAGCCTATCAACAGTTTTATAATTATTGATTTAAAATAAAAAAGTTATAAGCAAAAATACATTTGTACTGACTTTTACATTTACCTATGTAATTACCTTTACCAATGCTCTTTATTTCTTTATGTGGATCCAAAATATTGACTAGTGTCCTTTTATTTCAGCCTGTGGATACACTTTAGTACTTCTTATAGAACATGTCTACTTGTGATGAATTGTCTCCATTTTTGTTTATCCTGAAATGTCTAAATTTCTCCTTCATTTTTAATGGATAGTTTTGCTGGATATAGAATTACTGATTGACAGTCATTCTTCATTTCTTTTTTTTTTCTTTTTAGAGACAGAGTCTCATTCTGTTGTCCAGGCTGGAGGGTAGTGGCACGATCTTGGCTCACTGCAACCTCTGCCTACCATGTTTCAAGTGATCCTCCCACCTCAGCCTCCCAAGTAGCTGGGATTACAGGCATGTGCCACCACGTCTAGCTAATTTTTTTGTATTTTTAGTAGAGATGGTGTTTCACCATGTTGGCCAGGCTGGTCTCGAACTCCAGACCTCAAGTGATATGCCTGCCTTGGCCTCCCAGAGTGCTGGGATTACAGGCATGAGCTACCACACCCAGCCAAGAGTTTTACAGCACTTTGAACATGTCCCACTGTTCACTGGCCTAATAGTTTTTGATGAGAAGTCAGCTGTTAATAGTATTGAGGATCCCTTGCATATGAGGATTCACTGTTTTCCTGCTACCTTCAAGATTCTCTTATGTCTTTGGCTTTCAACTGACTATGATATTTCTGAATGTATATTACTTTGAATCTATCCTACTTAGAATCTGTTAGATTTTCAATGTATAAAGTTTTCATCAAATTCGGGGAGTTTTAGTCATTGTTTCTCTAGGCATTCTTTCTGCTCCTTTTTCTCTCTTCTTCAGGAATTCCCATTATGTGTATATTGATATACCTGATAATGTCCCATATGTTTATGTTCTCTTCACTTTTCATTATTTCTTTCTGCTCCTCATATGCGATAATCTCAATTGATGTGTCTTTTAAGTTTGATGATTCTTTCTACTTCTGATTTGTTTTAGCTATTTAACTTTTCAACTCCTGAATTTCTATTTTATTTCTGAAAATAATTTGTATCTCTTTATTATACTCAACGTGGTAAGCCACTGTTTTCAAACTTTCCTTTAATTTTTTTTGTAACATATTTATAATTACAATAGCTGATTTAAACTCTGTCTAGTAAGTTCAATGTCTGGGCTTCATCAGGGGCCGTTTCTATTGAACATTTTTATTTTTCCTGTGTATAGGCCACATTTTCCTGTTTCTGTGTAATTTTTAGTTGAAAACTGGACATTTGAATAATATAATGTGGCAACTATGCACAAATCAAATTCCTTCCTTCCCCAGGATTTGTTGTTGTTACTGTTTACTAACTTTCCTGGAATCATTCTGTAAAGTCTGTATTCTTTGTTGTGTGTGGCCTCATCTATTAGATTAGTTTAGTAGTCAGCTAATGGTTAGAATAAGGTTTCTTTACATTATTTGAACCAATAAGACTCTCAGCCTTTGCTGAGGGGGTCTCTCTATGCGCTGTGGCCATCATCAATCCTGCAGCAGGCAATTTACAACACTGCCTTGGCCCTCACTTCCTGCTCGCATTGAGTCCCAAATCAGGTAGAGGTAAGGGAGTAGGGCCTTCCCAGTTGTTTCCTGGGTATGTGGACAGTCCCAAACATGTGTGTGGTCTTTCAGGTTCCCAGAAATATGTTGGAGCTTTTCAAAGACTCCTATGGACATTCTGTTCCTCAAATTTTCCTTCATGTTTGCCTGTCAGTCTTTTGTTATCCCCAATACCTCAGGAACCTGCGGTGCTGAAAACTGCTGACTGTTTTAACAAATGCCCTAGGAATAGAACAGAGCAAACTCTGAATCTGATCAAATAAAGATAAGCCCTAAAAATTGAGACTTTTCAGTGAGCTGCCAGACCGATCAAACAGTGACAATTTTCTGGGGATGGGGTTTTAAAAAGTACCAACTCCCCTGCCCTCTCAATTGGTTGCTAAGCTGCTAGTTTTCACAGCTACTATAGTTGTGAGGCTACTGGCTTTCAAGGGTACTGGGGACAGGTAGATGGAATTAGCACAATTTAAACTGCCACAAAGTTTGCTACTCTTACCCAAATATAGGCAATTTTCTCAAATGCTCCTTTGATTGTTGCAAGCTTTAATTTCCAGAGTTCTGAAAAGGTTGATCTAATAATTTTGCCAGTGTTCTTGCTGCTTTTATAGAGGAGCAGATTTTTGGAAGTCCTTACTTTGCCATTCCAGAAGTTCAACTCAACAACAGGTCACAATTTGAATTTCAGTTTTGTCACTAACTTGGGCAAGTCAGTTAATCTTTCCAAGCCTGCTTCAGCAAAAAAATAGTACAACCACCATTTAGGTCTGTGTGAGATAATGACATAATACCTGGAAGGCAATCAGAACTGTAATCACTGAATAACAATTACATATTTTCAGGAAAAGAAATCAGATATTTTTGTTTTGGTTAAAACATACACAGGACAGTATAAGACACACCAATTTAACACAGTAGTGTACTCATGAAACTTGCATTTCAACATAAAAAGGGTGCTAAGGCTATTGGTCATAAAAAGTAGTCAGGACATTACTTCCCTGTTCAACTTTTCAGTATATTATTCAGGTTGATGACCACAAACAAGGCAAGTTTAGGCTTGCTGAAACAGAAGCTCTGAGGATGGATTTTATTGGAATACCAATGCTAGAAGCCTGGAGATTGAGAAAGCTTTGCTATTACAATGAAATAGCAAAATGTTTTGTTATTTAACAAGTAAAAAATGATCATTAGCCTTTAAGTTTGATTTTCTTTTTTCTTGCATCTTATTGGCTGTTTTCTTTATCCCAATTTAAAAGACGACTATTACCACCTGTTTGTAAGCATGACTGTAGTTTAGAGGCCTTATTTTACAGTTGACTAAATCATACCCAACACTGCCCTCACATTACAGCTTATTCTATTAGCTCTTGCTCCCTAAACTGACCTTAGGTTTAATCCCATAAAGACATTAAACACTAACTAGCAGCAAATCTCTATGTTAAAATCTGCTTTATTGACAAGTACAACATGCTACCAGAATCTGCCCTCACTATGACTCTGCCAATCACTGAAGCTCTTAACATATAGTGCATGAAAAATTCATTAAAGAAAAGCTTACCACAATGTGTAAACTATCCATACAATGTATAGAAAATATGTGGAAGGATATTTGTCATACTGCCAAGATTAGCCTACTCTGGTTGAAGGGAATTGGAAGTGAAGTGGGGAGAGGGCATGAGAACCTTTGTATTTTTACTCTGTCTTATCTAAGTGTAGATAAATCCATATAATTCTTTGAAAAAAAAAGAATGTTTGCTTCATATTTTAAAATTCTAAAAGGTTTATAGGATATTACACATTAAATTTAAGTGTGCTAATTGCATTTACATTACACACTATGAAATCTTTCAATAATGTATGAATTTAAGCACATGCTCTGGATCTAAAAGAAATTAAGAGTATGCCAAAGAAATTAGCATAAACCAACGTGAGTCAGGTAGAAGGCTAAGATGGAATTTAAATTACAATGTCTACATTTTCTATTCCATTTCAATTAGGATATCATGAGAAACTCCCATGGAAGATTTCCATTCAAGGATACTTATCGTTTCTTCCCTGATTAATCTGGTAGAAGTAACCCATTTATTTTACCTGAATGAATAACCTCTATGGTTTGTACACAGAACTGAGCTGGATTGAGGTGAGACTGGTAAAGAGAATGAAGGTTAAATTTGGTAGGTTAAATAATTCCTGCAGGCAGAAAAGTACTGTGGAATTATCTGTAAAAGTATTTTTTTTTTTCCTTTT
>NW_016803680.1:2205909-2212413 GCF_001698545.2 Rhinopithecus bieti | reverse complement strand
CTCACACTTGTAATCCCAGCCCTTGGGAGACCGAGGCAGGAGGAGCACTTAAGGCCAAGAGTTTGAGCCTGGGCAACACAATGGGACTTTATCTCTACAAAAACTAAAAAAAATCAGCCGGCCATGGTGATGTGCACCTGTGGTTCAAGCTACTCAAGAGGCTGAGGTGGGAGGATTGCTTGAGCTCAGAAGTTTGAGGCTGCAGTGAGCTATGAACATATTACTGTATTCCATCCTGGGCAACAAAGTGAGACTAAAATAAATAAATAAATTAAATTAAATATAAGAAAAGAAAAAAGAAATAAGAGAAACATAGTTTGGGATTCTCTCTCTTAATTATTTTTATTTTTATTTATTTATTTATTTATTTATTTTTTTTGAGACGGAGTCTGGCTCTGTCTCCCAGTCTGGAGTGCAGTGGCCGGATCTCAGCTCACTGTAAGCTCCGCCACCCGGGTTTACGCCATTCTCCTGCCTCAGCCTCTGGAGTAGCTGGGACTACAGGCGCCCACCACCTCGCCCGGCTAGTTTTTTGCATCTTTTAGTAGAGACGGGGTTTCACCGTGTTAGCCAGGATGGTCTCGATCTCCTGACCTTGTGATCCGCCCGTCTCGGCCTCCCAAAGTGCTGGGATTACAGGCTTGAGCCACCGCACCCGGCCAATTATTTTTATTTTTTAAATTTTAGTTTTCTCTTATATTTATTGTTGTCTCATAGTACCTTTGAGTCTCTTGCTTTCTTAGACTTAGAAGAAAAATCATGAATTCGTGTCCAATTTATGTAGATCCACTTATTTTTAAATGAATCAGAACTGTAAAAGTTTCGAGCGTCACAAATATGAGGAAAGCAAGTTTAACACTGAGGCAAATGTTTCTCTGTGCCATCAGTATGATGCCTCAATTATAAAGTGGATAGATTTAAGAGTGGAGAGCTTTGGAGAAAGACAAAAGTTCTAGTTCTGACATCTCTTCTTCCATTTAATCTTTAAGAGGAGCTTGTTTTCTCATTGTAGTTAAATTGGCATAAGATTAAAAATGTAAGGTGGTATCTCTCTCAATTTTCAACTTCTGAAGACATTACCTAAGCTTTTGCAGAAATATATAAAATAAATCCTTCATTAATTAGCTTACATTTGTGGTAGCCATGATCTCCTAAGCAAAGAGATGGTGGTCTAGAAAAACCATACTTTAGAGAACGTTTCTCATGATCTTGAGAAGCCTGGCACCACACCATGAGCTATGCCTGACTTTTCCGTCCAAGTCTAGTAGGCACAAGTGTGCTATATCAAGCTTTCATTCATTCAGCAAATACTCACTGATCTGTGCAATACCTTGCAGGATGTATGAAGAACACATGAATACATGATCCCTGTATTCCAGAACTTACATACACAGAGCCAGACGCACATCCACAGAAAGTTAAAAAGCACAATACATAGCAGGGTGTGAGTTAATGCCAAGGGAATTGTGCAGTCTTGTGGGATTAGGAATCTGGACATAAGCATTCTATCCACAGGCACCACTACTCACTGAATTTTGAGCAAAAAGCTTCATTGTCTTTAGGTCTACTGTCCCATTTTACAAGTGATACCCTAAAAGGCTTCTGATAACCCTTCACAATTGCTGACATTAGGTTTACTGAGGTCAAGTTTAGATACAATAAAATTCACATTTTAAAATGTACAATTCAATGAGTTCTGACAAATATATGTAGCCATTTCAATCATGATATAGAATATGTGCATCACCATAAAAAGTTCCCAGACTCCTTTGCAGTTAGCCTCCTCCCCCAAGCTCCCAAGATCTACATTCTAACAGTACAGTTTTGCCTCTTGTAGAATTTTGTATAAATGAAATCATATGCAATCATGAATAAAGCTACTATAAACATTTGCATACAGGTCTTTGTAAAGACACATTTTCATTTTTCCTGTGTTAATACCTAGGAGTGAAAATGCTGAGTCATATGGTAAGTGTATGCTTAAATTTATAAGAAACTACCCAACTGTTTGCTAAAGTGGCTGTACTTTTCTTTTTCTTTCTTTTTTTGAGACAGAGTTTTGCTCTTGTTGCCCAGGCTGGAGTGCAACGGCGCGATCTCGGCTCACTGCAACCTCCGCCTGCTGGTTTCATGTGATTTTCCTGCCTCGGCCTCCGGAGTTGGTGGGATTATAGGCACCTCCATAAAGCCCGGCTAACTTCTGTATTTTTAGTAGAGATGGAGTATCACCATGTTGGCCAGGCTAGTCTTGAACTCCTGAGTTCAACTGATCAGACTGCTTCGGCCTCCCAAAGTGCGGGGATTACAGGTGTGAGCCACCGCACCCGGCCAGCTGTACTATTTTACATTCCCAGCAGCAATATCTGAAAATCTAGTTGTTCACCATATTCATCAACAGTTTGTATTTTCAATCTTTTTAGTTTTAGCCATTCTAAAATTGTAGAGGTAGGCATGTCTCTTACTGTGGTTTTGTTTCCCTAATGTTTAGTGATATTGAACATATGTTCAGGTATTTATTTGCCATCTCTGGCCTGTTAAAATCTTCATCAATAAAAAAGTCAAGTTGTCCAATGATTAAATTTAAGAGTTCTTTATATATTCTGAATACCCTGAAAACAAGTCCATCTTCTGACATTTGTTTTACCAATATTTCCCCCATAGCCTTGCCTTTAAATTTTCTTAACAATGGCTCTTGAAGGACAAATGTTTTATATTTTGAGAGTCCAATTTGTCAATTTTTTTTGAGACAGAGTCTCACTCTGTCACCCAGGCTGGAGTGCAGTGGCACAATCTCAGCTCACTGCAACCCCTGCCTCCTGGGATCAAGTGATCCTACTGCCTCAGCCTCCTGAGTAGCTGGGACCACAGACGTGCACCATCATACATTGCTGATTTTTGTATTTTTGGTGGAGACACATTTTCACCATATTGCCCAGGCTGGTCTCGAACTCCTGAGCTCAAGTGATCCATCTGCCTCAGGCTCCCAAAGTGTTGGGATTACAGGCATGAGCCACCATACCTGGCCAATTTGTCAATTTCTTATCCTGCTTTCTGTGGCTACTTAGTAGCAAAGGGGGAAAACCCCATTGACATGGTTTGGCTGTGTCCCCTCCCAAAATCTCATCTTGAATTATAATCCCCATAGTCCCCACGTGTCAAGAGAGACCAGGTAGAGGAAATTGAATCATGGGGGTGATTTCCCCCATGCTGTTCTCATGGTAGCGAGTTCCACAAGATCTGATGGTTTTATAAGTGTTTGGTAGTTCCTCCTGCGTTCATTCTCCTTCCTGCCACCTTGTGAAGAAGGTACCTTGCTTCCCCTTCACCCTTCTGCCATGGTTATAAGTTTCCTGAGACCTTCCCAGCCATGCTGAACTGTGAGTCAATTAAACCTCTTTTCTTTATAAATTACCCAGTCTTGGGTATTTCTTTATAGCAGTGTGAGAGTGGACTAATACACCCATCATCTTAATCCCAGACTGAGGCTTAGGCAATAAGAGATGACATCAGTCAGGACACCAGAATAATAAACTTTTATCATCTCTAGAGCTCTCTCTGAGAGATGCCCAACAACTCATGAAAAAAGGCTGCAAAGGAGAATTCAACCTTCCATATTACATCTAAACAGACAGCTAAACATTGTATCACCTCAACCATTTATAGGACAAGAATATAATAAGAATGGCTCTTACTACTGTATCTAGACAAAACTGTCTAACCCAGATGCTTAGAAAACATCACTTATATTACCTTTGGATGATCAATGAATGGCCAAGTCTATTCACTGTTTGAATAAATAATAGATTATATACAAAAAATAAAGAGATGACAATATATCTGGCAAGAGAGAGAGAAGGTTGCTACATCACAACAGAAAGTCTCAGTAAAACAACCAAGGTTATTTCAAAGTACAACTCTTATAAAACCAAAATATGTTAGGAATAAAAAGTATACAGAACATCACCAAAGAGTTCAAGTTGGTTCCCAAGCTGCCCTTTTCTGCTCACTCCATATTCTTCCCAGACAATCTCAGCTGGGTTCACTGATTCAATTATCACCTAAAAGACAATGACTCACAAATTTATCTCTAGCTAAGATATCTCTTTTAAGCTCCAGATTCCTGCTTATTACTTACTTAAAATTTCCACTTGGATGCCTTATAGGCATCTCAAGCTCAACAAATACAAAAACGAACTTATCCTCCATTTCAGACCTCCCGGTGTCCTTCTCAATGGTACCACTATTCATCCAGCTGCACAGGTCAGTTATTCTTAACTCCTTCGTCTTCTTTCCCCCATAGGTTCCCACTCTGAAATCACTAAGTCAAGTGGAATTTACCTCCTAAACAAAAGTCTATCCTCTCCTCTCTGTCTACATTCCAACATCCCAACCCAAGTCAAAGTCAATTCTCAGCACTCAATTCTTATCCCTTCCAATCCTTTCTTCTTCATACTGCAGAGCAATTGTTTCTTTTCTTTCTTTCTTTTTTTTTTTTTGAGACAGAGTCTCGCTCTGTCACTCAGGCTAGAGTGCTGTACCACAATCTCAGCTCACTACAACCTCTGCCTCCCGGATTCAAGTGATTCTCCTGCCTCAGCCCCTCGAGTAGCTGGGATTACAGGAGCATGCCATCATGCCCGGCTAATTTTTGTATTTTTAGTAGAGACGTGGTTTCACCACGTTGGTTAGGCTGGTCCCAAACTCCCGACCTCGTGATTTACCCACCTTGGCCTCCCAAAGTGCTGGGATTACAGGCAAGAGTCACCGTGCCTGGCCCAGAGCAATTGTTTCTAACATGCTATCTGATTTTTGTCACATTACCTTAAATCTTTTAATGGCTTCCATCACTCTTAGGATAAAGAACAAAATCTCTACAATGGCCTACTAGGTCCTGTATTACCTGAACTATGCCTATTTCTTCAGACAGATCTAATCTCACTCCTCCCCCTTGGCTCTATACAAGTTAGCCTCATCGGTTTTCTTCAGCTCCTAAAGGCACCAAACTCTTTTCCACTTCAGGGCCATTTGCACATTAATCTTTTTGCTGGCAGAACCATTCCCTGCTCATGTTCTTGCTAACTCCTGCACTTCCTTTCATTTCTACTTTACATGTCATTTTCTTAGGGAGGACTTCCCTCGTAACTTCTTCCTGTTAATAGGTTCCTGTTAAAACTACATTTCTCCCTTTATAGCACTATGACAATTATATTTATTTTTTTGTGGTCTCTGAACTGCTAGATAAGTTCTGTATGTGACTAGTATCTATCTTATTTTCCAATATATATCTAATGCCTAGCACAGTGCCTGACATATGATGTCCGCAATAAATATTAAGTGAATGAACTATCAATCTCTTCTATGTAACTTTTGTGTCTATTATTTGAGAACTCACATGCTATGATTCAATGTGCAACCCAAAATTCATGTGTTGGAAACAATCCACAATGCAACTGTATTGGGATGTGGGGCCTAAAGGAGGGTGTTCAGGTCATGAGGACTCCACTCTTATAAGTGGATTTATGCCATTATAAAAAGAGCTTGTGAGAATGAATTCACTCTCTTCCGCCATGTGAGAACAATGTTCCTCCCTCTGGAGGATGCAGCATCAGGGCCCCATCTTGAAAGTGGAGACGGGTCCTTCACTGGACACCTAAGCTGCTGGCACTTTGATCTTGGACTTCCCAGCCTCCAGAACTGTGAGAACTAATTTCTGCTCTTTATAAATTACCCAGTCTTATTGTTATAGCAACAAAAAATGAATAAAGACACCACATTTTATCACATTATACTCTCTCTCTCTAAAATAATAAGTTAGGGAATACTCGATAATTCTTCATTTTAAAGAAGGGATTGTTTGAACAGTGACTTTCCTAGGCCACTGATACTATTTAATTAACTATTTGAGAGGAAGGGAAATAGTATGTCAAATATGTATTTCAGCAAGTCAGCAAAACATGTTATATTTTAGGGACATATCCAGATAATAATTATGAATCCTGATAATGTTCTCATTTATTTCATGGACTAAAGGTATCCCTAAATAGAATCAGAAATGCATTTTTAACATGGCCAGCCAGCTGTTATCTGAGATGTGTCTTGGGGAATATGTTGGTTCCTAATGGACTAGGCTGGTTCCTGGGACAGTGAAATATAAACATAGAGAAACTAGAGAGACATTAAAAAAATTTTGTTTGTCTAATTTGAGAGGAGGGAGAAGACCAGGCATGGTGGCTCATGACTGTAATCGGCTGAGGCGGGCGGATCACCTAAGGTTGGGAGTTCAAGACCAGCCCAACATGGAGAAACCCCGTCTCTACTAAAAAAAAAATACAAAATTAACCTGGTGTGGTGGTGTATGCCTGTAATCCCAGCTACTCAGGAGCTTGAGGCAGGAGAATCATTTGAACCCAGGAGGTGGAGGTTTCGGTGAGCTGAGATCATGCCATTGCACTCCAGCCTGGGCAACAACAGTTAAACTACATCTCAAAAAAAAAAAAAAAAAAA
>NW_016803680.1:2160470-2205772 GCF_001698545.2 Rhinopithecus bieti | reverse complement strand
TGGGAGGCCAAGGGGGGGGGATCACCCAAGGTGGGGAGTTCAAGACCAGCCCAACATGGAGAAACCCCGTCTCTACTAAAAAAAAATACAAAATTAACCTGGTGTGGTGGTGTATGCCTGTAATCCCAGCTACTCAGGAGCTTGAGGCAGGAGAATCATTTGAACCCAGGAGGTGGAGGTTTCGGTGAGCTGAGATCATGCCATTGCACTCCAGCCTGGGCAACAACAGTTAAACTACATCTCAAAAAAAAAAAAAAAAAAAAAAAGAAAAGAAAAAAAGAAAAAGAAAAGAGGGAGAAAGGGAAGTGACAAGAGAAACTCGAAGGAAAAAAAGACTACAGAATTGACAATTAATGTCTGAACTCAGGCCTCAGTGGCAGATGTCCTAGAATATAAGTTATATTTGACAAAAGGTTTTAGAAAGAGAACTAAATAAGCCTAGTCCCCAAGAGGAGAAGGCTTCCGGGCAAAGCTATGAAGTCTAGCACAGGGTATCCAGGTTTACTTTTGCCACCTCTCTGAAAGCAGAAATATACCCCAAGCTTCTACCCTGCCTCGCCCCCTGCCTGCCCAAATTAGTCCCTTTAGGTTTACTGGTCTTTTGGAACCACAGTGTGGAGAACATATCACCAAAGAGCTTCACAATTCTGGCATGGTCCAATCACATGCTTTGTACTATTCAAGTCAGTAAGGCTGCCTAACTACTATTCCTCTAGTTAGTGAAAAACACAGGCATATAAGAGAGATATAATGAAAAGTCATTTCTTTTCCACCCTAAAGTGATGGCTAAAGGTTAAGATGACTACAATTACCAGCTTGCTATGTGAGCAACACCTACTGATCCACTTTCCATTACAAAACCTGATATGGGATAGAATTTTTGTGACTTGAGCTGCAAGGACCACTCTTTTTCAAGCAACTTATTTGCATTAAAGACTGATGATTGCTCTGGAAAGAATTAACTCTCATGAGAGAAAAAGTCTAGGAAGCAAAGTTAAGCTAGTAATAAAGTCTTTACTATCCATCATAAAGAAGGAGTGATTCTGAGTACTGCATAGTGTCACTTGTATTTGCCTCCAGTGGATTTGTATCTAAGCACAAGGAGGATGCAAAGGTAGTGGGAAAAAATAGCTAGTTCCTTTAAAAGTCTGCAACACACTGGAGGAAGTGGCAATCCTGTTGTGGTACTATAAATGTCAGGGTGTAACATAAAATGAAACTATTTCAGTAGAGCATAATGTAGTAGTTCATTTCAGCATCCTATCACTGGGAGATACCAGTATGTCAACACTTAACCTAGAGGAAGTAGTGGTGTGACTGGTGGATGTAGCAGTACCCAGAAGCAGTGTGTTGACTAAGGTGACTAGGTGGATGCCATGCTACCCAGTGGAAAGAGCATCAATCCTTGCAGTGCCCGTTGGTACTACACTGATGTATGATGTTGCACAGAGGCTGACCAGACTTGTTCACCCTCAAAAACAAACAGAGAGAAGGCAAGACTTTTCAGTGGGCTAGAGACTTATACTATTAAGAGAATTCATGACTCAGCTAAATACAGGTTATGCTTACAAAGTTTTAATCATCTATACCAGACATAATAAATGTAAAGGAAAAAAATCCTATCTTTATAAAAGAGAATGGATTAAACACTTTATGGAGATAAATGCCTTTGACATGTTTAAATAATTTTCATTTAGTAATAAGACCCAAATTATTCCTCTAAAATGAAAATGTGAAAAAAGTATCTGTGAACAGTCTTAAGGAAAAAGAAAGGTGTCCAATTAGTAGATTCTCTTTCTAAATAGCCAAGATAGTGGGTAGAGACACTGACTTTTGTTTTCTATCACAGGCAGGGCCTGAATAAAGGTTTTGGTGAGATTCTTATGCATTTAAATTGTGCAGCATTGCTCTAATGTAAGTACTGCTTACTAAGAGTTGAAGAGAACTTATGAAGAGAATTAAGAAAGTTTTTTTTTTCCTCAAAAAGATGTTAAAAAACATAAACAAAATTCCAGAGACTCCTTAGTAAACAATATAAAGAGAGAGGTAAGGTTGGTAAGGCTTTGGATAAGGGCTAAGAGTAGAGTATCATTTATCTTTGATAAATTATATTCTACGGAATTTAACTTTCAAGGAAAAATTGGCATGAGAGGTGAAATACCTACTCAACAAAAATTTGTCTTCCTGGCTGGGTGTGGTGGCTCATGCCTGTATGTCTAGCACTTTGGGAGGCCAAAGCAGAAGGATCGCCTGAGCCCAGGTGTTCGAGACTAGCCTGGGCAACAGAGTGAGACTCTGTTTTTGCAGAAAATTTAAAAATTAGCCAAGTGTGGTGGCATGTGCCTGTAGTCCCAGTTACTGGGGAGGCTGAGGCATGAAGATCACCTAAGCCCTGGGGATCAAGACTGCAGTGAGTTAAGATCCCACCACTGCACTCTAGCCTGGGCAACAGAGGGACACTTGCTCAAAATGAACAATAGAAAAGGTGTCTTCTTTTTATTTCTTATATGGTTTGGCAAACCTGCAAAGTTATCAAGGTTAGAAATGATACTAGAATTTCCTCAGCCATCTCTCACAAATGATAAGTGACTTTCCTTTCTATACACACATTTTAAACACACATTTTAAAACTGAAATTTGAATATGTACTATATACATTTGCTACAAAAATTCAAACACAATAAGGGTATAGCATAAAGTGATAAGTACATTTCCTTTCAACAATGGGCCTACAACTACTCAGTTTCTTTTCCTTGAAGCAACAACCACAGGGGCCTGCCACCACGCCCAACTAATTTTTTTTTATTTGTATTTTTAGTCAACACGGGTTTTGTCATGTTGGCCTGGCTGGTCTCAAACTCCTGACCTCAAGTGACCCACCCACCTCAGCCTCCCAAAGTGCTGGGATTACAGGCGTCATAAGACCCAAATTATTCCTCTAAATGAAAATGCGAAAAAAAGTATCTGTGAACAGTCTTAAGGAAAAAGAAAGGTGTCCAATTAGTAGATTCTCTTTCTAAATAGTCAAGATAGTGGGTACAGACACTGACTTTTGTTTTCTGTCACAGGCAGGGCCTGAATAAAGGTTTGAATATGTACTATATTAACCGGGTGTGGTGGTGCATGCCTGTAACCCCAGCTACTCAGGAGCCTGAGGCAGGAGAATCGCTTGAACCCCGGGGCGGAGGTTTTGGTGTGCCGAGATCACACCATTGCACTCCAGCCTGGGCAACAAGAGTGAAACTACGTCTCAAAAAAAAAAAAAAAAAGAAGAAAGTGGGAGAAAAGGAAGCGACAAGAGAAACTTGAAGGAAAAAAAGACTACAGAATTGACAATTAATGTCTGAACTCAGGACATTAGTCTCCCTCTGTTGCCCAGGCTGGAGTGCAGTGACATGATATCAGAACACTGCAACCTCCACCTCCCAGGTTCAAGTGATTCTCTTGCCTCAGCCTCCAGAGTAGCTAGGATTATAGACATGCGCCACCACATCCAGCTAATTTTTGTATTTTTAGTGGAGACAGGGTTTCACCATGTTGGCCAGGCTGGTCTCGAACTCTTGACCTTAAGTGGTTTGCCCGCCTCAGCATCCCAAAGTGCTGGGATTACAGGCGTGAGCCACCGCGCCTGGCTGCAACCACCACTTCTTGTGTCTTTACAGGATGGATAATGTATTGCATATACAAAAGCATGAGTGTGTGTGTGTTTGTGTATTATTTTTTAAATGACCCATGGAGTCACGGTAACATATATAATGTTCAATACATGCTTTCCAAAACTTATTTGTAATAATTAGTAAATATAAAATATTCCTAAAATTACATAAAGTTAAACAAAACTATCATATCATGAACCCCCACGCACCCACGTGCCAGTTTAAGAAGAAAGAATAGGCTGGGTGTGTGGCGGATCACGCCTGTAATCCCAGCACTTTGGGAGGCTGAGGTGGGTGGATCACTTGAGGTAAGGAGTTCGAGACCAGCCAAGCCAACATGACAAAACCCGTGTCTACTAAAAATACAAATAAAAAAAATTAGCTGGGCGTGGTGGTGGGCCCCTGTGGTACCAGCTACTCGGGAGGCTAAGGCACGAGAATCGCTTGAACCTGGGAAGCAGAGGTTGCAGTGAGCAGAGATCACGCCACTGTACTCCAGCCTGGGCAACAGAGTGAGACTCCATCTCAAAATCAACAACAAAAAAAAAGATGGAAGAATATTACTGTTACTTTTTGAATCCCCCGTGTGTCCTCTCTAATCTTGTTTTCTCCCCTGAGGTAACCACTCTCCTTGATTTTGTGCTTATTAATTCCTTGCTGGTAGTTTTACTATGTTTTTTTCCCCTAAACAACATGTTTAGTTTTATGTTTCATATAGTTTAATGAATTATATTAAACTTCATATAAATGGAGTCTAATCTTACTATATGTATGTTTCCACAATTCACTTCTCTTGCTCAACATGACTGTTTAAGATTCAGATTGTTAGAATTCGTTTATTTTTCATGGCTGTATAGTGTTCTCAACATTTATTCATTCTACTCTGAACACAGATTTCTAGAAGTTTGTTGCTGTTTTGTTTTCTTATAAATGAACATTTCTGTTACCTGGAGAAAATGAGCAAGAATTCCTCTAGAATCTGTTAACAAGTAAAACTGCTAGGTTATAAGGTTCGTACACATCTTTAAGTTTATTAGATAATACCAAATTGTTTTGCAAAGGGGTTGTGTCCAAATTCACTTTTCTCCCAGCAGTATGTAAGGGTCCCATTTGCTCTACATATTCTTGCCAACGCTTGATACTGTCTGCACCTGGCAATTTTACTTAATAACATATAATAGAGAATCTTACTTATTAGCATATACAGGGCTACCTCATCCTGTCTAAAGGGCTTCATAGTATTCTAGCATATAGATACACTGTATTTGTACAGTTGTCTATTGAGGCAACTCTCTAGTATTTCCCTTTATTGAATTATTTCCAGTCTTGTTATTTCAAACAATAACAATGGACAGTCTAATTTATCTGTTAACGAAATTCATTTCACACATGAAACTATATCTGTAGAATAAATTCCTAGAAATAAAATTTCTGGGTTAAAGAGTATATGCATTTAAAATGTTCACAGATATTGCCAAATTATTCTGCATATATATAGGAAAAAAACTCTCAAATCATATTTTTTTCTCACTGTCACACCACAGCAACACAGAAGGCTTCTGTGACCACATGTGTGGGGTTTTTCCCCCACATACCAAGCAGTGGACACCAGCCAGGTGTCCTCCAATTCAATTCTGACACTGTCTACCTGGAGATAGTGTCAGATCCCATGGGTCAATGGCTCAGTCCCCAAAACTGCCACCCACCCCATCCCAGACACCAGTAAGTCACAAGCTGGGGCCTCCAAAACTTCTGACTGGCTTTAAGTTGGGGTTCCCACGACCCCCTTTATGGGTCCAATTAACTTGCTGGAAGAAGTCACACAACTCAGTGAATCACTTATGCTTACTGATTTATTATTAATATAAAGGAGACTGCAAAGGATATAGATGAAGAGATGTGTAGGGTGAGGTATGGGGGAAGGGGCATGGAGCTGTTGTTGGTACTTCCCTTAATGAAGCACAAGAACTCTTTTTAAATATTAAGGAAATTAGCCATTTGTCTGTGGTTTGACCTATTGATGTTATTGATGTTTTAGCCTACTTTGTTATTTTTCTTTTGGAGTTTATGGTAGATTTTTTTTTGTATGTAAAATTTTATTTTATGTAGAGTCTTTTTTTTTTTGAGATGGAGTCTTGTTCTGTCGCCCAGGCTGGAGTGCAGGCACTATCATGGCTCACTGCAACCTTTACCTCCCAGGTTCAAGTGATCCTCCTGCCTTGGCCTCCTGAATAGCTGGGATTACAAGTGTGCACCACCATGTTTGGCTAATTTTTGTATGTTTTATTAGAGATGGGGTTTCACCATATTGGCCAGGCTGGTCTTGAATTCCCGACCTCAAGTGACTCACCTATCTCGTCCTCCCAAAGTGCTGGGATTACAGGTATGAGCCATCGTGCCTGGCCATAGAGTCAAATTTAATAATCATGTCTTTTATAGCTTCTAGGTTTTATACCATACTTTTGGAAAGGTCTTCTCTTACTCCAATAGTGAATTACTTGTGCATATATTAAACACAGCAGTTATCAGACTGGACTGCACTAAGAAATGAACTCTCAGTTTGAGTTTTCTCTACAGTAGGTTTCTCAAGCTCAGCAGAACCTTTTTTTTTTTTTTTTTTTAAAGAGACAAAGTCTCACTTTGTCACCCAGGCTGATCATAGCTCATTGCAGCCTCAAACTTCCGGGCTCAAGTGATCCTCCTACCTCATCCTCCCAAGTGGCTAAGACTTGGACAAGCCTGACACAGGCATGTACCACCACATCCATCTACTTAAAAAATTTTTTTTAAGAGATGGGGTCCCCCTATGATGCTTTCAAACTCCTGGTCTCAAGTGATCCTCCTGCCTCAGCCTCCCAAGCAGCTGGGATTAAAGACACAAGCCACCACACCTGGCCCACTACTAACATTTTGGACCAAATAATTTTTGTTGTTGGGGTTGTCTTGGGCACTGTAGGATGTGTAGCAGCATCTCTGGCCTCTACTCACTAGAAAGCAGTAGCACTCTCTCCCTCTAACAGCTGTGATAATCAACATGTCTTGAGACACTGTCAAATGTCCCTGGGAGACATTGTGGCCCAAACTGTCCCTAGTTGAGAATCCCTGCTCTAGAAACAGGTTTACCTTCAATACTTCCTTCTAGTCATAGAAATGATCAGACCTAACCAATTGTATTTAACCTGAAAGGTGTCTCTAAAACATTGGAACTATTTTTTTTTAGTTTAATATTTTCAATTAAAGTATTTGGTGCCGACAATTCTTTTGTACAGTTCTGTCTCTAGCTTTAGAATAGCTTAAGAGCAGCCATTACGTATATCCAATGGAACTAATCAAGTATGTTATATAAAGACCACAAAGCAGAATGTTGACAGAGGAACCCAGGCAGGATCCAATTCAATTCACTCCACTTACTCTAGCTTAAGAAGGGGTTTCCTTTTAATTTCCAAAATTAAAGTCAGTTTTGAAATGATACTTCCACAGAGTGCTTACTTTCCAAGGTGAGCTCTCCAACCACGGCATGGATATAACAGCCACGATAATGAAGACTGTGTGGTAATGGTGCCAGAATAGATACATCTATCAACAATATGGAATCAAACACCCCAAGAGAGCTAGTATATATAAGATGGCATTACAAATCAAAGGAAAGAATGGATTATTCAGTCAACTGTTTTAGGTAACTGGCTTAACACTTACAAAAGAATTAAGATTCCTACTTATTATCATGCATCAAAATCAGATGGCAAATTAATATAAAAATTAAGATCATAAAAAGGAAAATATTCTAATTGACTTTGTGGTCTTAGGAATAGGGAAAACCTTTCTAGGTCTACATACAAAGTCAGACTATAAAGAAAAATACCGTAATTTAAAGGTAAACAATAACCTCTGTGCAACACACATGAAGGGGTAATAGTCTTTATATGTGATACCTTTCAAATCGACATGAAACCTAAAATCAAAATTGAAAATAGAGAAAAATATGAACAAGCAATTCATATAGGATGGCATACAGAACATCAAAAGTATATACATTTTTAAAAATTCACTCTTTCTAGTAACCAAAGAAATGAAAACCACCAGCCTGGGTGACATAGCAAGACCCTATCTCTATAAAAGGAATTTTTTTTTGAGATGGAGTCTCGCTATTGTCGCCCAGGCTGGAGTGCAGTGGCTGGATCTCAGCTCACTGCAAGCTTCGCCTCCCGGGTTCACGCCATTCTCCTGCCTCAGCCTCCGGTGTAGCTGGGACTACAGGTGCCGCCACCACGCCCAGTTAATTTTTTTTTTGTATTTTTAGTAGAGACAGGGTTTCACCGTGTTAGCCAGGATGGTCTCGATCTCCTGACCTCGTGATCCGCCCGTCTCGGCCTCCCAAAGTGCTGGGATTACAGGCGTGAGCCACCGCGCCCGGCCTAAAAGGATTTTTAATTAGCCAGGCCTGGTGGCGCATACCACCTTGTAAGACCAAGATTCCGAGTAATCTCAGTTACTCGGAAGGCTGAGGCGAGAGGGTCACTTGAGCCCAGGAGATTAAGGTTATAGTGAGCTATGATCATGCCACAGCACTTCAGCCTGGGCTACAGAATGAGATCCTGGTTTTTTTGTTTTTTTAAAGCAAACCAAGAAAAATTCTATACTTTGACTATTAACTCGGCAAAACTAAAACAAAAGCAAGAAAATGGGTTGGGGAGTGCAACAGAACACTCTCCAGTAAAAACATAAATTTCTATATGTATTTCCTCAGCGCAATTTGGCGACACATATTAAAACCTTTTAAAATGTTAATATCCTCCCACCCAGTATATATATAGGAATTGTGAATACGGCAGAGACAGCATCAAGAAGTATCAGGGGAGAAAAATGGCTAGTTAATGAAGAACATGGGAGCAACTGGTTATAGTTAGGAATACATAAAGCTAGATACTTATTTCAAATTATGAACAAAAATAAATTCAAGATGCTTTACAAAGCTGAACATAAAAAAGAGAACTATAAACGTAGAGTAGGAAAATCTTTTCAATGTAAGAAAGAAAACCCTGAATCCATAAAGAAAAAAACTGATCCACAAAATTTTAAACATCTTTGTCAAAAGAAACCATAAATAATAATGAAAAATAAATTTGAAAAACAACGTAAGACTGGAAGAAAATATTTACAACTATATAACAGTATCTGCAGTATATGAATAGGTACCAAACATTAATAAGAAAAAATTTAAAACCTCAAAAGATTAAATATGTGCCCAATAACATGAAAAGATGTTCAACTTAATAAAGAAATGCAAATTAAGGCAAAATACCATTTTGGGGCCATCAAATTGTCGAAAGCTAAAAGATTTATACTATCCAGCACTGGAAAAGATATGGAGAAATGAATATACTTTTACACATTGTTGAAAGGGTTGGAGAAAAACTGGTGCACCTTTTGGGTTGATGTTGATGTTGCAGCAGCAGCATCAGTTAACTCTTATACAGTGTTAACATATCCCAGACACTATCCTAAGTCCTTTGTATACAGCAGCTCATTTAATCGTTCACAACCCTATGAGGGAGGTACTGTTATTTCTCCATTTTACAGATGTACAGATAAAGAACCTGAGGCATACAGATGTAGAGTAACATTTTTCTTACACAAAGATGTTGGACTTGGGAATGTAGCTCTAGAATCTGTGTTATTTGCTATGCTATACAGTCCTACTATGCTATACAGTCCTACACTGCAGTATAGCAACCATGGAGGTAGGTACACTGCTCAGATCTCCCCTGAAGATACCTTGCAGTTCAGTTCTGTTGTGCCTTTAGGACTTAACTCCCTCATCTTTCAAGATCAGGCCACTTTCTTCCCTTGCAGTCCCAGGTTAATAACTGAATACGTGGGAGTACCATGGCCTGCTATTTCTATCCAACTGGTAGTACTATCCTAACAGGCAATCTTCACTCCAGAGTGCCCTACTGAATAGGCTGTAACTGTTAGATGTAAATCAGAATCTGAGCACTTTCCCTTCCTTCAGCTTCTGACTGCCTATCTTTCACAGGTACTCAATGAACTGTTTGCAGTCCTAACTCCGTCTCAGTGTCAGCTTCCCAGAAGACCTGACACAACTGCCTTTCTAACAAAACTTCAAGTGCATATACCTTTCTGCTTAGCAATTTCATTTTCACATATGCAACCCAGAGAAAAATCTGCATGTAGGGAAAAAGAAACAGGTACAAAGATGTTCACTGCACTATTACTTATAATAGAGAAAAACCTAAATACCTATCAATACAGGAATGGTTAAATTATGGTGCATAAACAGTATAGAATACTAAAAGGAAATAATTCTGTGCATATTGATGTGGAAAGGTCTCTAACACATGAGAAAAAAAGCAAACCACAGAACAGTATATATCATGAGATTTATTTAAAAATTATATATATAAGTCCACATATTTATGAATATATAGAAAACTGATAGTAGTTCTGGAAAGATGCCAGGAGGGGTTGAGAAAGGTAGGGATGAGCAAGTCCTATATTTTAACTTTTCATTTCAAAATGTAGAATGCATTAATATACAGTCGATCCTCATTATTCAGGGATTCCATACTTGCAAATATGCCTACTCACTAAAATTTATCTGCAAGCTCCAACTCAATAGCTATGGCACTTTTGTGGTCATCTGAGGACATAATCCACTTGTAGAGTGGCAAAAAAATTTGAGTCACATGACAGCCATGTTCCCACATGCAGCTTAGCATGGCAATGCTCTGATGTCTCAGTTCTCCTATAGTAAGTGCATGTCTTTTCCGTGGTCTCTTCAGTGCCATGTCTTTCACATTTTTGTGCCTTTTATTGATGATTTCACTGTTTAAAATGATCCCAATTATAGTGTTGAAGTGCCATCTAATGTTCCTAAGTGCAAGAAGGATTTTCCCTTTCAGAGAAAATATGTGTTAGGAAAACTTCGTTCAGACATGAGTTATAGTGCTTCTAGCACAATACTGTTGACATATATTATTGTACAGGATTATTAACATATAATATTAATGTAATTGAATATATATTAAATAATATGTCCTAAAACAGAGACACACAACGAGGTTATGTATTGGTCAGTTGATGAAATGTGACCAGAGACCTGTGAGAACCTAATCCTGTTTATCTCCCCTAGGGGCAATGATCCAGTATTCACTAATTCAGTGTTTGCAGTCACTTTATAGAACATAACTACCACATGAGAATCAACTGTATTACTAAAGTTTAAAAAACAAAAAAGAACTATGTTGGCCAGAGCAATAGCTCTAGCCTCTAAACAGCAATAAAGTCATTAATAGGGGTCAAAGTGTCCCTTTAGCTCTCCTGTGCACTCAAATCCCACATTCCTCAACTGCCTGCTTTTCATGGTGATGATAGGGCCATTTAAATACCTCTTAACTCAAATTTTCTTGACAAGGCCCCAAAGAGAATTAAAGAAATGAAAATGAGTTACTACTGACACCTGAATTCATTCAAAAAGACCTGCGATTTTTTCCCATAAATTATCCATAAGTATTTTAGAATATTGTATGGATCCATTAATGATCCACAGAATATTTGCATTAATTATACTTACAGTTGAACATCCCAAATCCAAAAATCCACATGTGGCTACTGAGTAAATGAAATATACTATACAGTTTTTTTTAAAAACAGTAATTAAAGCCTTTTAAAACTTACTGCCACCCTTTTAGCATAGGAAATCTTTTAAGAAATGCAAAAGCAAATTTTATTTTCAGGATCCAATACCTAATCATTTTTCTCAGTTCCCAAATATTTTACTACCCATCAAGGCCCAGAGCCGACACTGATAACATAATACGTTTTATTTATAAAGACTATCATGATTTAGCCCCAGTGCTGCCTTTCTATGCCTTTCCCATTCCTGTAAAGTCACATTAGAAAATGTCACATTTTTCTAAAATACCCAAACTTTACACTATGAATTAACTATGAACATGTTAGAATCTTGATTGTGTATAAGAAACTATAGAGAAGAACTGAATCTTTCCTTTCACCTAGTTATATTATTGCTTTCTCTTTCTTTTTTTTTCTTTTTTGAGACAAAGTCTGGTTCTACTGCCCAGGCTGGAGTGCAGTGGCACGATCTTGGCTCACTGCAACCTCCACCTCCTGGGTTCAAGCAATCCTCCCACCTCAGCCTCCCGAGTAGCTGGGACTACAGGCAAGTACCACCATGCATGGCTAATTTTTTTTTTTTTTTTTTGTAGAGATGGGGTTTTGCTTTGTTGCTCAGGCTGGTCTTGAACACACGAGCTCAAGCAATCTGCCCACCCTGGTCTCCCAAAGTGTTGGGATTACATGTGTGAGCCACTGCATCTGGTCTATTATTGCTATTATATGTAAGTTCATCACATAATGCAGAATAATTCGCTAAACTGAAAAATTATTCTTAACATGAGGGCCTATGAAAGGTAGCACAGAATAGTGGTTAGGAGACAGTAAGCTATACAGCAAGGCTGCTTGGGGCTCTGCCACTTACCAGCTCTGTAACCTTGGGCAAGTTACTTATCTTTTTCCTACCTTACTTTCTTCATCTGCGAAATGGAGACAGTAGTACAGGTTGAGTATCCCTTATCCAAAATGATTGGGACCAGAAGTGTTCCAGATATCAGGATTTTTCAGATTTTAGAGTATCTGCATTAATTATACTTACGGTTGAGCATCCCCAATCCAAAAATCCAAAATGCTTCAGTGAGCATTTCCTTTGAGCATCATGTCAGCGCTCAAAAAATTTTGGATTCTGGAGCATTTTGGATTTGGGATGCTCAACTGTACCCACTTCACAGGATTCTTAGGAAGATTAAATAAATTTATTCTTGTAGGAAGCTTAGGAACAATCCCTGGCATAGAGAAGTACTTAATAAATTAATTATTAATGTTTAGAGGTTGTGCCAACAATGCAAACACAACACTTCTGGCTACCTAACTTGGGGGAACAGGTAAACATGTATTCCTTCAGTGGACAGTACTTTATATAACTTTATCTATACTATTTTTATATATGGTATGGTTTGGCTCTATCCCCGGCCAAAGCTCATCTTGAATTGAAGCTCCTGTAATTCCCACGTGTTGTGGGAGGGACCTGGTGGGACACAATTGAATCACGGGGCGGGGTGGGGTGGGGCTTCCTCCCATACTGTTCTCATGGTAGTGAATAAATCTCATGAGATCTGATGGTTTTACAAGGAGTTTCCCCTTTCACTTGGCTCTCTCATTCTCTCTTGTCTGCAGCCATGTAAGACATGCCTTTCACCTTCCGCCATGATTGTGAGGCCTCCCCAGTCACGTGGAACTGAGTCCATTAAACCTCTTTTTCTTTATAAATTACCCAGTCTTGGGTATGTCTTTATTAGCAGCATGAAAATGGACTAATACAACATAATTGACACTTCAGAATTTCTCAAACCTACCTAAACTGATCATATATTTAAGGCAAGTCTCCATGATTATAAATTCAACTGCTGGTATACAGAACCACCTAGACTTGATCAGATTCTGTACCTAAGATCTAAAAGTAACAAACAACTCAGCTTTCTGTATGGCTGGGAGGGACAAACTATTTTGTCTTGAATCAAGATGTAATTCTGCATTTCTCTGGATGGAAAAGTATAGTATGTTAGTCCTGTTTAATTAAATTAATGAATTCCAATTTTTCAGAACACAGTAGGCTTTCCTTGGGATACCTAGCAAAATGGCTGGAATAAAAGAAATGCTCAATAAATATTCATTGATAAAATACAGGAAGATGAGGCAAGAGTGTGTGAATAGTCGGATGATAGATAAGCATCCATGTGAGCAATGTAAAGATACATATTTAAGGAAAAATAATCCCTATATATGTCAAATGATAGTTATGTCAGAAATGGAAATGTACTGCTGTGACTAACAGACTAAAATACCATCAGAATTTAATGAAAACAAAGCAGAAAATTTAAAAATTCCTGCTATTCATAAAGCTTATCTGTCCTCATGAAGAATATACAGTTTCTATGTGTCATGCTAGCAACCTAATGGCCTAAGACAGTTAAAAGATCACAGAAACAGATGAAAAATTTTCCATATGTTAAATTCCCAATGCTGCATGTCTTTAATTATTGATCTTTACAGGGTAAGAAGTTGCTCCCAATTATAAATTGTTAATGAGTCAACAGTCCCACTGTTAATTTATGCACAAAAATAAAGGTGGCTGGACAGTATCCCACCAAATGTAGCATGATATAAAAAGGAGTATGGGGTATGGAATAAGACAGACGTGGGTCTGACTTTCAGCTCTCCAGCTTCTTTCCTCTATGACCTGAGGCACTTCAGGCATATGAGCCTCAGTTTCCCCACTGTAAATGGGGAGATTCCATTATCTATCTCAGAGTTGTTGCATATATTAAGAGTAAAGTAACAGCACAGTGCCCAGGTGCTTCACCCCGTCTTCATCTGAACTGACTCCTGTTTTTGCGAACCTGGAGAAAACTCAGCAGGTTGGTTTCCTCTGCTCTAACCCAGAGTAGTGAATTCACTTGGTGACAACTACGGTAATAGAGCACTGGGTGGTAACTTCTGGTGCCTGCGTGAAAATATATACCTTCAACAGGGCTGGTCTTAGAAATAACAGTTGGTGAAATGATGGCAAGCATTACATGTCTTGTAATTAAAATCCAGAAAAATTTAAACAGTGTGGAGAGAACAATGTAAATATGTTCTAGCAAATCAAAGGAAGTATCTTTTGAGTTGAAAGGTAACTTTTAGATACTTTACACAGTAAATATATAAAGTTCATTATTGTAGGAAGTGGCATAGGCTAAAAGCATCCAAAAAGGTTTAAGTAAACTCCAGATGACAGCACCAGGATGAATTATTAGAAGATACATGTTTTTAGGACTATTCCTTGCCTAGAATAGTGTCAAATAATTGCCGACTGGGTCCACCAAAAACTCATGCCACCTACTTAGCAGAACCCTAATGCTGCTCACCGATGCTTATGTTCATCCTTTGTTGACTGTTCAGCCCCCACAGCAGCTGTTCCAAACCTCTTCACACTCTTAGTTCTCTCATATCTGCCCAAAGTAGATAACCTTTCTTCCCACTCAAAGGAAAAAATCAAGGTCATACAAATGAAGCAAACCTTATTTGCCCTCCTCCACCTGAAAATCTCCTGGAAACTCAGTTCTGAACATCTCAAAATTTCTCTTATACCATCTTCTTTTTCCGTTTGTTTTAAAGAAGATGAACAGGCACAGTGGCTCACACCTGTTATCCTAGCACTTTGTGAGGTCAAGGTGGGAGGCTCGCTCGAGGCCAGAAGTTCAAGACCAAGCTGGGCAACAAACATAGTGAGACCTTGTCTCTACAAAAATAAAAATAGAAAAAAAGTAGGCAGGCATGGTGGTACATGTCTGTAGTCCCAGCTACTCAGGAGGCTGAGGTGGGAGGAATGCTTGGGCCCAGTTTAAGGCTGCAGTGAGCCATGACCGAGCAACTGCCCAGCCTGGGCAACAAAGTGAGACCCTGTCTCCAAATTAAAAAAAAAAAAAAATTAAAGTTAAAATTAAAAAATAAAGAAGATGAACTTCTTCTCTTTCCTGAAGCTTAGCCCTTTACTTTGGTTTTAAAATCAAATTCCCTTCTCATCCATTTATTTTTACTTCAATTACTCCCTGAACCAGTGTTAGTCAAAGTACGGTCTAAATACTTAACTATGTCAGAATCTCCTGGATGCAGGTTGGAGGTTGGTGGTGATGAGGGTTATTTGTTAAAAAATGTCCTGCTCTGCAGACCTGCTGAATCAGATTCTCTAAGTGGTGCTAGCAATCTGCATTTAAAACAAAATTCCCGTTATTCTTGTGCATATTAAAAATTGACAATTGTCTTAGGCAACGGATCTTTCTGCTTTCTCTCCAAACTATGCTTCTGTATTCATAAAAAAACAAGTCCACGTTATGCACATGTACCCTAGAACTTAAAGTATAATAATAAAAAAAAAAAAAACACAAAACAAAACAAGGCAAGCTAAGCTTCCCTTAAATGACTCCACCTCAGATCACCACAGCGCATCTCTTCTCATTAGCTGTGTGTGAAATTTATCTCACTGTCCACTCATTCTTCACACCTTTTGTAATATGACTTTCACTTCATTACTGTATTTAAATTGTTCTTTCCCAGATCATGTCCTCTAAATCTCTAAATCCAAAGATCTTCCCTAGTCCCCATTTTCTTCAGTTTTCTGAAGCATGTAATATTCATAGCTATCTCCCCACTTCCTGGAACTAAATTGTCTTTGCTTTTTTTTTTTTTTTTTTTGTGGAGATAGAGTCTCACTCTGCTGCCCAGGCTGGAGTGCAGTGGTGCAATCTTGGATCACTGCAACCTTCACCTCCAAGGTTCAAGTGACTCTCCTGCCTCAGCCTCCCAGGTAGCTGGGACTATAGGTGTGCCTTTACTTTCTTAAAACCGTAATCCTGCTGTTTGCCTATCTCTAGAGCTGCAGTTTTTCTGTTGAATGCTGTAAATCCCAAGGCCCTTTATTCTTTCTAGAATTTTAGCCTTCCTCTCCATCTGCTTAGATGTTCTATTGGTACTTTAAACATATAATTGTATCTTACATGTAACCTTTTGACTTCCCCCATTTTATTTCATTCATTCAGATATTTACTGCCCATCAGTGCATGCCAGGCACTGTTTGTTCTAAATCTGGTCATAAAAAGTTATTGAAGGAAATGAAAGCAGATACCTCCAATGACAGTACTGTCACTCCATCAATCACCCAGTTTGGAAATCTTGGTATCATTCTTATTGCCTGCTTCTTCTTATGCCCTCTAATATGTCAAAAATCATCCTTCTTTGTAAGTTTTTAAAATACTTTTAAGTTCAGGGGTCCATGTGCAGGTTACCTTGGTAAACTTGTGTTATGGGGGTTTGTTGTACAGATTATTTAATCATCCAGGTATTAAGCCTAGTATCTATTAGTTATTTTTGCTGATCCTCTCCCTTCTTCCACCCTCGGATAGGCCCTAGTGTGTGTTGTTCCCCTCTATGTATCCATGTGTTCTCACCATTTAGCTCCCACTTATAAGTGAGAACATGATGTATTTGGTTTTCAATTTTTCTTATTTGTTCCTTCTGTTTCCATTGCTATCATTATTCTGGTCCAGATCTTTATGTCCTAATGTTGAAATTATTCCAATAATTTCTTAACTAGTTTCTCTGCTTCCTGTTCCTACTATATTTCATTCATTCAACAAACAGATCCAACGTCTTCTATGTGCTAGGCATGTTCTGGGTGCTGAGATATAGCAGTAATAAGACAGATATTCCTTTTCTCATGAAGCATATATTCTAGTGGAGGGAGTCAGTAAAAAAGTGAACATATTAATAAGCAAGGTAACTGCAGAATCATAAATGCCATAAGAAAAATGATACAGGGTATGGCATTAGAGAGGAGGAGGGAGTGCTGCTATCTTAGATTCAGGGTGGTTAGCGAAGTCCTCTCTGAAGAGGTGATATCCAGCTGAGACACAGATCCTACCACACTACTTATAAATTCATATTTCTAAAACACCACTTTTATGTTATCTCCCGGCTCATGAACTTTTTTTTTTGTAAGTGATAAGGACTCATTATGTTGGCCAGGCTGGTCTTGAACTCCCGGCCTCAAGCAATCCTCCTGCCTTGGCCCCCCAAAATACTGGGATTACATGCATGAGCCACCACGCCCAGCCTACTCATGAACTTTTAAAAGCACCCTACTAATGATAAGACAAAGGCCAAAATTCCAAACCTAACTTTCCAATCTAATTTTCTAAAAAATTCCTTACAGATTCTGCTTCAACTAGCATTTACTGAGTGGTTAAAGGCTGTGTCAGGCATAGTGCTTGACATTTTTTCCTCAAAATATACCCAGTCGAAAATCCCCAACAAGTATTATAATTTCCTTTTATAGATAAAAAGGAAAGAAACTTGCCTAAGGTCACCTAGCTTATAAGTAACAGAATTGGGTCACAAATAATGTTAAAAACTGCTACTTATTGACATTTATCATGTATCCCAAACTATGTGTTAAGGATTTTACTTGTTTCATTTAATTCCTATCACTGAGAATAGATGATTATGATTAGAAAGCTGATATGATTCAGTATGATTATTATTAGGAAACTGAAGCTTAGAGAAGGTTAAGTAATCTGCCTAAGTCACTAAGCAGTCAAGATTAGACCTGAGACCTGACTTCAATGTCTATTACAGAGCACTATGCTTAGTTCATTCATTGCTTTCTCCCATGTCATGTGGGACAAATCCCAGCTTTGGATGAACACAATGGTCTCCTTTCCCACATCTCCACCCAGACTACTGAACTCTGCTGGGAAAACGTACATAACTGTAAGACTGGCATCATTAAAAAATTTATGCTGTATGGACCCAACTAGGCCCTCATTACAACCCAGAAATCTGGTTTTTTAGCTGGCTCTCTCTTATTCTCTACAGTAGCTTTTCAACCATTTTTTAAAATATATACTATTTTCAACCTTCCTACAAGTATTATCACTCCCATCTCACTCCTAGCAAGTGACCCTTCCTGTTATCTCACAGAGAAAATATAAGCCACAGAGGTGGACTCCCTCAACTTTCTATCACCCATATCTATAACCTAACTTCATCTTCATTGGTCCTCACTTCCTTTCCTTTTGTCACGAAGGAGTTTCTTGTCTCCTAAAATCTATCCCTCTGCTATGCTTTACCACTCTGGTACTATGAGGGTCCTTGATCTATCAACTTTGGTGTATTATCAATCCCTCCCTCTCTTCTGGCTCCTTCTCATTACTATGGATGTTGACTAACCTCATTATCCCTTGCACAGGCAAAATTCCATCTTCACTGTTGTCTTACTCTTCCTACTAGTTATTTCTCAACCCACTGTGAATGAGGCTCCTACTTTACCACTTCACTGCAACCTCTCTCTCCAAGGTTATTAACAATCTCCTTAAGACTAATGTATTTTCAATTTCATCTTGTTATACTGTGAAATAAATATTTGATTTTCATCAGGTTTCCCAACACAGCTCTTGAGATTGCTGGTATTTTCAGAATGATGAGAGTTTCTTTTGCAGCTAATGAGATGGCTGGTGGCTGGCAGCCCCTATGTAGCTTCAGGATGGGGGTTGGTCATGGGAAAGATCAAGGCATGATTAGAAGGCTGGGACTTTCAGTCCCACCCTGCCAATATCCAGGTAAGGGAGAGGGGCTAAAGGTTGAATTGCTTGCCAATGGCCAAGGATTTAATCAATCATGGCTATGTAATGAAGCTCCCACAAGAACCCAAAAGGATTGGGCTCAAAGAGCTTCTAGGTAGCTAAACACATGGAGCTTCCTGAAGGGTGGTATGCCAGGAGAGGGCACGGAAGCTTCGCGCCCCTTCCCACATACCTTGCCCTATTCATCTCTTCATCTGTATTCTTTGTAGTATCCTTTATAATAAACCAGTAAAGTTAAGTAAGTGTTTCCCTGAGTTCTGTGAGCTGTCCCAGCAAAGTAGTTGAAACCGAGGAGGAGGTCACGGGAAAGTTGATTTCTAACCGGTTGATCAAAAGCACAGGTAAAAACAACCCGGGGCTTGCAACTGGCTTAGGAGTAGGGGGCAGCTTGTAGGTTTGACCCCTCAATCTGTGGGATCTGATGCTATTGCCAGGTAGATGGCATCAGAACTGAGTTGAATTACAGGACACCCAGCTGATAACTTGCTATAAAATTGCTTGGTGAGTGGGGGAAAAACACACACTTGGTCACAGAAGTTTTCTGCGTTGTGAAAGCATAGTTGGAGAAACTGATCTCATACCTTAATTCCTTTTTGGCCAAGACAGCCAACCACTTTTTTCTTCTTGGAAACACATTTTCCCGTGGCTTCTATAATATCAAATTTTTGTTTGGTTTTCCTTTTTAGAGACCAGGTCTCATTCTGTCTCCCAGGCTGGAGTGCAGTGGTGTAGTCCATAGTTCACTGCAACCTTGAACTCCTGGGTTCAAGTGATCCTCCCACCTCAGCCTTTTGAGTAGCTAGGACTACAGGCACCGGCCAACATGTCCGGCTGGTTTTCCTCTTGAGTCTAGCTTTTTCTCAGCATCCTTAAAATGCTGGTGACCTTCAGGGTTCTGTCCTGGGTTCTCTTGTTTCTCCTTACTCTTGTTAACTCTCCCTGGAAAATATTCCTACAATAGCTTCTAAAATCAATCATAGGCTGATGACTTTTCATTCTGTAACTCCAATCCCAGTCTGATTTATCAGTTTCACCTGCCCACTAGGCAGATTCTCTGGCTTGACAACTTCTTCAAATTCAAAATATTAAATTCAGGATTCATATTAAAATAGCCTCCTACTGCCCTTACAATGGAGTCCAAATTCTTAACACAGTGTAAAAGGCCCTTCGGAAAACAATTTGGCAGTTTCTTAAATACTAAATTTGTGGCTGGGTACAGTGGCTCACGCCTGTTATTCCAGTCCTTTGAGAGGCTTAAGTGGGGGTGGGGGAATGCCTTGATGCCAGGAGCTGGAGATCAGCTTAGGCAACACAGTGAGATGCTGTCTCTACAAAAAACTTAAAACTTAGCTGGGCACCGTAGTGCACACCTGTAGTCTGAGCTACTCGTGGGGCTGAGATAGGAGCATCATTTGAGCACAGAAGTTTGAGGCTACAATGAGCTGTGATTGGACTACTGCACTTCAGCCTGAGTGACAGAGCAAGACCCTGCCTCTAAAAAAAACCCCTAAAAACCAAAAAACAAACAAAAATTTTAGGCCAGGCGCAGTGGCTCATGCCTGTAATCCTAGCACTTGGGAGGCTGAGGCAGGAGGAGTCTCTTTTTTTTAAAATTTATTTTTTATTTTTATTTTTATTTTTATTTTTTTGAGGCGGAAGTCTCGCTCTGGCCCAGGAATGGAGTGCCCAGTGGCTCAATCTCCGGTCATGCAAGCTCGCCTCTGGGTTCACGCTTCTCCTGCCCCCCGGCCTTGAGTAGCTGGGGACTACAGGCCGGCCGACCCTCGCGCGGTAGTTTTTTTTTTTAGTATTTGTGGTAGAGACGGGGGTTTCACATGTTAGCCAGGATGGTCTCGATCTCCTTGACTCGTGATCCGCCCCGTTCGGGATCTCCTAAGTGCTGGGATTAAGGCTTGAGCCACCGCGCGCGGCCGGAGAGGATTCTCTTTGAGCCCAGGGTTTGTGACCCAGCCTGGGCAACATCAGGGACCTGTTTCTACAAAATACAAAATTAGCCAGGCATGGTGGTGTGCCTATGGTCCCAACTACTCGAGAGGCTGAGGTGAGCAGATCTTGGCCCAGGGCTGTCAAGCTGCGGTGAGTCAGATGGGCCCACTGACTGTAGCCTGGGAGACAGAGCAAGACCCTGTCTCAAAAATAATAAGTAAATAAAAAAAAAATTTAAAAGACAAGGATTTCTACTTTTCAAAGTCTATTCGCAAGATGGAGGTTTTCAGTAGAGCATTAGCCACAAAACAAGAATCCCTTTTAAACCTTATTAGAACGAATAGCTGAAAAGTACAGGATAAAGATCAAGTATATAAATTATTTATTCCTATCACTAGCAGTGAGAAATCCAAAATTTAGAAGGGTAATGCATTATAAAGCAAAAGAAAAATCAAAAAAGTAAAACTACAACAAATCCCAACAAGAAAACTAGAAATTTATTAAGTAGGTAACTTCCAATTTCCAGTTAGTTATGTAAGAGGGTTAAGAGTTGTATCTCATCACGTGAACAAGGAAAAATGCTGAACAAAATGAGTATAAAACTTCTTAACCATCAGGAGAATGGGCACAGGGGCAAACGTGCCTGCAGAAACTGGGAGGGGACAAACAGTAGATACAGAAATCAAAGCTACAGGTGTGGGAAACCTCAAACCTCACGAACCTGAAGGAAGGTGGAAAAATCCTAACACTGATAAGAGGAATTCCTGAGGCTCAGTATGATTAATTGAGATTAAATTCAGAGGGGCTGAGGCTTGAGCAAGGAGGTTGTGAGGGCACATTTTTGCGTTTTTCTCTAGGGCTATGGGGTTTACTGAAGTTTTTATAAAAAAAAAAAAAAAAAAATCCCCCTCCTGCTTTGGCAGGGGAAAGGGGAAATAGTCATTTTGAAAAAGCCCAGGCATACCGTTCTTAACAAGCCTGCTGAAAAGAATGTTTCACAGAGCTGAACTGAATACCAACTCCGCAGCCCTCTCTAGCTTTCCTTCTACTAGTGGGGGGCCAAGGGGACCAAGAAGCACTTGTGAAGAATACAGCAGGCACAGGCTCATCAAGACAGATCTCTCACGGATTTGAACTTTCCTCCAGGTACCTTTACGTCACATTGGACAGGGTCCTAGTATGTCAAAGGGGAATTAATAAGAAACGGATCTCAGCCTTATTTAAGAAGTCTGGCAGGCCCGTGGCTCACACCTGTAATCCAAGCACCCTTTGGGAGATCAGGGAGGGTGGATCACTGAGGCAGGAGTTTGAGACCGCCTGGGATCTGGCAAAACCCCGTTTACAAAAATATAAGATTAGCGGGTGTGGTGGGTATTGCCTTTCCGTATCAGGAGGGCTGAGATGGCGAGGATCACTTGAGACTGGGTAATTGCTGTACTCCCAGTTGGGCAATAGAGTGGACCTATCTTAAAGACAAAACAAAAAACGTTTCTACCGAATCAAAAGGAGAAAAAAATCTACCACAGGTATTCATATTAAAATTGTGAAATCAAAGATAAAGGAGGAAATACCTGAAAAAGTCCGGAAAAAACCTACTTCCTACAGAGGAGCAAAGATTAGAATTACTAAGACTTCTCATCAGAATCGCAAGAGCAGGAGAGGAGGAGTGAAATATTTTAGCATCGAAAGAAAATAACTGAACCTGACTTCTGTTCCAGTAATTATCTTTCAAAAATGAAACGAAATAGACTTTCTAGACAAAATGGGAGATTGTTCACCCCGAAAGTTTGTCTCCGCTAGATGTTAACAGACATCTTTTTGAGAGAAGGAAATGATTTAGGTTAAATTTGGACGGTCATAAGGAAAGAAAGACAATTGGGAAGGAATAAATGAGGCAAATAAATCTTTTTGACAGTACAGTTTGTTCGAAAAAATAACCAGGACAATGTGTCAGTGAATAACAGCTTATGGATAGTAAAATGAATGACAGAATAAAGGAAGAGGCAAGGAATTGGGAATTTTGTTATAAGTAATTGTTACTATCTGTTAGTGGTATGGTGTTATTTGAAAGAGACTTAGATTAGTGTAATGTACAGGAGCCCGTGTCCTGACTTACAGTTTTTCAACTTGCATGGTGCACCAATACTGCATTTTGGTTCCTTAAAACAGTTCATTTTTTAAATTGGTGCATATTTTATAGATTACAAGTATTCACACTTTTTGTAACGCTTGGTTAGATTTTGCCAATACGGGTAATGTAAGTGTAAGTATTTGTGGGTGTTTTTTTTTTTTTTTTTTTTGAGATGGTGTCTCACTCTGTTACCCAGGCTGTAGTGCAGTGGTACATCTCAGCTCACTGCAAGCTCCGCCTTCCAGGTTCATGCCATTCTCCTGCCTCAGCCTCCCGAGTAGCTTGGACTACAGGCACCTGCCCCATGCCCGGGGTTTTTTTTTTTTTTTTTTTTTTTTTTTTTAGTAGAAATGGGGTTTCACCATGTTAGCCAGGATGGTCTTGATCTCCTGACCTCATGATCCGCCTCCCTTGGCCTCCCAAAGTGCTGGGATTATAGGCGTGAGCCACCGCGCCTGGCCAGTACTGTGAGCATGTTTAAGATAGGCTAGGCTAAGCTATGATGTTTGCTAGGTTAGGTATATTAAATGCATTTTCAATTTACAATATTTTCTTATTTTATTTTATTTTAGAAATAGGGTCTTGTTCTGTCACCCAGGCTGGAGTGCAGTGGCACGATCATGGCTCACTCCTCAGGCCTCAAACTCCTAGGCTCAAGCAATCCTCTTTCCTCAGCCTCCCGAGTAGCTGGGACTACAGGTATGTGCCACCACATCTGGCTAATTATTTTATCTTTTGTAGAGACAGAGTTTGTCCATGTTGCCCAGACTGGTCTTGAACTCTTGGCCTCACATGATCCTCCTACCTTGGCCTCCCAAAGTGCTGGAATTACAAGCATGAACCACTGTGCCCAACCTCAACTTAGGGGTATTTTCAACTTATGGTGGATACATCAGAATGTAACCCCATGTACTACAAACTCAAGGTCAATTACTAAAAAAAAGTTTTTTTTTTAAAAAAAAGTACAGGCTGGGCATGGTGGTTCACATCTGTAATCCCAGCACTTTGGGAGGCCGAGGCGGGTAGATCACCTGAGGTCAGGAGTTTGAGACCAGCCTGACCAACAGGGTGAAATCCCATCTCTACTAAAATACAAAAATTAGCTGGGACATCGTGGCGGGTGCCTGGAATCTCAGCTACTAGGGAGGCTGAGGCAGGAGAATTGCTTGAACCCAGGAGGCGGAGGTTGCAGTGAGCCAAGAGCATGCCACTGCATTCTAGCCTGGGTGACAGAGTGAGACTCCCTCTCAAAAAAAACAAAAAAAATACAAGACTTGTACACTGAACACTATAAAATGCTGCTGAAATTAAAGATTTAATAAATAGACATTTTATACTCATAGATTAGAAGACTTAGACAATACTTCCAAGTTGATCTACAGATTCAATGCAATCCTTACCAAAAGCCCAGCTGGGTTTTTGTCATTGTTGTTGCAGAAATTGATAAGCTGATCTTAAAATGTATATGGAAATGTAAGGGACTCAGAATAGCCATAGAATTTTTTACAAAGAGGAAAGTTGGAGGATTCAAACTTCTCAATTTCAAAACCTATAATACTACAAAACTATAGTAATCAAGATAATATAGTAGTGGTATAAGGACATAAATCAATGGAAAAAAACTTGAGAGTCCAGAAATAAACTCTCACATTTATGATCCGTTGATTTTCAACAAGGGTGACATGACTAATCAATGGGGAAAGAATAGTATTTTTCATAAGTAGTGGTGGGACAATTGGATATTCACATGCAAAAGAATCATATATGGACCCCTACCCACACTATATATAAAATTAACTCAGGCCAAGCATGGTGGTTCACACCTGTAATGCCGAGACTTTGGGAAGTCGAGGTGAGAGGACTGCTTGAGGCCATGAGTTCAAGACTCGCCTGGGCAAGATGGCAAGACCCCATGTCTATAAAAAAATTAAAAAGTTAGATGGGCAGAGTAAAGTGCACCTGTAGTTCCAGCTACTTGGGAGGCTGAGGTAGGAGGATACCTTGAGCCCAGGAATTCAAGGTGGCAGTGAGCTATGATTGGGTCACTGCACTCCTGCCTGGGCAACAGAGTGATACCCAGTCTCAAAAACAAAAGAAAAAAAAGAGAACCGTTACAATTCAATATTAAAGACAAGTAATCCAATTTAAAAATGGGTAGAGGACCAGGCGCAGTGGCTCATGCCTGTAATCCCAGCACTTTGGGAGGCCGAGGCGGGTGGATCACTTGAGGCCAGGAGTTCGAGACCAGCCTGACCAACATGGCAAAAAGCCATCTCTACTAAAAACACAAAAACTAGCTTGGACATGGGGGCGTGCGCCTGTAATCCCAGCTACTCAGGAGGCTTGAGGCACAAGAATCACTTGAAGCTGGGAGGCAGAGGTTGCAGTGAGCCAAGATTGCTCCACTGCACTCTAGCCAGGGTGACAGAGTGAGAATCTCTCTCCAAAAAAAAAAAAAAGAGAGAGAGAGAAAAGGGTAGAGGATCAGAATAGACTTTTATCCAAAGAAGATACAGAAATGGCCAATAAGCGTATGAAAAGATGCGCTACATCATTAGTAATCAGGGAAATGCACATCAAAACCAAAAGAGAAACTACTTCATACCCAACAGGATGGCTAGAATCAAAAACACAAATTACAAGTATTGGTGAGGATGTGGAGAAACTGGAACCCTCCTATACTGGTAATAGGAATGTAAAATGGTACAACCACTTTGGAAAACAGTCTGATAGTTCCTCAAAAAGTTGAAGACACAATTACTGTATGACTCAGCAATTTCACTGCTAAGTATATATGCAAGGGAAATGAAAATGTATGTCTGTACGAAAATGTGTACATGGTTCACAGAGGCATTATTCGTAACAGTCACAAAAAGTAGAAAGAACCCAAATGTCTACTTACTGATGAATGGAAAAATAAAATGTGGTATATCCATACAATGAAATATCATTTGGTAATAAAAATGAAGTACTGATACATGCTGCAATATGTATGAACCTTGGCATTATGCTAAGTGACAGAAGCCAGTCACAAAAGACCACGTTATGATTTCCTTTATATGAAATATCCAAATAGGTAAACTATATAGAAACAGAAAGTACATTAGTAGTTACTTAGGAATAGGGTAGTTGGAGGGGTGCTAGCTAAAAGGTACAGGCTTTCTTTTTGAGGTGACAAAAATGTTTTAAAATCAACTGTGGTGATGATTATATAACTGTGAATATGCTAAAGAAACAATGAAATGTACACTTTAAAGGGGTAAACTGTATGATGTGAATTATACCTCCATAAACCTGTTTTAAAAAGAAAACTGGAATTATATTTCATTATAGCTCTTCATTATCTAGTCCCTGTTTCCCCATCCAGAGTCATCTGATGCCACTGCTTCCCTCAAACTCCTCCTGGCACACTGAGCTTCCAGGACCCCTACATGTAATATATTCTTTTAAATCTCTGAGTCTTCCTTCTACCTGGAACATTCTTACAACTCTTCCTTCTCTAGCCAAATCCTATTTGTTCTTTACAACTTGGCTTAGATGTCATTCCTCTATGTAGTTGTTTCTAAACTTCCATGCCTGAGTTAGAGGCACATCTAATATGCTTCAACTGCAATATGCACTTAACTACTATTTTAGCACTTTTCTTATTGACTTCTGATCAACTGTTGAATTATATCTCCCACTAAAACTGGGTCTTATTTATTGCAGGTTGACCTAGAGAAGGTAAAAAAACACTTTTCAAAAAATAGGATGAACTAATCATAAATCAGAATCACTTTGGTAATCATTTGTCAGCTCAGAAGAATGCTTGAAATAAAAATAAAAAAAGATTGGGTGTGGTGGCTCACGCCTGTAATCCCAGCACTTTGGGAGGCCAAGGTAGGCAGATCACTTGAGGCCAGGAGTTCAAGACCAGCCTGGTCCACATGGCAAAACCCCGTCTCTACTAAAAACACAAGAATTAGTCAGGTGTGGTGGTACATGCCTGTAATACCAGCCACTAGGGAGGCTGAGAATCACCTGAACCTGGGAGGCAGAGGTTGCAGTGAGCCGATTGTGCCACTTCAATCCAGCCTGGGCAACAGGGTGAGACTCTGTCTCAAAAAACAGGGAGGGGAATAGTTAAAAACAAAAAAGAATCGCAAACTGCTGGAAATATTTAATTGTGAAGAGAAAAGTACTAATGCATAATTTGCCTAAGAAATATGCACTTAATGTTCAGACACTAAGGAAGTTTGCAAAAGGAAAAATAATGACACTGTCTTAACTGGACAGGCTTTGTGCACGTTTAACTTGACTGTTTGGAAAATACGGTTTTGATTTTCAAATATGTTGACTGAATCTTTTCTATAGTGATGTATGATAGGTTCTGGATCCCAGTGAATATCTATCTGCCTGCAGAGCCAGACCCAAGAGAGTACTAAGGCTCAGTGCATTCTTATCAATTCTAAGTAAGGGTGAAGGTAGAACAAATAGTATAGACTCCATCTAGAGTCTAAAATAACACGGTGATGTCCTTTGTGTAGATTTCTTCAACCTTAAGTTTGAATGGGCTTCAATAAGCAATTTTGCTAGGAAACTTCCAGAATTTGCTGGGGAGAGTAGAGTGGAGAAGCATGAATTTATGGTGACAGGAGTCAGAAGAAAACAATATTTTGAGACTAATTTTTCTGTGAAGCTGTTTAGCAATCTGGTAACTTAGAAATTCTGGCCAGATGCCGTGGCTCATGCCTGTAATCGCAGCACTTCGGGAGGTCAAGGTAAGACTGAGCCCAGGAGTTTGAGAGCAGACTGGACAACATGGTGAAACCCCACCTCTACAAAAAATAAAATAATTAGTTGGGCATGGTAGTGTCCATTCCTGTAGTCCCAGCTACGTGAGAGGCTGAGATGGAAGGACTGCTTGAGCCTAGGACGTAAAAGCTGCGGTGAGCTATGATTGCACCACTATACTCCAGCCTGGGCAATAGTGAGAAACCCTGTCTCTAAATAAATAAATAAATAAGTTAATTAATTCTACTAAAAGTCCAAATAACTGCTTAAAAGCCTTTAAGAATGCAACAGCACTTTTCTACCCAGCAGACTTAAGTGTCTAAAGTCCAGGTCAAGTGACTGCAAAGCCACATTTTGGTGATGAAACTGGAGGAGAGGAAAAAGCTTTAAAACAGGAGAATTCTTTAGAAAAGGAAAGAGAATTTTCTGAAACTATAAGATCTACAATGATGTACATGACAGTAAGGTATGCTGGATTTCTTCCCTAGACAGATGACAATGCCAGAAGTCTCTAAATGGCAACTCAAGAAATAACTACAGGCAACCCTATTTCATTTTATGAATCATACATGTACCTAACAGCCCAGAGAATGCATTCAAAATTGGAGGTATTTAAAATGTCAAGAATGTACATTAAACCATCTGACTTTTAGGACTTTAAAAAATATAAACATAGCTGGGTGTGGTGGCTCACACCTGTAATCCCAGCACTTTGGGAGGCTGAGGTGGGCAGATAACGAGGTCAGGAGTTCAAGACCAGCCTGGCCAACATGGTGAAATCCTGTCTCTACTAAAAATACAAAAATTAGCTGGGCATGGTGGCAGGTGTCTATAATCCCAGCTACTGGGGAGGCTGAAACAGGAGAATCCCTTGACCTTGGGAGATGGAGTTTGCAGTGAACCGAGATCGTACCATTGCACTCCAGCCTGGGCAACAAGAGCAAAACTCCATCTCAAAACAAACAAACTAACAAACAAACAAACAAACAAACAAACAAACATAGCAGCGGGTACAGGAAACAACGCTCTGATAACATACACTCATTCAAGCCTATGGGAGTGAGGGAAGGTTAAGCAGAGTATAAACATGGGAAAACGTAAAACAGGTAATTTACATCACCTTTGGAAAAGTAAAGTAGAAAGAGAAAAATTAAACAAAATATGACTCAGTAGACTATATATAATAATTCCTAGAAGAGGCTAAGTATAGTGAAATGTCAATTAAAAAAGAAAGCAGTTGTTTTAGAAGTAAACACCCATCAGATGTTTATAGAGTAGTAATTACGTGATCCTGATGTCAAGATCCTCTCTTTTTAAGTTGTTGTTTAATGGGTGTAGAGTTTTGGTTTTGCAAGATGAAAAGAGCTTTTTTGTAGATGGATCGGGGTGACGGTGGTAAAACAATGTGAATAAACTCAATGCCACTGAACTGTACACTTAAAAATGGTTAATATGGTAAATTTTGTTATGTATATTTTATCAAAATTAAAAAAAATAAAACCATAAAAAAGATCCTCTCTTTTTAAATTCCAGGGTCCAGTAGCCCTATCCATATTGCTAAAATGATTATAACAAAGCAAATATTATGACTTCTACACTACTTGTAACTGAGTAATCATAACAAAGGAAAGTTATATTTGTATGGATGGATGTATATGCATATGCACACATGTGTTTGGTATAATGATTGCATTCTGAAAACCTGAAGAAGGGAAAACTCCAGTAGTTTAACTGAAGATAGAGATTTTTATTATGATCCCATATACTTTACATCTTCTGGATAAAAGACATACATCTTTTCAAAATGGATGGTACAACCTAGGAAGAGAACTGACACCAATAAATTCGAACTATACAAATCTAATGACCTAAAAAACAGACTTTAAAAATGAAAACTGCAACCAGATGTTCTTCCAAAAGGTTATGGTTAACTAGCCATAATAAAACTCCTGGAGACTGCTCTTTATGGCTTCAGTGAGCCAACTGTCCCCAAAGGAATATAGATATTTTCATATTGAGGCAGAGAAACTGAAGGCAAGGGCTAGGGGCAGGAAACAAATGAGAAATTCAATTTTCTTGTCACTGTACAAGTAGAGTAGGTGTTTAGCAGCTTGCTTTCTCACTTCCCAAACAGCATCTTCAGTGTTTTGGTTCAGAAAATCTATTTTGTCCTAAATTCTACTTTAAAACCTTGAGATTAAAATAAAGGGCACTCTGATAAGAAATTTTCTGTCCCTATCCCTCATAAATCTGGAGGAGAAAAAGGAGAGGAATAAGGATAAATAATAATAGCTGCCGCTATATTTTGAGTACTTTCTCAGTGCTGGGTGTAGTATTAAGTGCTTTGTGTGTGCTCATTTAATTCTCAAAACAATTCAATGAGGAAACTGAGTAACAGGCTACATGATAAGGTACCAGCTAGAAAGAGTTGGTTAGAACATGAACCAAGTCTAATTCCACAGCTGTGCTCAAAGTTTACTACTTAGGAATACTTTTGTATAACGGTTAAATTTTTCTTGAATGTTTGTCCCGAGACTTAAAACTTTAGAAACATTAACAAAGATGTCTCAAAAACACTGATTTCCCTAGACAAGTGGCGCATTTTCCACAAACCGCTATTTTGGACAGAAAATACTAAAATCATTTTCTCCAGGTGTTTAGAAATTCAGTTAACCTAATGAAAGGACTATAACACAGTTTTGCATTCTTACTTGTGATATAAAGCATTTTTTCAAATTAATCTGATTGCCCACCTTACTTCCTTTTAAAATTATGTTTAAATCCTCATACTAGATTTTCTTGAGAATTTCTCTGGTATATTACATAGAATTATATTTTAAAGCCACACACTGTAAAGACAGTTTAGAAGTGATTTAAAAAATGGAATTTCACTTTGATTCTGTTAATTCAAGAAGAGGATCTTCAAATGCTGTAATTTTTAAAAAGTTTGGAGACTTGCTACATGAATACTTTAAGCAAGAGCTAAATTCCTGAACAGTTTAACCCCTCTGATCATTTTTACTCAGAATTTCAAATAGCAGTTTGTGTACCCAAGTTATTTACATATTTTCTTCCTTAATCATCTCCTTTTCAAAGGACAGAGTTCATTTAACAACTGGTTATTATGTCCTAGTTTTATTGCTATTTTTATTTGCTTTAATGAATGAATCATTTCCAAAACCAGTTTATAAAGTAAGACTCATTTCTGCTATTTCATGTAAAAAGCACAGGTCCAACAATTGCATCCTTTTACACCCCTTCCTGTATGTCTCACCATCAAAGCACCATAAGACATCCTAAATTACAAACAGATTAATGTCTTTAAGAATGCAATTCTCAGGCTGGGCATGGTGGCTCACGCCTGTAATCCCAGCACTTTGGGAGGCCGAGGTGGGCGGATCACCTGAGGTCAGGAGATCAAGACCAGCCTGGCCAACATGGTGAAACCCTGTCTCTACTAAAAATACAAAAATTAGCCGGGCTTGGTGGCACGTGCCTGTCATCCCAGCTACTCAGGAGGCTGAGGCAGCAGGATCACTGGAACCTGGAAGGTGGAAGTTGCAGTGAGCCAAAATTGCACCACTGCACTCCAACCTGGGCGACAGAGTGAGATCGTGTCTCAAAAAAAAAAAAAAAAAAAAAAAAGAGAGAGATAGAATGCAATTCTCTCATATCCAACTTCCAGACTTAGTTATCATATAGACCACAAGTAATTATGACTTGGACACTAGCTAATATTCCAGGAACTAGTTATTGGTGAAGTAGGAGGAATTAGGAAAAAAGCTATTAGGTCATGTAGGTCATCTCAGAATTTGTAAAGAATGGGTAGGTCAAATACCCCTTAGGAAAGCAGATTTCAAAAAACGAGGCCTGATTACATGGAATGAAATTATTGAAAAAAGGGGATTCAAATGGTTACTAAGTTCTTGAAAATGTGGTTCTAATAATTACAGAGGGTGTTAATAAGAGAGAGGTACGAAACAAACCAGGATGGTTAGCACAGGACTCATCAGAAACAGCACACTATAAAAACAGCAGTGTGGTTTAATGACTGCAGCACCATTTAATGACAGGTAAATCATTCCCTTCTTTGAATATGCTTCTTCAACAGCAAAATGGGGACATTTCCCCTGCAGAGCTGTTGCAGGGGGTTTGTTACCCACTAAGATCAGTATTTCTTTGTAGTTCTTTTTGTCCTTAGGTTATATCCCATCATTAAGGGAGCACAGTCAGAGTTCTATGTTGAAAAGTTACTTGATAATTCTTCTTTTCCTTGATGGTTACATGATTAATTTGATATACAGTTAGGCTCACTGATTTCAATTTGTATTCAGTATTGAAATTTACTTTTTTCAATAGTTAGTAAGACTACTTTTCTAACCATTGTGGTCAGTTGTCCATGGACTAGCATTTATATGTAAACAGTAGAATCAGTATGGTAACATTTATATCTACAACTTAATATTTATTACAACAAAGTATTTATGATCAATTTTGAGATAACTGCCTAAGGCTCCTGAAAAGACTATAGCTAAGGATCTTCAAAAGTTAGTCTGATTAACTTCAGTTGACACTTACACAGTGCTATGTGCCAAGCACTGTTAAGTGTTTTATATACATGAAACAGACCTCTGAGGTATGTTGCCCAAGATCATGCTGCTAGTAAGGTGAACAGATAGATTTTTTTTTTTTTTAAGACAGGGTCTTGTTCCATTGCCCCGGTTGGAATGCAGTGGCACAATCATAGCTCACTGCAGTCTTGAACTCCTACGCTCAAGCGATCCTTCTGCCTCAGCCTCCCGAGTAGCTAGGACTACGGGCACACACCATCATGACTAGCAATTAAAAAAAAAATGTTTGTAGAGATGCGGTCTTGCTTTGTTGCCCAGGTTGGTTTCAAACTCCTGGGCTCAAGCGATCCTCCCATCTCAGCCTCCCAAAGTGCTGAGATTACAGGCACATGAGCTCCCATGTCCAGAGAGAACAGGCAGAATTTGAACCTAGGCTCTACAGTCTGTGCTGTTAGCCACTTTAATATGTCTCCAACATTCTAACTGATTATACATGTTTCTGCCATAAATAGGAGCCACAAAACTTAAACCTTTTCTGGTTTACTTAAATGTGTGACCTTAAGAAAATTATTGTATCATAACTTTCCCACTACTAAAAATGTTTTCGGCCGGGCGCGGTGGCTCACTCCTGTAATTCCAGCACGTTGGGAGGCTGAGGCGGGCGGATCACAAGGTCAAGAGATCAAGACCATCCTGGCCAACATGGTGAAACCCCGTCTCCACTAAAATTACAAAAATTAGCTGGGTGTGGTGGCAAGCACCTATAGTCCCAGCTACTCAGGAGGCTGAGGCAGGAGAAGCGCTTGAACCCTGGAGGTGGAGGTTGCAGTGAGCTGAGATCATGACACTGTCCTCCAGCCTGGTGACAGAGCGAGACTCCGTCTCAAAAAAAAAAAAAAAAAAGTTTTCAAAGATAATCAATCGTAGACTAAGTCTCTTATACATATTTGTAAATATTATTTAGGCCAAATCAACTGCTCTACCTAACCACTAATTTCACTCATTCAATCAACATTCATTAAACACTGTTGGAAGTTAAAGTGAGTCAATTTATTCTCCTGTCTTCTCCAAATCCCACTGAAATGACCAAAGACTGGCCACTGAAATGGCCACTATAATATACCAAAGAAACTGTCTAGAAGATCTAGGTCCAGAATTTCAATATAATTTTAAAACAAAGGTTGGCAATTAATTTGAAAATATGCTTTATATCAGAATTAAGAATGTAAAATAGTGTTACAGTCCTTTTGTTGGATAAACTAAGTTTCTTAAGAATATATATATGCACTGTAATCCCAGCACTTTGGGAGGCCAAGACGGGCGGATCACGAGGTCAGGAGATCGAGACCATCCTGGCTAACACGGTGAAACCCCGTCTCTACTAAAAAATACAAAATCTAGCCGGGCGAGGTGGCAGGCGCCTGTAGTCCCAGCTACTCGGGAGGCTGAGGCAGGAGAATGGCGTAAACCCGGGAGGCGGAGCTTGCAGTGAGCTGAGATCCGGCCACTGCACTCCAGCCCGGGCGACAGAGCGAGACTCCGTCTCAAAAAAAAGAAAAAAGAAAAAAAGAAAAGAACATATATATGCAATTTATACAACATTCTATAGCAGTATGAGAAAATGACAAGAATACCATCAACAAAGCAGAATCACTGAAGAGTTTCTTGAATCTGTACAAGAGAAAATAGGTTCACAGAAAAGGACTAAGTACCTCTGCAGCCTGTATCAATACAGTCAAAAGACAGTCTTCTTCATTAGATAAGTTGATGGATTTTCTAAAAAAACTCAGTAAAACCCCAAGCTCAGAGAAACAGGAGCTGAGCACAGCAGAGGGCTATTTATTGGTAAAGACAATGGAAACTGACCACTGAGGATGGCTGATGATATCTGTACCCTGAACTTTTTCATCTGAGTAAGAACTGCTTGAACGGCCAAGTTGGATATTTGCCACAACAGGCTCCTAGAGAGGAAGGGTAGAGCACAGTAGGAGGTGATGAATAAGAGATACAATATTTTAGCTAATTCTAGGCTAATAAAAAGAGGAAAAAAAGCAGTGCCCAGCAACTTACAGAGGCAAAAAATAAGAGAAATAGCACAGCAGGGAAAACACATCATGTACCCAACATCCCTGATAACTGTCAAGATAGTCACAATAAAGGATAATTAAACATTAAATACAGCGTAGTCCACTTAAAGCCAACATCTTACTTAACTAATGGTGCAATTCTAAATGGTTACACCATAATAGCTACCTACTGAACGGCAAGAACTTCAGAGTCTGAGGTTTCCAGGATTAGTCCTGTATTAGCAACATGTCAACATAAAAGAGTTTGTCTTCTAATCCTAATCCACTAAATCTTATCTGGAGTAGGACTCTAAAAGGTGATTTAGTAGGTTGATATATGACTATCTACATTTGTTTTAAGTAAGATTCTTTGCTATGGTTTCTTAAGTGACTCAGTTTAAAAAAATTTTAAACCCAAAGTATTTTGTCTACAGGATAAAAAAAAGAGTCTCATATTTTATGTTTCATCATAAGAAAATGAATAAGACTATACCATAAATTATCTTACAGGCTACCTGTGATTATCAATCATCCTTTACATTTAGAACCCTTGACTGACACTTGGTTACTGTCTTAGTCCATTTGGGCTGCTATAAGAAAGGACCAGGTGGCTTAAGAGCAATTAAAATTCATTTCTTACATTTCTGGAGGCTGGAAATCTGAGATCAGGGTGCCAGCAAGGTCCGGTTCTGGTGAGGGTCTTCCAGGTTGCCAACTGGTAACTTCTCATTGTATCTTCATATAGCAGAAAGTGGGCTAGGCCTCTTTTTAATCACCTCCCCAAATCCCCTCTGCCTAATACCATCATATTGGGGGTCAGGATTTCAACATGTGAATTTGGAAGGAGGGGTGCATTCAGTCCATGATAGTGACTAACCTCAACTAATGAGGTTAGGGTCATGGTTTACATACCTAGCCAGTTGGGGAAATCTACCCTAGGACTACAGATTACATCCATAACCCAGTTAGCAAATGTTGGCTAGTGTAGGAAGGTTGACAGGATGCTAGTAGCTTAGTACAATCTGTCATCACACTTGAAAAATCCCCAAATACACATTACCTTTGATATGCAGTACAGCAGTTGTATACAAACATTTGGATAGGCTGTCTGATACTCTTAGTGCACTGAGGTGGAAGAAGGTAGCAATCCAAGTATCAGGGGCATGGTTACAATGTACATCATGAAAGTGATACCGGCAGGGCAGGGCCGGGGCAGTGGCTCACGCCTGTAATCCCAGCACTCTGGGAGGTCAGGGTGGGAGAACTGCTTGAGTTCAGGAGTTCAAAACCAGCCTGGGTAACATAGCGAGACTATTTTTTTTTAATTAAAAAAAAAAAAAAAGTGATATGGGCAGCCAGGGATAAAACAATGATATATCCTACTTTAAAAACATCAGATTGCTTTCAGTGACTGTATGGTGGGCAAATAATCAACTGCAATGTTTATGTTCTATGCATCAAATGTGGTAAGAGATTAATCCATTTAGTTGCTTAACCACAATAACAACAGTTACCGTATATGCCTGTACTGTGGTAGATGTTTCAGATACATTAACTTTAATTCTTACAACCACCCTTCATGATAAGAAGTATTATCCCCATTTATACATGAAAAAACTATAGCTCAGAGGCCAAGAAACAGGCTCAAAGCCCCTCAGCTGGTAAACAGCAGAACCGGAATTTGAACTGAGTTCTGCCTTCTACCATATACATATATATATACACACACACACACATACAGATACATATATATATATATTTTTTTGAGACAGGGTCTCACTCTGTCACCCAGGCTGGAGTGCAGTGGTCCAGTCTCAGCTCAGTGCAACCTCCACCTCCCAGGCTCATGAGATCCTCCCACCTACGCATCCTGCGTAGCTGGGACTACAGGAACATGCCATCACACCAGGTTAATTTTTGTATTTTTTGTAGACACGGGGTTTTGTCATGTTGCCCAGGCTGGTCTTGAACTCCTTGAGCTCAAGCGATCTGCCCACCTCGGCCTCTCAGAGTGTTGGGACTACAGGTGTGAGCCCAGTCCCCATACTCTTTTAACTATAACTTTCTGAATAAAATACTTTCCTAATAATTTAACATATCATATACACTCACTTCTATTTTCAAGTAAGAGGATATTCATGAAGATGAAGAGGGGACAGGAACTATTTTTCAGTTGGGGGAAAATACAGAATAACAAAATTTAGGTAAATTTTCAAGCACAAACAAAACATCTATGGGAAAGCCAGAATTAGAACCCAGACTTCAATATATGTACTCAAGTTAAAAAGACTTAATCTGCACCTTATCATACTTAAACTCGCATACAAAATACTGTTTTTCTCCTTACTCTATCCAACCATAGAGGTCCCCTCAACAAACAGTAACCATTCTAGATCAGACTAATGGCCCTTCCCATGAGCTCAGATGAGGAACACTGGATTCAACCTCTTCCATTTCATCTTGCTTCCTCATGGGAGAGATTATTTACCCATTACAAGTTCCTCACCACCCCCTGCCCATCCCCACCATAGCAAACTACACATATCATATGCACATGCGTGCACTCATACATATCTTCCTCAGCTTCACTGAGTTAACTCTACCTCAGTTTATTCCACTTCAGGAAACCTCTTATACATACATTCTCCGTAATTCCTCTGATAGGGCAATTTATAAGCCAGAAAACCCAAAACATGTTGACATATATAAGAAGAATCTCAGTGAACAACTATATCACATAGGAGGAATGTTGTAAGCTTTGAAGTCAAACTGATCAAGAATCAGAGAAATAAGCTGCCCTTTCTTATTCCTTTTTATCTTTTGAAAATGCAAATAGTAAAGCAACTGTATTGCTTTCTACTATTTTGTTGCTGCAGAAGTATTTCAACTACAACATGGTCTTGTGGGCTAGCCTAGAAATCTAACTTCCATATTGATCCAGAGAATCAACAAAACAACCTATAAATTAAGTTTCATCTTATAATGTTAAAGTCAGGAATATTATATAGCAGCTGGACTTCATTCTCCAAATGAAAACCAACTGATACCTTTTTTTTTTTTTTTTTTTTTTTGGAGATGGAGTTTTCGCTCTTGTTGCCCAGGTTGGAGTGCAACGACAAGATCTCAGCTCACCACAACCTCTGCCTCCCGGGTTCAAGGGATTCTCCTGCCTCAGCCTCCTGAGTAGCTGGGATTACAGGCATGTGCCACCACACCTGGCTAATTTTGTATTTTTAGTAGAGACGGGGTTTCTCCATGTTGGTCAGGCTGGTCTTGAACTCCCGACATCAGCTGATCCGCCCTCCTCGGCCTCCCAAAGTGCTGAGATTACAGGTGTGAGCCACTGCACCCGGCCCCATCTGATACATTTTTTTAAAAATGAAGCCTGAATTCTATGGATATGCAGATAATTTGATATGTAACAATTTAAGTATCATACTTGTGAAAATCAGATAAGACTGGGGGTGCCAAATATTCCCGTCTTCTGAGCTCTAGTCCCTTTCTTCTTGCATATCCTACTCTCACCTCAAACAGAACATGTCTAAATCAAGTCCGCAATTTTTTTTTTTTTTTTTAAGACAGTCTCGCTCTGCCACCCAGGCTGGAGTGCAATAGCGTGATCATGGCTCACTGCAACCTCCGCCTCCCAGGTTCACACCATTCTCCTGCCTCAGCCTCCGAGTAGCTGGGACTACAGGCGCCCACCCCCACGCCTGGCTAACTTTTTGTATTTTCAGTAGAGATGGGGTTTCACCATGTTAGCCAGGATGGTCTCAATTTCTTGACCTCGTGATCCGCCTGCCTGGGCCTCCCAAAGTGCTGGGATTACGGGCATGAGCCACTGCGTCAGGCCAACTCCTCACTTTTTACAATCACCTCACTCTCTAAATTCCCAATTTTATTCCCTAGCCCAGATTCAAAATCTTAGTGTTAACCATAACATTTCCTCTTTCCTGTCATGTGCAAGCTTAGACTAAATGCTGCCTAAGATACAGAGATCAATAAATCATATTCCCTGCTCTGAAAGAACTTAAAAAAACTATACTAGAAAAAAATTATACTAGAAAATAGGGCAAGTACCACACAAATAACCATGATAAAAATATGCTACCATAAAAAATGTGCAAAGTGTTACCAAGGAGTGGGGGGGGGAACCACTTTAGGTAAGGGATCAAAAAAGGTTTCATGAAGATAGCAGCTGATATACTCAGAAGATGGGTAGGATACTGATAAAACAGGGACCGGAGAGAGTGAGAGGGTCAAAGAATTACAGATGAGAATACAGACTGTACATAGGAAACAGAAAGTAATACAGAGGGGCTAGAATGTACATGCATGCAGGGAAAAAAAAGCAGGATCTAAGGCCAGAAAGTATTATAAGTTGGAGCCAGACTGTGAAAATCCTTGAGTGTCTTTTGTTCTGTGGAAGATGAAGTCACTGAAGGTTTCTGGTATAAGCACATGCAATAGTTAAGAGCCAGGATCCACTGAGTGACATTAGGCAAGTGACTTTTCTGTATTTTCATAGGGCTGTCTAAATAACAGCACTTACACAGGGGCGTTGTGGGGATCAATTAACACATGTAAAGTGCCTAGAAAAGAATCTGTCACAAAGTAAATACTATACAAGTATTTATTATTCTATTTGTTCTTTAGAGAGATAAAATAAGTTGCAAAACAGAGAAATGGACTGGAATAGAAATTTCACTGCCTTCTATCTTCCTTTACTCACGCCATTCCCTTTTCAAGAACAAGAACCACCCAAGTCTTCCTTATTACTCATTATTAAATGTATCATCTGTTAAACTCAAATTCCACCTCCTCTCTGATTGCCTGATCATATGCATATGTTGGTACATACTCAAAAGGTACAAGACATGCAAGATACAATTTTATCTTCCCAGGGTATAGGGTACCTCAAGGACTTTTTCATTTGCTTAAACATAATCTCTAATTATTTCACTACAGATTCCTTACAGACCACAAATGCGTCAATAGCATTTGTTGCAAGACAGTCTGGAATGAAGTTCAAAGGCACAGGGAATATCTATGGGAAGATTTTTAAAATATTCATAGTAAATTAAAGATTTCTTTTATCAAAATGATGCTACTTTATAAACGAAATGGTCATATCTCTGTGATAGTCCAAGTGGCCTTAAAGATTTTTGTCTTTGGAGGTCAGTGGCCTGATCAGCAGAACTGATCTGAACACGGCCTATTTTTGAAAAGAACTTCTATTATTATGGCTGAAATTAGACCCAACAATGTTCCAGGTAAACAACTTACTGTGAATATATTGCAATAATGAAATTTTGTTCTTCCTTTTTCTTACTTGACCCACCCAACTGCATTTTTTTCTACTCCTGTTTAATCTCTAACTATAGCAGTATATGGTCCCTAGTTGAACAGATCTATATTAAAAGTCAACAGCTGCCTTTTTGCTCAATATATACAACGGCAAGTGTCAAAATGCCAAATGTGACATTTTATTTATAGCCAAAGCTAGTATAATGAGACACACAAAAAAGTGCAGCCTTTTGCTAATTAAAAAAATAAAAATAAAAAAAGGAGTGATTCAAAGATATGTCAGTTTGCTTCAAAAATGAATTGGAGTTACACACTGAAATTTCCCTTAAGCACACTATACATGTTAGTTGGTACATACTCACAAATACATGTAAGTACCATTGATAGCAACACCCAAACCCAAATGCTCTTTATTTTGTCAACTCTAAAGCAATAAACCCCAAAGGAACATCACATTCTACTTGCTCACTGTGTATCTGGCAAGAATTCTCCTCTGTGTAATTTGCAGTTAACAAAAGAATGCACAGTAAAGTTTACAAACACAGTATATTTAAGTGAAATACACAGTATATTTAAGTGAAATACACAGTAAGGGTATATTATTGAAAAATGATTTTAATCCAGGTACCTATTTTTAGGTATCCTGATATTCAAAGATCTTCAGGTTTCCTCATGGCTCTTATCTAAGCCTCTTTAGGATTTCTACAACAGCTTTCCCAACATTACTTTTCAGTTTGTAGTCGATAAAGGATGAAAAACTGCTACTTTCAATCTGTTGTTATCAATTGGATCAGGTTTTCTAATTATAAAGCCTCTAGCTGCTTAGTTGGGCAAGGAATTCTAGAAAGTACTGGGGAAAAAATGTGTAGTTTCAGAACTTGAAAATACAACATCCTGACAACCAAAAAGACATGAATGTCATGTTATATAAACCATCACAAAGGTAAGGCTGTAAATATGAAATTTATACCTATATTCTTGTCACTGCTGTCACTGTACAACCTAATTTCCTCGGTCTCTTAGAGAAGCATATCAAACATGGTCACTATGTAAATAATTATGCATTCGGGTTCATGAACAAGTTCTTATTTATAATTCAACAGTAACAATTTCATAAACAGGAACACTTCATTACATGTCTAAATTTCCCCTATAAGATTATGCAATATGGCCCACTGCCTAAGTATGCATTGAAATGGGTTATGGAAAAAATGAACTCATAGTTGCATTACAGAAGCTAGTAACTAGAAAAAAATTTATTCCATAAACTAAATCTTCAGTGATACTGCTTGCCAGGTTTCTATAAAGAACCAACTATCTCATATATTTCAAACTTATTTTCACACTTCGAGGTGAGAAAAATTGACTTGATACTCCAACTGTACTACCAGCTCTTAAATTCCTTTAAAAAATAACTTCTGAACTAAATGATCTTAACAATACACTGTGGTTAATACTCTTTAACCCACAGGAGAACAAAGTTGGAGTCTACACCTGCATAACTATTAGAAGTGCTGAAAGAGGTATTAATCAGGTCTAAATGATATAATTTTTATTAATAAAAACCCTCAACTGCAACTTGTCTAAGATCAATTACATGGCTTGTAAATAGTGGGACTGGGACTCGGCTACACGTCAGTTTGCCCCAAAGCCTGTGTGCCATTTCCACTATGCTAGGCTGTCTTTCATGTAGAAAACCTCTTCAATCTGTTCCAGCAACATCTAAACCCAAGTACTCCTTGGTTTTGGTAGTTACATGTGTTCCATAAGTGTATATTACCACAACAACTGACTATGCAATCTCTCTTCCCAGATTGGACCCAGCTGGGTTCACAAACATCCAAATACAGACACACCATGTTGCCTTAAATCTCTTTCTGGAACAAGGCAGGATATAAGTAAATAAATAAGACAGACAGTACAAAAGGGAAACGCTAAAAAATCCAGATGTTTTGATCTTTTATATAATAAATGACTAACATTTGAGCATTTACTATGTATTGGACAATATGCTAGTCTATTATATGCCACATTTTATTTCCTCACAACTATCCTTTGAGGTAAATATATTGTCTCCATTTTATAACTGAAAAATCAAATTACATGCCCCAAATCATAAAGCTAATAAAAAGGGAATCCAAGAATCAAAATGAGATATGCCTGACTCCAAATCCTACAGAACCATTTTACTATACTGTAACTCCAACACAAACTCAGTATTTACCAGGAAAGGGATTAAACAATGATGTTTTTGGTCACACTAAACAGAACAGTGGAGAACTGATATATGTAATTATTACTATGCAAAATTTGAAAGCAGCAAAATAAGGAAGGACTCAGTAAGTATGGCCAATATAACAAATGCATCAGCAGTCTTTAATTTTTTTCCTTCTGAATTTCCTTCTTTTAGTGATTTCCATTTACTCATGCCTGCTGTTCATGTTCTTAATCCTAAATTCCCCTTCTCCAAAAACATTTAGGCTTATTTATACTCTTAAGTCTGAAGTGGTTTTATCTCTGTTGGTAATGGTAAAAGAGATGATGTTTGGAACTAAGGTTGTAAAGGAAATATTAATGCTTTGTTCAGGAGATCTAACTTCCTATTGGAAAATCTGGTCTACCCTGGGAATTCACAGTATCATAAATGATCTCAAGCTTTAAGCATGTCCTATGACTACTGTAAAAGATCGGTTTTGAATTTTATTGATAATTATTACTTGATAAGCTGAAATAAATTATACTGATAATGTCACTTTTTCAAAAACCACATTTAAAAAACATCTTTAATCACTTTATCTTCATAGCCTTTTATGCTTAGAAGTAAAAAACTGAGTGGTCCAAATGTCCACCAACTGATGAATGGCTAAATAAATGTGGTCTATCCATATAACGGAATACTTGGCAATAAAAAAGAAATACATAGCCAAGTGTGGTAGCGTGCATCTATAGTCCCAGCTACTTGGGAGGCTGAGGCTGGAGGACTGCTTGAGCCCAGGAGTTTGAGTCCAGCCTGGGCAACATAGCAAGATCCTGTCTCTTAAAGAAAAAAAAAAAAAAGCCATAACATGGAAGAACTTTGAAAATATTATGCTAAGTTTAAGAAGCCAGTCACAAAGGATCACATAGATTCTATGATTGGAAATGTTCAGAATAGGCCAATCAACAGACAGAAAGCATATTAGGGGTTGCCTAGGAGGATGAGACACCTCTAAGCCTAGTCTTGGAGGAATGAAATGTTCTAAAATGGACTATGGTGATGGTAGCACACAACTTTATGAAGATACTAAAAGCCACTGATTTGTATACTTTAAATATTTGTATACTTTAAATGGATGAATATTATTATGTGAATTACATCTCAATAAAGTTGTTTAAAAAATTTACTGGAAATAGGCTCAAAAGGCCAATGAAGAAATATTATTAATGCTTTTAAATTCAAGGAGAACACAATCTCAAAATTTTGCCCTTTTAGGTAACCAAATCCCATCCTTCTCTATAAATCATGTCCAAAGTGATTAATAAAATGAAGTTTGAGACAGGTTTGTTTAATAACTGATGTTACAGAGTTCTTTCATGTCAAAGTACCTTTGTGATCACTGAAGTTGTCACAGTTCCAGGGAAAGGACTTATGATTTAATCATTTTCTATTACTTAATGAACAGGTCTGCTTAAGCAACTTGTAATTTTAATGTTTTAAACTTAGGATTCCCAATGCATAGGCCGGGATCTACTTGTAGATCTTGAACCCTTATGAGACAGATGTCAAGCTCCACAGTCCCTTATCTGAGGCTTCCCAGAGTTTCCTATGAAGTAGGAGGTAGCAGAATAGGAAATGACACCCCTCACCAAGTCTTTCACTTCCCTGAACACCTGCCAATCTTTAGACCTGAGGAAAATGAAAACTCTTCCTCACAAAATGTCAGACATATAGCGGGTTTTAAACAGGTAAGTCTTGCTTCTTATTCCCGATTTTACTATCCACGAGCAATGGAGACCAGGGGGAGAGGACAGAATCCTGTTAGCATAATACTTTTAGCTTATTGAGTCTCCTCACTCAATCCTTGTCAGGTAACGAGGAGTGACTTCATGTGACTGGTAGTTTAGAAGAAAATACTGGGCATATGTGATCCAACATTTTGCCTTTAGAAGCACTCATCTCTCCTCTGTCATGCTGGAAGTGTTATAGGGGCAGGTCCCCCAGTTCTGTCCGGGAATGGATAGTTAAGTCTGCTCAATTTTGAGGTCCAGGAGTAGGAAGTCACTTGCCCCCAAATGTAAGTGACATTCTCCAATATCCTCTTAGTAATAAAATAATATTTTAGCCCCTAAATACCTTATTTCTTTTTTGCCCCTCAACTAGTTCAGAATATAAACAGGGAAGAACATGTCAGTTTTTGAGACCTCCCTAAACAGTAACATCCCATCTAGACAATTTTAAAAACAACAAGAATGAAAATACCTTCAGAAATGAATACACTAACCTTAACTTCATTATGACAAACTGTAACATGAATATGATAACCACTTTAGGGAAATTTTGATGAGACATAAGGGAGAATTCTTTCAGCTACTTGAAGGAGACTTTTGGGGAACATCTGGAAATCTTCATAAAGAACATAAGGCAAATCCATCTAGGATGATTAGGATTACGGTCACTGAAATCCTTGCTGTGAGGGGATAATGCCTCCCTCACTAAAGGGATCTGTAGACCATTTATATTTAGAGAAGCAGCTTTACTTAACTGTTTATCTTGTTAAAATTAACTAACACTAATTCCCGCACCCCCAACAAAAAGTCTCTTCAGGGGTGAGAAGAGAGCGACAGTGAAATTAAGAAGCTTGTACAAAGTAAAGACTATCACTTTAAGACTGAAACCCAAGTCTCCTTCTTTCCCTCTTCTGTAATCTGGGAAAACCTCCAGCCACTGAAGAATTTTAATTTCACTTAAGGTAAGTAAAAGGTGTGCATAAATAACATATAAGTAATACTTTAGTGAAGAATTTTCTTCAATGGAGTCTTTGCAGCACCGAAACCCAATCTCACATGCAAAGCACTGCTATGTGGGGGGAAATGTGAAAATGACTATTTTACATTGGCCAAATATAAACATCCTAAGGAATCAGATCAAGTAATGGATGTCAAAGTGCTTCAAAAACTATGAGGCATTATATAAAATCAAAGATACTGCTATTGATATTGAGTTCCAGTAACCAGCAGAAATTCGACCTTAGCATAGCAGAATTATGTAATTTTGTCACTGTATTCATCTACCATTTAATATTTTTGGTTACACTAACAGAAAGAGTCTTCATTAGAGTGTCTTCCCCCATACATATAATATGATGTTTCAGATCTTCAAAAGTTTGTGCATAATCCACAAGCCATTACAACAAGCAGATGAAATGTTAATCACATAGGTGAAAATGAAAGGCATGTACTTTCTCTGTATCTAGACCAAGACAATAAAAACATGAAAAACTCTGCTGTCCAAAGTATGGTCCATAGTCTTATAGTAACATAGTTTATCAATAGGGATTTTAGGAAGTTACTCTTCTTTTTTTTTTTTTTTTTTT
>NW_016803680.1:2155463-2160171 GCF_001698545.2 Rhinopithecus bieti | reverse complement strand
TTTTTTTTTTTTTTTTTTTCCTATTTCCTTCTACGGTAGTTCAAGCAGAAGCTGAGGACAGAGATTAGACTATGGAGATGAGAGACTGGAAGAGGAAGAACAGCATGGAAGTGGCAAAGAAAGTCCAAAGCCAAGAGGGCCATATATTTAACTTGTTCTAAGTACGGCTGTATTATCCTTAATGTCTCCTTATTTCCTAGAACATCTAATAGAGAAAACGTCATTTCTCACAGTTCTGGGCTTTCATTTCAAAACTGGATTCTGACACCTGTTCTTATAAACCAGAACAGCAATATAACAATATGTAATTTTTATTGAGCATTTACTGTGTGTCAGGTACTGTTCTAAATGTTTTACATGGGTTAACTCAGTTAATTACCACAATATCCAAATGAGATGGGTACTTTTATTACCCCTAAGGCTAAAGAACCTGCCCTAAAGCTACAGAGCTATGAAGTGATGAAGTCTAGACTTGAATTCTCAAACTTTTCCTTAGTAGTTCACTGCAGTGGTTTTCCAGTTACATTCTGCAGACTCTTTCAGCTCCAAAAGTTCTGTTTCTAAAATACATTTTATCCTGTTTAAAAACTGCAATGAAAACATCATGATCAAAACTAGAGACTGAATATAATACACCAAAGGGAACCAACACATTAACTTTTTGTTGCTGGGTTAAGTCACTTTTGTGCAGCTCTTGAAATAAAGCTAGACCTGTCGCCACTGAGATCTTATTTGAACTTCTTGTAAATGTTTCATTGATTTGGAAGGTGTAACTCTGCGTTTTTTTTTTTTTTTTTTAACTCAAGACTACATCTGCCTGCTCAGGTGAGACTGTACAGCATACAAGCTCAAGCGTAACAGTAAACAAAGGAACATACTATCCCATTCGTTTTACGTTTCGGGGGGCTTACTGCCTGACATGTAAGGTAAGAAATACATGCTAGATAAGAATTTAAAAAATTTCCTATGTTCCTACTATCTCTTATTCCTCTTTCTAGCCATAATATTTAACGGAATGGTATTCTGAGATGGCAAGGAAAACTTTTAGAAAAAAAGAATCACGGCCGGGCGCGGTGGCTCAAGCCTGTAATCCCAGCACTTTGGGAGGCCGAGGCGGGTGGATCACGAGGTCAGGAGATCGAGACCATCCTGGCTAACACGGTGAAACCCCGTCTCTACTAAAATACAAAAAACTAGCCGGACGCGGTGGCGGGCGCCTGTAGTCCCAGCTACTCGGAGGTTGAGGCGGGAGAATGGCGGGAACCCGGGAGGCGGAGCTTGCAGTGAGTGGAGACAGGGCCACTGCACTCCAGCCTGGGCGACACAGCGAGACTCCGTCTCAAAAAAAAAAAAAAAAAAAAAAAGAATCACTTCCTCCATCCCACATCAGCCACATATTGTCACTGTTACGCTCTGGACCTTGTGCCTACGATCCCCTGTCATTACACTTTGCTGTACTGATCACTCCCACTCTGACTGGTCTTCAATTTTATTGGGCCCCCTATTCTACTGGCCATGTACCATCTGCTATTCGACTGACCAATCCATTAGTTTTTATTCACTTTCACTCTTTATCCAGCTGATACTCCATAAGCCATCATTACAATACTTTGGCCACTATCCTAAATACCTTGGCTGCTCTGTCATTTTGTTGCAACGTATCTGGCAAACCCTAACCTTGAATGAAGCCTTCACATTATTCTTTATTATTCATTATTGTATATGAGGCTTTCACATTATTCTTGATGTTTCCTTATTTCCAAGAACACTTGGAAAATTCACCTACCTCAGTACCAAAGCAACTGAGCACTACTAGAAAAGGTCAAGAGGGCAGATGGGTTATCACACTGTATGTTCATGACCTCAACTTCCAGGACGCATCAGTGCTGCTTCGAGAATCCTACTTATCACAGTTGGCAAGCTTTCTCTGCAATTATTTTTTTTCTAACAGTTTATATTTCCTCAGACTTTGGACATTCATCGCTCCCATCTCCGTGGCAACTCACAGCCAATTTTGCCTCCAAATTTGAAAGAGTTATACTCATTCTATCCTTGCTTTCTTCGGAATACAAGAGGAGCTTGCCTCTTTTTTTTTTTTTTTTTTTTTGACGGAGTACCACTCTGTCGCCCAGGTTGGAGTGCAGTGGCACAATCTCAGCTCACTGCAACCTCCACCTCCCGGGTTCAAGTGGTTTTTTTTTGCCTCAGCTTCTGGAGTAGCTGGGATGACAGGCATGCACCACCGCGCCCGGCTAATTTTTTTTGTATTTTTAGTAGAGACAGGGTTTCGCCATGTTGGCCAGGATGGTCTCAAACTCCTGTCCTCAGGTTATCCGCCCGTCTTGGCCTCCCAAAGTGCTGGGATTACAGGCATGAGCCACCATGCCCGGCTATGCCCTTTTCCATCTTTGGAACGTTTTGCTATCACTTATCTTTCTTCTCTTTCATATGTAACAATTCTTCTCTTTCAACTATATCTTTTGCATGAACATTTAGTCTGTTTTATCTATTGGGATTCTATCTAAAACTTCTTTGTAGAAAGATTCTTTCTGCTAGAGCACTGAAACCCCTTTTCCCCTAAGTAAAGCCTGAAAGTCAGTCTCATAAAAGGAGTCAATCCACATATAAGTAGGATAAAAACATCAACAGGTCATGAACTGGATGTCCTACATGTAACCGTGTTAAGTTGTCGGGCAGCAACAATATTTTCGTTAACAAAGCCCATAGTACCACCAAATTCGAAACCATCCTAATTCTTTCTTCGTATATTTTACTATTAAGAGTTCTGCTAAAACTCTACAGGCAAGAAAAGTAGCAGAATTTTTAGAGTGTTATTTTAATAACCAGTGAATCTGACAGCATGATTTTGTGTTACTAGGTCTACATCGGGGGAGAGGAGGGAGGGAGGAGGAAGCAACAAATGTCCCAGCTACCACTCTTTCTAAGAGCTAAAAATATTGCAGGATAAATACAGAACCATAAGTAATACTTAAAAGTAAGTTTTGACAGCACAGTGATGCTTTTTTTTTTTTTTGAGACAGAGTCTCGCTCTGTCGCCCAGGCTGGAGTGCAGTGGCGCGATCTCAGCTCACTGCAACCTCCGCCTCCCCGGTTCAAGCGATTCTCCTGCCTCAGCCTCCTGAGTAGCTGGGATTACAGGTGCGTGCCACATGCTCGGCTTTTTTTTTTTTTTTGTATTTTCAGTAGAGAGGAGGTTTGCGCCATGTTGGTCAGGCTAGTCTCGAACTCCTAACCTCCTGATCCTGATCCCCCCGCCTCAGCCTCCCAAAGTGCGTGAGCCACCGCGCCCGGCCGCAGTTTTACAAGAAATTATCCACGGAGGGAGCTTGACATTCCCAACCCCCCCAATAGTTTCTTCACCTGCACTGAATAAGCAGTTGCAAAACAAGACCATTCCTTAAATCCGAGCAGCTCTCCCGACAGCTGTTTACATTAATTAAGGTTTGGTCTCACAGGTTTGGGAGAGGGGGAGAAAGAGAGGCGGAAGAGCGGAGGAAGAAGAGGTAGCAGGGAAAGAAGTGGCCCAAGCTGAGAAAAATCTTGAAAGCGCATTCACCTGGGGTACCCTTCAGAAAGATGCCCGCCTCTTTCCCGAGGGCACCACCTTGCCTCTCCCGCCCACAGCTCCGTGGTGTTACAGCAAGCACTGCTCTCGCTGCCGGGCTGCCTGCAACTCTAATGTGTTATTTAATTTTGTAACTACTATTAAGATCTCTCCAGCGTTTTTGTGATGCGCTGGAATGAAAGACGCTCCATAAAATGAGGTTTATTATTAGTAGTATTATAGCTCCCGGGCCTAAAATAAAGCAAAATTATAACCACATACACACTTCAAAGGGAAAATCCGAAGCCACAAGCGTCTCAAACACTGCCAAGCGGGCAGGGGATGGGCGGGGGCGGGGGTGTAGAGGGGCTCCAATCCGGCGCCCCCCACTCCCACCAACCCCACCAGCTCTTCCAACACCCACCATTCACCCTGCCTGGTGGGGTCTGCGCCCACAGCCCGGGCTCGCTCCCGGCCGCAGCTTCCTCTGGTGGTGGAAGGTCTGGAGTCGGACCTGACCCCTCTCGGCCTCCTCTCGCCCACCAGCTCTCTAGCGGCTCCCGCACTGCCCCGCAGGCTGCCTCACTCCCAGCCCCAGCCTCTCCGCCTGGTTTCTAATTTCCTTGCAAGAGCCTCAGTTTCCTCCCGTCTGCCACCTTGACTTTTTTTTTTTTTTTTTAAATCCAGAACGAAGCTGGTTCCTCTGCGATCCCTCACATGGGAGGGCTACTCCCCTCCTCCCCGGTCTGGGACTCGCCAGCCTAGCCCAGGTCTCCTCGGCCACTTTTCACCCAGCCTGGGGCGCCTCTCCCCTGAGCCCGGGGGTCCCGCTGGCGCCCGGCGGCTTCCTCTTCTCTATCCCCTTCCTCCGCGGCCCGGGTCTCCCCTCCGCCCCCGGTCTCCTCAGGCTAGCCCCCAGCCGGGACCCTCCACCTCGTCCTCCCCTCAGTCCGGGTCTCGCCCCCCTCGCGTCGCCCTCAGCCAATCCCCCGCCCGGCCCCGCGCGCCTGCCGCTCACCCGCAGACTCCCCGGTGTTGATCCAGTCCGGGTTGGCGATGCTGGCGATGGCGAAGATATCGGCAGCCAGAAAGAGACATCCTGAGATGATGGTCAGTTTATCCATCTCCCCGCCCCGCTCCCCC
>NW_016803680.1:2108937-2151519 GCF_001698545.2 Rhinopithecus bieti | reverse complement strand
CAGCCGCGGCGCGGCCCGCACAGACGGAACCGCCGCCCGCCCCGGAACTGCTCGGCCCGCCCGCCCCTCACCCGGAAGCGAAGCCTGGGCGCTGGCGAGGCCGGTGCCGGCTCCCCGGCAGCCGCACCCTCGCTCCGTCCTCCAGGCTCGGCCGGCCGCCCTGGGCCCCTCCCTGCACTGCCTGCCTCGACCTTCTAGACCCGGACCCGACCGGCCCGGCTCCGGTCCCTGCCCCGGGTCCCGGTCTCTTCCGGCAAGCCACGCCACCTCTTGGCTTTCTGCCCACTAATAAGATTGTTGTCGTTGATGACTGGGCACAGGCTGCGGCCGCTCCTGAGCCCCTCAGAAGCAAAACTCGAATGAGAGTGGGGAGCCGCCCGTCTTCCAGCAGGAGGCGGGCCCCGACTCCCGCCGAGCGACTCCGGGCCCCGCGCGGTCCCTGTCACCTTGTATTCTCATTGCCCGTTCCGCGGCTGTCAGCTCACAGGATTGCCCCATTTAGAAAATAGCTCTCGACACCCCCTCTGCGTCAGGCGCTGTAGGTGCAGAGGTACTGGAGTGGACAGAGACAAGGCGCCCGCCCTCGGGGAGCTCATGTTCTGGTGGGAAGAGACAAACACATTAAGAACCTGTCTGTAAAATAAGGATAATTTCAGGTGCAGATCCCTGAATTCAATGGAGGTCAGTATGATGGGAGTCGGGGCGCTACCTGCGATAGGGAAGGATGCATTTCCGCTGAGACCATCATGATCATAAAGACCTGCACTTTGAAGACCTGGCGCAGGACCAGACAGAACAGCCAGTGCAAAGGTCATTAGGGGAAGGGGGCAGAAAGAGATCAGCGCGTCCAGGGTATTGCAAAATGGCCTGTGTGGCAGGAGAGTAGTATGACAAGAGGTAGGCAGAGGCCAGGTGTAGGACTTTGGGGGCCTTGGATTTTGTTCTGAGTGCAATGAGAAGGCAGTGGAGGGTGTTTGCAGGAGAATCCCATGATTTTACTTAATCTGTGAAGATCGGTAGTGTAGCTTGTATGGGGGAGAGGCAAAGATGTCAACAGGGACGCCAGTTAAGCGGCCAAGTAGTCCTCGAGAGAGAAGTGTAGCTTTGGCTAGGTTGAGAGTAGTGAAGATGGAGAGGAATGGGCAGATTTGGATGTTCTCTAGATAGAGGGAAGGACCTGCTGATAATGGGGAAGGAGTTGAAAGAGAACTCAAGAATAAGCTTTTGACCTGAGCAACCAGGTGTTATGATCCTGTTACTGAGTTGTGTGTGCACCGTCTTAAGTTGGATGAATAAACAGGAAAAATAAGGCATTTGCATAATTTGTCAGCAAATTATGCTATGATGGAGTTTTCTTTTCTTCCACAGCTCATGGGCCGAATCACCACTAACCCTGAAGTTGGATTCAGCTCTCCCTAATGGTACTCCGTGCAGCAAGTGGAGATGAAACACTGATTTTCTCCTTAAATGCCACGTAGGTCGTCTCTAGAAAGACCTAGAAGAGTGACATCTGTCTCTATTTTTGGAATGCTTACATGTCCACAAAATTCAGAAGGTTTCAAATTCCACCAAATCCAACAGCCTTGCAGAAATGTGCACAGAGTATCAGTGTCACTACATAGCTTGGAGAAGGAAGGGTTTGATTGCTGGTCTATATTGACTTTTCTGTCCCAACATTGGTCTCTTGGGGGAAAGGATTTTTTTTTTGTTAATATAGATTTTATTTTTCCTCTGCCACAGAAATTGACACAAGATAATTCATATACTGCAAGGATCCAGATATAATCCTTATCACATTACTGCAATAGTCTTCAGTTTCTTTTTTCTTTTCTTCTTCTTCTTTTTTTTTTTAATAAGTTCTGAAGAAGTTTAATTGAGTCATATTCTTGGCTTCTTGTTGGGGTTTTCTATTGCCCAGTGATAGAAGAAACTGTAACTATACAGGACTAGATTCCCAGATAATACCCACTGATGTTTTCTGCTGGCCAGCTAAGAAGAATCCTAGGGCTGAATGTTAGGACAGTTTGCACCTATTCTAACTCCAGCTGAACAGAATGATGATGATTGGGTTCTTGTGTTTACAATAGATACAAGTAGCCAAGCATGGTGGTTTGCACCTATAATCCCAGCTACTCAGGAAGCTGAGGTGGGAGGATCGCTTGAGTCCAGGAGTTCAAGAGCAGCCTGGACAACACAGTGAGACCCCTGTCTCTAATAAATAAAATAAATAAATAATACAGTTCTTACTTTTACCCTCTACAAATGGTTCTGGGTCTAAGATTAAAGCACAAGAACAACCAGTATTGAGTTAAAAGAATTTAAAACATTTTTATCGTATTAATGGCTGCACATCAGTACAGAGAATAGTTACCTATCCCATCCCTTCCTGCCATCCAGAATGGGAGGTGGGATTGGCAGGTGCCAAATTGTTTACAGATTTCCCATTAATCCATGTTTTTATCCCTATATCTCTTTCTTTCTTTCTTTTCTTTCTTTTTTTTTTTTTTTTTTAAGAGATATGGTCTATGTTGCCCAGGCTGGATTTGAACTCCTGGCCTTAAGTGATCCTCCCACCTTAGCCTCCCAAGTAGCTGGGACTACAGGCCCACACCACTGTGCCTGGCTGGTGTTTCAAAGTCCCCAGTCTCTGAGATCTGCAGGACAGATCAGTTCCCTTCTCTGTATCTCAGTCTAGATTTTAGTAGAGGCAAACCCTAAGGGTTTGGGAGAGGTGATGTAGTGAAGCAGAGAGAATACATAACTATGTTCTAGTTCCTGCCCTGCTACTTACTTGACCTTGGGAAAGCCATGTTACCTCTCTGGGCCTTTTTCCCCCACCTGGCCTAACAAGACTCCTGGACTCAGTGACAGAAGCATCCCATCCTCTCACCCACCCCTAAGGAGAGCAGCTGGGACTTTTCAGAAATGAGCCACAAGACTCCTTATTGCAGAAAGCCTTGGGGACCCAGAAGAACATAGAACGCTTCCAGGAGGGAGCTATGCTGTGCAGCCCAAAGTCATAAATAGCCATTCTGCAGCTGTTAAAGGGCCGTGAGCATGGCATGCTTTATTGTGATGGATGATAGGCTTTGGCCAGAAGAGGCTAAATCCAGATGGGACCGCGGGCAAAGCTGTGGAAGGGACTGTGTGATCACTCTTCTCTTTAAGGAGTATCTTCAGCCTGACAATAAACACACTGTCTCCCTAGGGGTTAGGTTTACCACGTGGGCCAAGAGCATGGTGGATGCACCACACATGTGTACCTGAGGTTTCTGGGGTTAGAGAAGACACAAGAAACTAAATCCAGAGTTAGCAGCTTGCGCCTGGGCTCAAATCTCAGTTTGTTTCATGGATTGGTTCCCTTTGAGCTGACTCAGAAATGCGATTATTGATTAGTGTGCAGGAAGTTTATAATAGAGAGCCCTTGAGAATCAAGTCCTATGGGGAAAGGGAAGCAGGGGTGGGAAGAGGGAGAAGTCAGTCTGTGCTGCAGTCATGGGAGGCTTTGGCAGACCCCCAGGGGAGCTCTGAAACTGGGATAGCTGCTCTGAGTTGGCCTGAGTTGGAGTAAAGGGGCCACGCCTTTTCATCCCTGCACTGACCTGCCATGGAGCTTGGAGGGCAGCTCTCTTTGAACAAATACAATTCCTCAAGAGGGCTGACAGCTGAGATCTGTCAACCTACCACCCTCCCAGTAGCCAGGGAATAGTCCTGCAGTCCTGCCCGAGGCAGTGTAGTGCAGCATTTGCAATAGTGCCCATACGGTGCTGTGCCTCTCATTTGCTACTTAAGTTTGGAGAGCAGCATTTTCAGGACCCTGGGGCATCTTCTCCTGTGGGAAACGTATAGGGGAGGGTTGTGGGAACTATAGCTCCTGCCGCTGCTACAGCTCATCTAGAGGCGTAACTAGCATACCCTTCAGTCCCCTCTTCTATCCATCCTAGAAACCTCTCTCCCTCTGCCAGCATCTTAGATGATCTAGGTGGCCTACATGATGGGGTGGCCTAGACCTCCATCCCTAGAGAGCTTGAGCATCTAGTTGCTGGGCACTTCTCAGGCAGTGGTTGCTGTATTTGTCCATTTACTGTCCAAATAGGGCAAAGGAGTATTAAGAGACACCTAAATAGATGACGTGGGCGCCCAATGTTCCTGTCTGCCCCGATGTGAAGTCTCAGCCTGATTCCTTCCTGGTGATTGAATACTCTTGTCTGCTTCCTCCCCCTGGTAAACCATCCCATTTACTGCCCATAAAAAATTAGCCATCTTAGAGTTTCCCTCTGCCAGAGGCTAGCTATGCTCCTCCTGTACCAGGGATGGGCTCCTCATTATTACCCGGGTATTAAGTGATCCATCCTAGCATCTACTCTTTGGAAGAAGAAATAAAGCAGGGGCCGGGTGTGGTGGCTCATGCCTGTAATCCCAGCACTTTGGGAGGCTGAGGTGGGCAGATAACATGAGGTCAGGAGTTCGAAACCAGCCTGGTCAACATGGTAAAACCCCTGTCTGTATTAAAAATACAAAAATTAGCCAGGCATGGCAGTGGGTGCCTGTAATCCCAGCTACTCAGGAGGCTGAGGCATGAGAATTGCTTGAACCTGGGAGATGGAGGTTGTAGTGAGCCGAGATCACTCCACTGCACTCCACCCTAGGCAACAGAGTAAGACCGTCTCAAAAAAAAAAATAAATAAATGAAAATAAAAATAAAAAAGGAATGAAGCAGGACAGGGCAGAGGGAAAAGTCAGGCTGCAGTGGACCACATGGAGAGCTCTGAACCTGGGATGGCCCTGCATTGACCAGTCACTAGATGCTAGTTGATCTGGGAAGGTGAGATCTTGGGCAAGCGGTTCTTTTCAGCCAGTAGTAGTAGTGAAGGTGGGAGGTGTAAGTCCTACAGCCCTGAAGGGGGATCTAGGCAGGACATTACCCACGACAGTTTGTTTCCTGCTGTACCACCAATCAACATGACCTTGGCTCACTTGGCTTGGTGGAGTGTAGAGACCTCTGCTGTAAAGACACTTTTCAGCCTGGGGTGGAGAGAAGATTAAAGGGACGTCAGGCACTGATGTGCTCCATTACAGAACCATATATGCTGATGGGCTCTAGTCCCACAAACTCTCACCCTTCCCCTGCTGGTAGAAAGATGGAGGAAAAGGATGTATTTTATGATAGAATTAAGTTGGTATCTATGTAGACCCCTGCCAGACTATTTGGAAGAGGAAAGGTGACCTGTTACAAGAAGTCACCCACAGGAGACTTGAGGTGGAGAATAGCTCTTTGTATTGGTCTCCGCGACACAGGATTTTTCTAATGAGAAATCTGCCCTGGCACTCATGCATGTAATCCCAGCACTTTGGGAAGCCAAGGCGGGTGGATCACCTGAACTCAGGAGTTGGAAACCAACCTGGCCAACATGGCAAAACCCTGTCTCTACTAAAAATACAAAAGTTAGCCAGGCGTGGTGACACAGGCTTGTGGTCCCAGCTACTCTGGAGGCTGAGGTGGAAGGATTGCTTGGGCCTGGAAGGCAGAGGTTGCAGTGAGCTGAGATTTCGTCACTGTACTCCAGCCTGGGTGACAGAATGAGACCCCATCTCAAAAAAAAAAAAAAAAAAGGAATCTAAAAAGGAATCTGCCCTGGCTTATTGTCTGTGTAGAGCCACAGAAACAACAGGATAAGCTTGGACATAACCAGATCTCCCACGGAAATCTTTGCACAGTGCCTGACACCTAATCAGTGCTTAATGACTCTTTGTTGAAGGGATGGGGCAAGGTGCTTAGCCTCTCAGTTTCATCAGACCGGGGATAACACCAGGGCCTACCTCATTAGGTTTTCTCTTTCTTCTAGAATTTATTAATTCATTTGTTCATTTTTATTTTTGGAGACAGGATCTTGCTCCATCACCCAGACTGGAAGGTGGTGACTCGATCATAGCTCCCTGCAGCCTTGAATCCTGGGCTCAAGTGATCCTCCCATCTCAGCCTCCTGAGTAGCTAGGACTACAGATGTGCACCACCATGCCCAGCTAATTTTAACATTTTTTTTTTTTATAGAGAAAGGGTCTCGCTATGTTGCCCAGGCTGATCTCAAACTCCTAGGCTCAAGCAGTCCTCCTGCCTCAGTCTCCTGAGTACCTAGGATTACAGGTGTTAGACACCACACCTGGCCTAGAATTTATTTTTAATAATTTATATTTTCCTACAATTGTCCACTTCATCTGTTTTTTAAGTACAGGTTTCAAGAGGATAAAGCCTGTGTTTCTGTATTTGTCTTGCCTACTGTTGTGTCCCCAGTGTCAGTAAACGACAGAACAGCTCCCTGTAAATACTTGTTGTATGAGTGAATGTGTGTGGGAGGAAGAATTATCTTGGAAAAAAGAAGGAAGCATTAATAGGGCCTCTCCTAATAGTGACCCCCCCTTTTTTTTTTTAGGCCACCCTGGGGCCTTACCCAAAACATTCATGAAAAAAAGTGCAGTTCCAAAGCATTGGAGCTACTGATGTAACAATTTTTTTTAAAATACCATTATTTGGAGCACAGCGGGGGATTCTCTGATCTTCTAGGTATTCTGTGATCTCCTGTGATCTTCTGGCTGTGATCTTCCTCTGCACACCACCTGTCATCTTTGAGACACCCTCTTCTGTGCCTTCTCCCCCTCCCTGTTTCTTAGGTTCACCAAGAATGAATGAAGAAGCCAAGCACGGTGGCTCATGCCTGTAATCCCAGCACTTTGGGAGGCTGAGGCGGGCAGATCGCTTGACCCCAGGAGTTCGAGACCAGCCTGAGCAACATAGTGAGACCCCCCCCCACCCCCCACCCCTCTCTTAAAAAAAGAAAAGAAAAGAAAGAATGAAGAACCCACCGTGGGTCAGGCACTGTGCTAGCCTCTGTAGAAGTTTCCATACCGTACACTGAAGTGCAATACCCACGCTACGTTTTGCAGGGTCCACGGGAAGCCTTGCGGCGACCTCACTGCCGCCCAATTTCTGGGCAGCGGCGGCGCAGCGCCCCCTGGTGGCCATCCCGAGGGCGTTGCCCGCAGGCGAGGTTCGAAACTGTTGGGATTGGGGCTGACTCCAGCCTCTGCTCCGGGAGGCCCTCCAGAGCTGCCCGACCTCCGGGAGCCATGCAGAAGGCCTCCCGCAAAAACAAAAAAGGTAACTGGGGAGAAGGAAGCGGGTGAAGAAGCCCTGGGGACCAAGCCTTCCTCAATTTTCCTCCTCTGTAAAATGGCAATGGTACACTCTTGGCCTGGGAGATAACCTCTCTCCATCGTTATTATTATTATTATCATCATCATCATCATCATCATCATCATCATCATCATCATCATTTGAGAAGGAGTCTTGCTTTGTCCCCCAGGCTGGAGTGCAGTGGCGCGATCTCGGCTCACAGGATTACAGGTGCCTGCCACCAGGCCCAGCTAATTTTTTATTTTTAGTAGTGATAGGATTTTGCCATGTTGGCCAGGCTGGTCTTCAACTCTTGACCTTAAGTGATCTGCCCGCCTTGGGCCATCGTTATTTTTATCAAGGTATAATTTCCATGCAGTAAGATCCCCCCCTTTAAAAGCACAGTGGTATGAGTTTTGACAAGCTATACCCACGTTGAATCACCCCCTCCATCAAGATAGGGAACAGTTTCACCACTCCCTAAAATTACTTTGCAATGCCCAGTTGCAGCCAAACCCCACCCCACTGCAGCTCCTCACACCCCTATCTGTTTTTTACAGTTTTTTTTTTTTTTTTTTTTTTTTTTTTGCCTTTTCCATGGAGAACATCATAAAAATGAAATCATATCGTAAGGATCCTTTACAAAATTATACCAATGTAAATAGGGACTTTGGCCCTTTCATTTTTATTAAAAGGGCACATAAATCTCAAAATAGCATACTGGTCACTGTATTTTATTTTTAGAGACAGGGTCTTGTTTTGTTGCTCAGGCTGGAGTACAGTGGTATGCTCCTGGCTCACTGCAGCCTCCAACTCTTGGGCTCCAGCAATCCTCCTGCATCAGCCTCCCATAGCTGGGACTGTAGGCATGCACCATCACACTCAGCTAATTTTTTTTTTTTTTTCTGAGACAGAGTCTCGCTCTGTGACCCAGGCTGGAGTGCAGTGGCATGATCTTGACTTACTGCAACCCCTGCCTTCCAGGCGGGTTCAAGTGATTCTTGTGCCTCAGCCTCCAGAGTAGCTGGGATTATAGGTGTGAGCCACCACACCTGGCTGATTTTTGTGTTTTCAGTAGCAACGGTGTTTCACCATGCTGGCCAGGCTGGTCTCGAACTCCTGACTTCAAGTGATCCACCCACCCTCGACCTCCCAAAGTGCTGGGATTACAGGTATGAGCCACTATGCCCGGCCTAAATAGAAGAGATGAGGTGTCACTACGTTGCCCAGGCTCTAATCACTTTATACTTCTGCTAGCCCCCAGGTGGGCTTACCAAAGGCTGCAGATTCCTGAATTGAGCAATTCTTGTTCTTTATGGCTTTTTTCCTAACAGCATCAGGATTTGATAATGACTCGAGGTTGGCGAAGAGGCTGAACCAGGCAGGCAGGTGCCAGGCAGCCTTAGGCTTTTTCACTGCAGGGCTTTTGTCATTTGGACTGCTTGTCCTTGGGAAGGTTGACATTGCTGTCTGACTAGCCTTGTAGCAAGACCTGTAACTCTTTCATATTTTAATGTGGTGTTTGGGGTCTGGCTCTCCCAGGACCACAGTGCTGCCTCCTCCACCTGGTTGTCCCCAAACACAGCGGCTCACTCTTTTTTTTTTTTTTTTTGATATGGAGTCTCGCTCTGTTGCGCAGGCTGGAGTGCAGTGGTGTGATCTCGGCTCACTGCAAGCTCCGCCCCCCGGGGGTCATACCATTCTGCCTCAGCCTCTGGAGTAGCTGGGACTACAGGCACCTGCACCACGCCCGGCTAATTTTTTTGTATTTTTTAGTAGAGACGGGTTTCATCGTGTTAGCCAGGATGGTCTCGATCTCCTGACCTCGTGATCCGCCTGTCTTGGACTCCCAAAGTGATGGGATCACAGGCGTGAGCCACTGCTCCCGGCCGCCACTCACTCTTTTCTGAGCTCATCCTCCTCCAGGGAGGAAGCATTGAAGATCTCACTCAACAGCAGTAGGGTCACCTTTGTCAGTACCTTCGGGTTCCAGGGTCCCTGCCACTGGGCCCAAGCGAGCACCTTCCTCAGGTTTGATGGCTAATAGTTCACCCTGAGCATGCGCTGTGTGAAGAGCCTTTGTCTAAGGCATATCTTCAGTTCTTTCCTTGTAGCAGTTTCCATCCTCTAATGAAATTAATTGACTCAGCTACTGCACTGCCACATCTGCGCTTTCCTGCTGGGTGAGCTTCTTTTCTTCTCAACTAGTTTTTTCAGAGGGTTGTGTAAGCGCTTTAAAGTAGTGACTTCATATGGCTGATAACCTGTGAAGCTCTCATGGATGGCTGCCATAGTGTGAGAAATCTCCCCAAAATGAAGCGGAGTGGTCTGGTACGTTGCTAGCATGTGAGACAGGAGATTGCATGTATTGACTTGCTCCACGAAGATCCACATCCAACTTCACTTCGTCAGGTTTTTTTTTTCTTTTCTTTTCTTTTTTGAGATGGAGTCTCCCTCTGTCACCCAGGCTTGTAACTGGGATTACAGGCGCACACCAACATGCCCAGCTAATTTTTTTTGTTTTTGAGACGGAGTCTCACCCTGTCACCCAGGCTGGAGTAAAATGGTGCCATCTCAGCTCACTGCAACCTCTGCCTCTTGGGTTCAAGTGATTATCGTGCCTCAGCCTCCTAAGTAGGTGGGATTACAGGCGCGTGCCGCCACGCTCGGCTAATTTTTTGTATCTTTTTTTTATTTTTATTTTTTATTTTTTTTTGAGACCGAGTCTCACTCTGTCGCCCAGGCTGGAGTGCAGTGGCCGGATCTCAGCTCACTGCAAGCTCCGCCTCTTGCGCTCACGCCATTCTCCTGCCTCAGCCTCCCACATAGCTGGGACTACAGGCGCCCGCCACATCGCCCGGCTAGTTTTTTGTATTTTTTAGTAGAGACGGGGTTTCACCGTGTTAGCCAGGATGGACTCGATCTCCTGACCTCGTGATCCGCCCGTCTCGGCCTCCCAAAGTGCTGGGATTACAGGCTTGAGCCACCGCGCCCGGCCAATTTTTTGTATCTTTAGTAGAGACAGGTTTCACCATGTTGGCTAGGCTGGTCTCGAACTCCTGATCTCGTGATCTGCCCGCTTCAGCCTCCCAAAATGCTGGGATTACTGGCGTGAGCTCCTGCACCTGGCACAAAGTTATTTTAATTTTGCAAGATGTACTTTGTGTTTCTTGCCTTCCTGAACTTCTGCATTTGCTTATAGAGGTCTGGATCAAACTCCTGAGACACGTCCTTCATCTGTGAGTTAGGAGCCTTTTGAGTCCGGCTTCTTTTACTTAACCCTGCTGACTTTTAAAAGTGGGCTCCTGGTAGCTTACCTTATAAGCACATTGAATTTACAAGCTGAGATAGGAGCCACTGGACCTTGCCCAAGATGTGACTTCTCTGTTTGCTCAGGAACCAGAGGCTCAGGTAGGGCATATCCTGCCCCCAGTTGCACCCAGAACCCCAAAAGGTCTCTGAAGATGGTATCTCGTTTATATTATGCTATTTTATTTTCCCAAACAAAGAGCATCTGTGGTTTGGGGGAAAGTGAGGTTAGAGATGGGCAAGGACGTTTGCTTTAGAGGAAAGGGCCATGAACCCCTCCAGTTCCCTACAGCCAGAGGTGGGGAGCTGGGGGAGCCTTTCCCTTGGCAGTGGCCCTGAAAACACCACAGTCACATGGACTTGGCAAGCTTGTGTGTCACTTGTCCTTATGGAAAGGAGTTGTGTGTGAAATACTGGAAAAGTGTGCCGAAAACAGATCTCCCCAGGAGCTTCCTGTGTACCGAAAAGGAGTTTGCTAGCAGCTTCCTCTTGGGAAATTAACTTGTTGTTTTGAATGTCCTTTTAGTCCCTGAAATTTTTCTTGTGAGATTTGGTTCTGTAGAAAACATATTTCAACCCCTCCCATTACCCCTTGTCTCCAAGGCCTTCAGATTTTTCTCCCATGTGCTTTTTGGATCCATCTACTGCTCATTTCTGCTGTTACTGCCACGACATGCACCACAACCCTTTCATTTTCATTTCATTTCATCTCATCTAACCATGTCCAGCTTAATTCACTTCTGAGCTTTTTCACTAAGGAAGTCTGAGAAGCAGCCTCTGTCTGCTTGGTCCTCGCTCCTCCTGCCTCCCCCCTCCTCTGACAGGGCCGGTTCCTTCCTTTCTCAGACCTTAACACAATGTGCTCCTGATCCACCTTTCTTTGCCTAAATATTTCCTATTGGTCCTTATGGCCTTAATTCAAATTTTAGCCCTGCTGGAAGCCTGACCCGCCATCCTCAGATGAGACTTTGGCCCTCTGTTACTCATTCTCAGAGCCTCCATCCATTTCTTTTATAACATGAGTTACAGTTTGTTATCCAACACATATTTACATGACTGATTGATATTTGTCCCCTCCACTAGGCTGTAAACTTCATGAGGACAAGAAACACATGTGGGCCGGGCATGGTGGCTCACACCTGTAATGCCAGCACTTTGGGAGGCTGAGGTGGGAGGACTGCTTGAGGCCAGGAGTTCAAGACTAGCCTGGTCAATATAGTGAGACCCTGTCTCTACAAAAACAATAAAAATTAGCCATGTATAGTAGCGTATGCCAGTAGTCCCAGCTACTTAGGAGGTTGAGGTGGGAGGAGCCCTTGAGCCCAGGAGATTGAGGCTGCAGTGAGCCGTGATCATGCCACTGCACTCCAGCCTGGGCAACAGAGTGAGACCTTGTCTGATAAAACCAAAAAACCCAACATATCTGTTTTGCTCACCGTGGTAAACCCAGGGCCTAGCACACCGTCTGTATCAATAAATATTTGTTAAGTGAATAGATAATACTGACTAATATTAAGTACTCATAATATGCCAGACTCTGCAAAAGCTCTTTAATGCTCCCATTTAATTTTCAGAAGAGCTCTCCAAGGTGAACACTTTTTATCCTCATTTTACCAACAAGGAATCTGAGGAATAGGGATTAAATAACTGTCCCAGGGATCCGGCTTCAGAACCCCAGTGGGTATGGCCATGCTTCTGTCTTGGTGAAGGACTGAAATAAGTTCCCCTCTTTTGGTTAGAAAGAGGAGTCACCATCAAGGTCAAAACATCTGTACACAACTTGAGCAAAACACAGCAGACCAAACTCACTGTGGGCAGGCTGGGATTAGGCCTCATCATCATCCAGCATGGACCCTACCTCCAGATCACCCACCTCATCAGGAAGGGGGCTGCAGCCAACGACGGGAAACTTCAGCCAGGTGACTGCCCTTTCACCGTGCTTCCCAACCACCCATCCTGCCCATCTGCCTGAAGGGAGACTCAGGTCACCAGGTTTCAGTGTAACTATAAGGATACAACGGGCATGCTGGCTCACGCCTGTAATCCCAGCACTTTGGGAGGCCAAGGCGGGAGATCCCTTGAGGTTAGGAATTTGAGACCACCCTGGCCAACATGGTAAAACTTTGTCTCTACTAAAAATACAAAAACTGTCTGGGAGCGGTGGCTCACGCCTGTAATCCCAGCACTTTAGGAGGCTGAGGTGGGTGGATCCTGAGGTCCGGAGTTCGAGACCAGCCTGGAAAAGATGGTGAAACCCTATCTCTATTAAAAATACAAAAATTAGCTGGGCATGGTGGCACACGCCTGTAATCCCAGCTACTTGAGAGGCTGAGGTAGGAGAATCACTTGTACCCGGGAAGCAGAGGTTGCAGCGAGCTGAGATTGCGCCACTGCACTCCAGCCTGAGTGACAGAGACTCTGTCTCAAAAATAAATAAATAAAAATAAATAAATACATAAATAAATAAATACAAATACAAAAATTAGCTGGGCCTGGTGGTGGGTACCTTTGTCCCAGCTACTCAGGAGGCTGAGGCAGGAGAATCTCTTGAACCCCGGAGGTGGATGTTACAGTGAGCTGAGATTGCACCGTTGTACTCCAGCCTGGGTGACAGAGTGAGACTCTGTCTCAAAAAAAAAAAAAAAAAAAAAAAGATATGACAACATTAGTTGAGAACTTACTATGGGCCAGCCAATGGCTATCACTTATATAACTATCACAGTTAGGCATATTAATTCATTTAATTCTGGCCAGGTACAGTGGGCTTATACTTGTAATTCCAGCACTTTGGGACGCCAAGGTGAGAGGATCAGGTGAGGCCAGGAGTTCAAGGCCAGCCTGAGCAACATAGTGAGACGCTGTCTGTATTAGTCCGTTCTTGCACTGCTATAAAGAAAAAACTGAAACTGGGTAATTTATAAGAAAAGAGGTTTAATTGGCTCATGGTTCTGCAGGCTGTACAGGAAGCACAGCTGGGGAGGCCTCAGGAAACTTACAATCATGGCAGAAGGTGAAGAGGAAGGAGGTACGTCTTACATGGTTGGAGCAGGAGGAAGAGAGAGCACAGGGAGGTGCTACACAGTTTAAACAACCAGATCTCATGAGAACTCACTCGCTATCATGAGAACTCACTCGCTATCATGAGAACAGCAAGGGGGAAATCTGCCCCCGTGATCCAATCGCCTCCCCACAGGTCCTTCCTCCAACACCGGGGACTACAGTTCAACATGAGATTTGGGCAGGGACACAAATCCAAACCATATCACCATTTCTACAACAAAACAAAAGTAGCCCAGCATGATGCATGCCTGTAATCCTAGCTACTCGGGAAGCTGAGGTGGGAGGATCACTTGAGCGCAGGAAGCCGAGGCTGCAGTGAGCTATGATTGTGCCACTGCACGCCAACCTGGGTAACAGAGTGAGACGCTATCTCTAAAAAAATAAGAAAATTAAATTTACTTAATGAGGGTCAGTGAGATTGAGCTCCTTGTCCAATTCACCTGTTTCTCCTATGTGGGGATTCAGGGACCACAGCTCCAGAGCTATGGCTTTCAGTGCACAAAGATATTTTCTTTCGTAGGCAGTATTAAGCATTGCTAACACTTAGCTGCATGATCTCATTTCACTCTCACAAACCCTGAGCTAGATTCTGCATGAAACCATCTTGCAGACAAATCAGGTATTTAGTAACTCTCCCATGGTCACTCCGAGGAGCTGGGATTTCATTGAACCTTCTCTGTCAGACTCCAGAGCCTAAGGGCTTTACCAATACCGCCCTGCTCCTCGTGTCTTTGGGTGAATGAATTTTCTATGCTGTTCAAGAGGTGTTTTCTCAGTGCCTGGCCTGGGCCTAGTGCTGTGCCCAGGAGCTGGGGAAGCAGAATGGGCTGGCGCAGTCGTGAGAAGGAAAAAACATATTGTGTTAGCTGTCCTGAGTCAGGCCCAGCGTCTGACACTTTTTAGTTCTGTGACCCTGGGCAAAGCCACTTAACCTTTCAGGCCTCAGTCACCTCATCTTGAATGGGGAGAATCCTATGTTTGTCAGACGTTGCTAAGATTTGATGAAATAATGCGTGTTTGTTTGATAGATGGGGTATCATTCTGTCACCCATGCTGGAGTGCAGTGGCTTGATCATGGCTTATTGTGGCCTTAAACTCCTTGGCTCAAGTGATCCTCCTGCTTCAGCCTCCTGAGTAGCTGGGACTCAGGCGTGTACCACCATGCCCAGCTAATTTTATTTTATTTTTTATTTTTTTGTAGACGTGGGCAGTGGAGGCGGTGGGTGGGTGGTGTCTCACTATGTTGTCCAGGCTGGTCTCAAACTCCTGGCCTCAAGCAATCCTCCCATGTGGCCTCCAAAAGTGCTGGGATTACAGGTGTGAGCCATTGAGCCCAGCCTGATGAAATAATTTTTATGAAAGTGCTTTTAAAACTGAAGTGCTATAGAAATATTGGAAATAATCTCTTAGGCTGTTCTTACAGATTCTCTAGACTTTTGCCTGTGTGTGTTTTAATAACAAATGATGGCTGTATGGGGGTCCCAGTGGATTAAGCCACTGGTTTGCAACCCTGGTTATCTATTAGAATCATCGGGGAAGTTTGTAAAACCAAGATGCCTGGTCCCTATCTCCCCACAGGTTTTTGATTCAATCGTTCTTGTACTGGGACAGGGCAGTTTATGTTTTAAAAGCTCCTCAGGTGATTCTAATTTGCAGCTAAGGGTTCCAAGCAATGGATTAAAGAAGAAAGCAGATACATAATGGTTTTACGAAACAGTTTGCTATACCTTAAAATCCAAAGCATTTTCCCCACACATCACTACTTGGTAGTAGAGAACAAACGGCAACCGGTGGAGAGTTCTGGACTTACCAGAACAAAAGAACTCCAGGACAGGTCCCATGGGGTTTTCTGCTTTTCCTCAGCTTCTTCAAGGTCAGGTGACAGATGCTGGGTGATGATCCGGGTGCATACTCCAGGGTGCTAGAGTGGGACAGGAGTATGCTTTTAGGTGGGCAATAGAGAATCTCATGGCAGGGCTATAGTTAGGGGGCTCTTTGAGGTTAGAAGCAGTCTTGAATTTCATCTTTTCAGTCCAGGACTCACCTACTCTATTAGTGCATTCTCACACTGCTGTAAAGATACTGCCTGAGACTGGATAATTTATACATGAAGGAGGTTTAATTGACTCACAGTTCCGTATGGCTGGGGAGGCCTCAGGAAACTTACAATCATGGTGGAGGAGGAATCAGGCATTTTCTTCACAAGGCGGCAGGAGAGAGTGTGAGTATGTGAAGGAGGAGCTGTCAAACACTCATACAACCATCAGATCTTATGAGAACTCACTATCATGAGAACAGCATGGGGGAAACCGCCCCCATGATCCAATCACCTCTCTCCCTCCACACGTGGGGATTACAGGTCCCTCCCTCAAAATGTGGGGATTACAACTGGCAATGACATTTGGATGGGGACACAGAACCAAACCATATCATTCTGCCCCTCCATCTGCAAGCTGAAGAGCAGGGAAGCTAATAGTGGCTCAGTGCGAGTCCCAAAACCTCAACAGTTGGGAAGCTGACAGTGTAGCCTCCAGTCTGTGGCTGAAGGCCTGAGAGCCCCTGGCAAACCACTGGTGTAAGTCCAAGAGTCCAAAAGCCAAATAACTTGGAGTCTGATGTTCGAGGGCAGGAAGCATCCAGCACAGGAGAAAGATGAAGGCTGAAGACTCAGCAAGTCTGCTCATTCCACCTTTTTCCACCTGCTTTTTCTAGCCATGCTGGTAGCTGATTGGATGGTTCCCACCCAGATTTGAGGGTCGGGTCCACCTCTCCAAGTCCATTGACTCAAATGTTAATCTTTTCTGGCAACACCTTCACAGACATACCCAGAAACAATACTTTGCATCCTTTGATCCAATTAAGTTGACAATATTAACTGTCACACCTAAAGTAGTGGCTCATTTGTTACGTCTTTGCTTAATAAATAAATAAATAATAAATGAATATTTCTCCCAGGCATTGTGAGAGATATTTCCCCATCTATTATCTTTTTTTTACTCCAATTTTTAATTTTATTTGTATAAGAGACATGGTCTCACTGTCACACAGGCTGGAGTGCAGGAGTGCAGTAGTGCAATCATAGCTTACTACAGCCTCGAACCTCTGGGCTCAAGCAGTCCTCCTGTCTCAGTCTCCCAAAGTGCTGGGATTACAGGCATGAGCCATCTCACCTGGCCCCATGTGTTATCTAATTTAAAGTTTGCAACACTCCTGAAATGTAGATAATGAAAATATAGAGGATTAGAGAGACGAAATAACTTGTTCATCTTAGTTAACACAACCGAGTCTGTGTTCAGAGCTGGGATTTGAACCCATGTCTGCCTAGAAAGCCCATACCTTTCCATCCAATTGCCTAACAACTAGAAATGAGATTTGAATACAGAGTAAGTCCAGAGCCCCAAATCTCTTTGTGACAAGCCTGCCAGTTCTCCTCAGCATCAGTCTAGGCTTTAAAGTCTGTAACTCAGTGGTTTTAGACAATGATGATGAGATTTTGGGAGACGATAATTGTAGAAACATGCTATTTCTTTGATCCCATTTTCTCCCAGCCCCATTATCTTTTATCTATGTGCTGAAATCTCTCTCCTTTGGTGTTTCAGGATAGGGTTTTGCCTTGATTTCCTAATTTATTTTGTGTTAGTTTATTCTGGCTAAACTTTAAGTTCCTTTTGGCCAGTATGGCCTTAACAGCTTCTGATATTCTAAGTATTAAGAAATTAATGTAGGCCGGGTGCGGTAGCACACACCTGGAATCTCAGCACTTTGAGAAGCTGAGGCAGGCAAATTGTTGGAGCTCAGGAGTTTGAGACCAGCCAGGGCAACATGACAAAACCCCATTTCAATAAAAAATACAAAAACTAGCCCAACATGGTGGGCATATGCGCTTGTAGTCCCAGCTCCTCCCAGGGCTGAGGCAGGAGGGTTGCTTGAGCCCTGGAGGTCAAGGCTGCAGTGAGCTGTATTTGCATCCCTGCACTCCAGCCTGGGTGACAAAGTGAGACCCTGTCTCAAGAAAAAAAAAAAAAGAAAAAGAAAGAAATTAATGTAGCTTCTACAGTAAATACAAGTCATAGACTGGCTACTGCCTAAGCATTTCCTGAAGACCCAGTGTGTGCAGACACCCAGCTAGGCACTGGGGATGTAGTGGTGAACCACACAGACATGGTCCCTAGCCATGAGGAACTTAAGGAACTTCCAGCCTAGTTGGGAGAGATGAAAAAATAAAATATTTTTCAGTAGTGGCTTGGCTACGCAAAGTTGATTTAATGTAGGTAATTGAGACAAAGTTTATATAATGTCACCCTATAGCCCATTAAAACAGAAAAAAAATGTGTAATGAGGTTGGTGTTCATAAATACCAAATTGGTGTTTCTGTATGAAAGGCAATGTTAATATCTATTGCTAGAGTAAGCACATTCATATGCTGACATGTTTGGTTTACAGCCAGAACGGTCAGGAAATTAAGCTGTTTATCTTCTGCCCTCTTGATAAAAGTCACCCTTTTACAACATAATTAAGCAGAATGCCAAGCCATAGCTTTCAGCTATAAACACTGCTTTTAACATTAGGTAAGTAAGCTCATCTGGGGAGTTTTTTTTTTTTTTTTTTTTTTTGGCCATTGTCATTAACCTCAGTAGGATGAGCATCTGTTTCGTATTGCTCAAGCTGCAGGTAGCCTTGTTTCATTCTGAAGTGAGCTTCAGATACATGGTTGATTGTATTACCCCCAGCTACTGCTTAAGACCAAAGGAGAAGGTTTTTCTCCACCCTTCTAAGTATCCATTTTCTTGAATTCTGGGAAATTTGTTTCTAGAGCTATGGACATTTGTCCTTGGCATCCTTGGAGGCTTCTTTTGGGATCAGTGTAATTCCTGATTGAGGCCCAGTGCATGCATCAGAGAAGGCACTTCTTCTTGACCCTTTTCTTCTCTGAGGTTAGGCTTCAGCTGTCTTAGAATGAGGCTGACTGAGGGTCCCCAGCAGGTCAGTACTAATAAGATCTGAAGACTTAAGAAATTGCCCAATGTGAATTGGTCCTTAAAAAGCAAATCCTTTGTATTCCTTTCTGAAGTCTTGCTGAATGCCGTTGTAGCAGTCAGAGTTCCTCAATGCAAAAAACAGAAAACACTTCTGTTAATGCACTGAATTTGGGATACTGAGTCTGACAGAATCGCTCAAAAGGCTGGAGAAGCAGGCTTGGAAAATGGTGAGAACCAAGAGCTGTGTGTAACTACCCCTGGCAACTAGAAGCTCCTGTCACTCTTCTGTGTCTCCTCCTCCAGGTTCAGTGACCCAGGTGGGAGTGTCAAGTGGCTGGATCTCACTCACAGGACCATGACCTAGCTGCTGGAGGTGGGGACATGGGGGAGGTTGGAGCAAGTGAATAATTGGTCTTTTTAGGTTCTTTCAATTTGGGGGTTTCGGGGGTTAGTGCTCAAGATGTAGTCCTCTTCCCACCTGCTGGGGACTCAGAAGCTGCATGGCTGACCATCTTGTTTCTTTCCTTGTCCCGCATTGCCCTAAGGTAGGGAAACCTAGCTGTCAAATCCCTTTAAACCAACATACTCACTGCACACACATCTTACAGTTAATTAAAGCATGCCTAATTGCCCAATGTTTTATACAGAATTATTTGCTCAATACTGCACAAGGGTAGAGAATTAAAATGAAAGGTTTTATGTTTAATGTGGTCTATTAACTGTAGAGGGCACTGGAAATTGTCAGGCAGGTATAATAGAAAGTAGGTCATTTATTCATCACTTAGTGTAAATGGTTTTTTCTTTCCTAGTAATAGCCATTCATTTTATTTGAAACTAATCTATTTTTAGAATCCTAAAGGCTGGTTCTGATTATAAATGTTTTTTAGCCTCTGTCACACCAAGAACTTCAGAAATGTCTCAAAAACATCATATAATGTCTACCATTATACTGCTATTAAGAAACATCTTGCATATACTCTTCATTATGCAAAGGACATTCATATCATGGAGATGAACATCTTTATTAAATAAGGGCTAGGCCAGGCGGGGTGGCTCATGCCTGTCATCCCAGCAGTTTGGGAGGCCGAGGTGCACAGATCACCTGAGGTCAAGAGTTTGAGACTAGCCTGGCCAACATGGTGAAACCCCATCTCTACTAAAAATACAAAACAAACAAACGAACAAACAAAAATTAGCCTGGCATGGTGGCACGTGCCCATAATCCTAGCTACTTGGGAGGCTGAGGCAGGAGAATCACTTGAACCTGGGAGGCGGAGCTTGCAGTGAGCTGAGATCGCATCACTACACTCCAGCTTGGGCGACAGTGAGACTTCATCTCAAAAAAAAAAAGGCTGAAGCCTGGTTTTGGTTCAAAAAGAATCAACAGTATGAACACATAAAATGAAATACCTCACAATAAAGCCGGAAATCAATATGGCCCCTTTAAACCCCTAGTTTTACTGATATATAATTTTTTCCCTCTTCAGGTGATGTTCTGATTAGTGTTGGCCATGCCAACGTGTTAGGATATACTCTTCGAGAATTTTTACAGCTTTTGCAACACATCACCATTGGAACAGTGCTACAAATCAAGGTTTACCGAGATTTTATTAACATTCCTGAAGAATGGCTAGAAATATATGATTTAATCCCTGAGGCCAAATTCCCAGTAACAAGGTAAATAGTTCATTTTAGGAACTCTTTGTTATAATACAGAATCCCAGGGCCTGTGAGGCACAGATGGCTTAATGTGACAATTATCAAATAAGGACAATGACAGGAGGACTGGTGACACTGTCAGAGTAATTTCCTGGGTTTCTGGTATTAGATCTGTAGGATCTGAGAAAGCATGATAAAGTCAACTTGGAGTTAAAAAACAAGTCATCAGTTGGGAATTTTGTCCCTGTGCCTACCTGAATGGTGCCTCTCCTTCCCAAGTCAGCCCTTAAAATGCTTCTTGTGGGCCGGGTGTGGTGGCTCATGTTTGTAATCCCAACACTTTGGGAGGCAGGCGGATCACGAGGTCAGGAGATCGAGACCATCCTGGCCAACATGGTGAAACCCCTTCTCTACTAAAACTACAAAAATTAGCTGCATGTGGTGGTGAGCACCTGTAATCCCAGCTATTCAGGAGGCTGAGGCAGGAGAATCGCTTAAACCTGGGAGTCGGAAGTTGCCGTGAGCCGAGATCGCACCACTGCACTCCAGTCTAGAGACAGAGCAAGATTCTGTCTCAAAAAAAAAAAAAAAAAAAAAAAAATTTTTTTAAAAAAAAAAAAAAAAAAAAAAAAAAAGGGCTTCTTGCAAATCCTATTTTCTTTTGCATATTCAATTTTTTTCTCTCCGGGTCCTTCCCAGTAACATCTAAGCCTTTTTAGACTTCTCTCGTCTTGGCAAATCCTATCGTCAGTCCACTCTCCTCTCCCTACCCTCTCTAGCCACTGGAGTCTCTTGCATCCCCTCCCAACTTGCTAAAAGCTGTATTAGACACCTCTGTTTCCTTGAGAGATGCCACTTCCCAGACACTCCTCAACACACTTCTATCTAGGCTTTGCTTTCATCCCTTGGCTGAGTCCTTTTCCCAGGGCCACCCATAGCCTTCACACTTCTCATCCCACTACGTTCGTCTGTCTTTGTCTTGCTTGGCTTCTGAGCAGCACTAGACACTTAACACTTTCCACCCACTCTCTTCTTGAAATGGCACTTCCCAGGCTTCTGACACCGCACCCCCTCATTTCCCTGTTTTCCTATTCCCTCTGGCCGCTTCCTCTTGGTGTCCTTTCTCCTGGCCAGTTTCACTGATGCCTGTGCTTTCTCTATCCACATGCTCATCACTTTCCAATTGTATTATCACCAAAACTGTATTTTTTTTTCTTGGTTTTGCTCTTGTCGCCCAGGCTGGAGTGCAGTGGAGTGATCCTGGCTCACTGCGACCTCTGCCTCTCAGGTTCAAGTGATTCTCCTGCTTCAGCCTCCAGGGTAGCTGGGATTACAGGCGCCTGCCACCACACCCAGCTAATTTTTGTATTTTAAGTAGAGACGAAGTTTTACCATGTTGGCCAAGCTGGTTTCACACTCCTGACCTCAGGTGATCTGCCTGCCTCCGTCTCCCTAAGTGCTGGGATTAGAGGCAAGAGCAACCAAGCCTGGCCAGAATGATCTTTTTGTAATGCAAATCTGATCCTGGCATGTTCCTATAAAAAATCTCAAGACTTTTTGTTCTTTGGATAAATGTCAAAATCCTCACATTGGCCTATAATGCTCTACGGGGTTCAGCTGGCCTCGGCATATCATTCCAACTTCAACTCATACTGCTTTCCCCATCCTTCTCTATCCCACTTTAGCTCCCAGCTCCCTGCCTTTTGTTGCTCTTTGCCTCAGGGTCTTTGCACTTGCTCTTCTCTGTCTGCAACATGCTCGTAACTTTGCTCTTCAGCAGTCATCCTTGAAGGCTCCAGTGTACCTTCTCCAAGGGGTCTTCCTAGAAACACGTCCATCTGACATATGCCTTCACAGCTCGCTCCTTCACATTTATCCCAATTTTAATGAAATAATCTGTGTAATCAGTTGTTCACTGTGTTTCCCTGGGAGAATGTGAACTCCATGAAGGCAGGGACTGAGTCTGTCTTGTTTTGCTAAAATTACCCTAGGACTTTCATGTGGTCAATGGTTCATTTGTTTTAATTTTAATTTAAAAGTCTTATTTTGAGACAGGGTCTCACTCTGTCCCTCAGGCTGTAGTGTAGTGGCATGATCACAACTCACAATCAAATCCTACTGAGCGACTCCTACACTGGAGGGCACGACTCTAAAACCATGGGCTCATCTTTTAGATGACAACATAACAACTATGTTCTAAGCATTTTCATTACATGGAGGAGTTCTGAGATCCAGAATATTAAATTCTAAGGATGGCAGACTGGCCATTCAAAAGCAAAGAAAAGATAGAACAGCACAACTCAAGTATGAGGCGAAAACCCGCAAACTTAAATAACAATACCAAGCACCTGCTGACTCCCTTTCTTAATTAGGCAAAGTACTCATATCTACGGCATTTTAGTAACTTAGGTGTAATGGGGCAGGGAAAGAAGGGAAAGGAAAAAGCTGCTTTCACAAAGCTGGTATAATCTTTTCCAGGAGAAAATGGCACCGGGTATACACACTGGAGAAAATTCTCCATTTAACGCTCTGGGTAGGCCGAATGGTCTAGAAAGTTTGTTTCTAGCCAATCCTGACCTCTGCAGGGTTGTGGCTTTATTACCTAATGATAATTTACCTGTCCTTTATGATTACCTAACCATCAGAGTTGCCCAGGATTCACCCTGCAGTCTGAAAAAAAAGTTATTAATACTTGGATTTTTAAAAAAAATTCATGTGCTGTTCAGGAAGACCTAAGTGTGTCTGAAGGCAAATTAGACAAAGAACATCAGTATTTAAGACTAGTGGCTCTTAGTAAAAATTACTCATTATCAACTGTTTATTACTGGAAGAGATAAACTTTAGGAAAAGCCATTCAAATTCTTGGAAGCAAATACAACAGGCAGATCGCCAAGGTTATTAGTGATAACACCAGAAGTCTTAACAGGTTGGCAGGGAAGAAACCTATTTCCTTTTAGCAGGGCAGAATGTACCAGAGATTTGTAATCACAAAGATTTGGTTCTGCTGGGCAACAGCACCAGGATGAGGGAAAGCAGGTGACAAAGCACTCATTCTGGGAAGTTAAAGCAAGCACAGGTACTGTAGGCATTAGGAAAGTTCAGAGACCTGAAGGTACTAGCAGGCAAGCACCACCTAGTTTCAACAATCAAGAAAGCCAATAATTGGAGAAAGTTAAAAACAACAACAACAAAAACCTGGCTGGGCACAGTGGCTCATGCCTGTAATCCTAGCACTTTGGAGGCTAAGGTATTCTTCGAGGCCAGGAGTTTGAGACAGGCATGGGCAACATAGGGAGATCCTGTTTTTACAAACAAAACAAAACAAATTAAAAATTAGCCAGGTGTGGCAGCACACAGCATACACACCTGTAGTCTCAGCTACTTGGGAAACAGAGGCCAGAGGGTCACTTGAGTCTAGGAGTTCAAGGTTGCAATGAGCTGATTGTGCCACTGCACTGCAGCAAGGGTGACAGAGCAAGACCCTCTCTAAAAAAAAGACTCGAAGACTTACTAACGACTAGGATGTTGAAGATCCTTAAGGCCCACTATTTCCTGACTTCCTGACTCATCTGGAAATCAGTAATATTCTGTTCCTGCCACATGAGCCACAAGAACAGAGTTCTCAGGAGATGGTCAGGTTGAACCTGTCACTTTAGCTGCACTGAAATTAACCTACCCTTTAACACCTCCTAATATTCTGGTCAGTAGTCTAGTATAAGTCTGTGCAAAACTTTTTAGGGCATGGTAAAGTAATTTAAGGCAGAATTTGATTTCCATTTAGAAATGGAAAAGATTTAAAGATAATTTTAAAAGGGAAACATTTCAATGACACAGAAAGGTAGTGCTAAGGCTAAATTGTATCTTCTATGAGTCAAAAAGCAAGTTATAAGGCATCTTGTTAGGGGACCATAAATGTTGACATGAAGAATCTATTTTATTCACTATTCTTTCATTTCAGCACACCAAAGAAAACTGAGCTGGAAAAAGATGAATCTTTCATAAGCAGTGATGATAATGAAAATGTAGATTTAGATAGAAGACTTCAATATTATAGATATCCATGGTCAACTGCGCATCACCCTGCAAGGAGACCAATATCCATCTCCAGAGACTGGCATGGATATAAGAAGAGGAACCATACTATTAGTGTAGGAAAAGACATTGATTGTGACGTGATGATTCACAGAGACGATAAGAAAGAAGTGAGGGCGCCTTCTCCATACTGGATAATGGTGAAGCAAGACAATGAAACCTCTTCCTCCTCTACTTCCTCTACCTCAGATGCATTTTGGCTGGAAGATTGTGCCCAAGTTGAAGAGGCTAAAGCCCAACCAGTATCAAAGGTTGGTTAGCAAATCTGTGGTCATATGAGCATTTATCTTGCAGACACCCAAGTTTTGTGCCTCACCAGGCACAAGTTTGCTATACTTATCAAGGACTGTCTGTAGACTCACCAATTCTCTTCTCTTATGACTACGTTATTAAGCCTTTAGAGATGTTCTTCAATAGGATAATCTAAAGACTTCCCTGGGTTCTTGCAGGCCTCGCAAATCTTATTTTCAGAATAAAACCCTTCTTTCTGAGAATAATTTCTTTTCTTTTAGAAAATGCAGTAGAGAAATCCAATATCAGAATGTCTGAACATAATAGAGAATGTCACTTTATGTAAACACCACACTTTTCTTTAAATATTTAGTTTCTCTCCTTTTTTTGGTAAACTTCAAGTACTATAATTAAAATAACTAAGAGACATATTCCTTGGCTAGTTATTCACATTAGAATTCTTTGTTTTCCCCTTTTCAGCCCTTCTTTTACTGTAAATGTTGAATTGAGAGTTAATTACTTGGAAGAGACAGGATAGTAACAGATAAGGGAGAGACAGCAGATGAGCGAAAAACAATACTCTGTCAGTGAAGATAAATCAGACACAAAAAATGAATTAATGGGAATATAGGATATGATCGATAGGACATTCATGTTTTTCGGAAATAATTTTATTGCAAAAAAGGCAAAACAGGGGTAAAAACCAGACCATTTAGCTGTTGATACCCAAAATGACAAATTTTGAATTTGCTTTCATCTGAAAAGCCACCGATAGTAACCTGGCACTATTTATACTGATAGCCACGTAGCCTTAATTTTAATAGTTTCTAATGCTTCTATACTCAATAATTATATTCCTGTCTCCTTTAAAGCATCTAAAACAAAAATATCAATCAGCACATAATAAATACTTGTTAACTCATTGAGAAAAACGTAAGAAAAACACCTAAGCAGAATGTTTTATTGACTTTAGGTCAGCTGAGAATAATTACCTGCATTTATGCCTTATTTTACCTCACTGGAAAAAAGACAAATGTTTTATTAGAGATTTCTGACTTTCATGTGTTTGCTGCTCTGGGCTGAGAGAATGTTCAGCTCTCTCCTGTAATGTGTGCGTCAGTATTACAGCTCATCAACAAAAGGTGTATGTCCCAAATTTCCACTTGCTGCCATCGACTTCTGGCCAGAAACAAACTTCTTTGCAGCCTTTAAAGAAACAAAAGACAAAGTTAACAAAAATAAAAATATATGTCATCAAGCAGGTGAACTTATTTTGTCATTTTAAGAATTTATGGATAGGACATTCTTTTTTTTTTGAGATGGAGTCTTGCTCTGTCACCCAGCATGGAGTGCAGTGGTGTGATCTTGGCTCACTGCAGCCTCCGCCTCCCAGGTTCAAGCAATTCTCTGCCTCAGCCTCCCAAGGAGCTGGGATTACAGGCATGCAGCACCATGCCCAGCTAATTTTTGTATTTTTAGTAGAGACTGGATTTCGCCATGTTGGGCAGGCTGGTCTCGAACTACTAGCCTCAAGTGATCCACCCACCTCGACCTTCCAAAGTGCTGGGATTACAGGCATGAACCACCAACCCGGCCTTGGATAGGACATTCTAAGCCAGCAATTACTGTAATAGCTGTTGTGAAAATTAACTAGGAGATGGCTGGTGCTTTAATTTGTGACAGTGTGGGAAAAGCTCAGCTGCCCCTCTGAATGTTCCATTGTATGTGTAATGAACCAAGCAAGAGCAATGCTCCGGTAAGAGGGTAGCTGTTAAAAGAGAGATAAGGAAAACATCACTGATACTCTCAAATACAGTAGTGTGGCTTCAGGCAGGGATACACTTTCCTGTTTCTGTATTACAATGGCAAATAGTCTGGGTCAACAAAAATACAATGATTGTTAACTTAAAAGTAAAACTTTATACCCTAGAGGATTCTTTATGCCACTACTTCCAAGTTCAAAGACTGGTTAAGTGTAGTGTCATGAGTCAGGTGTAGGTGGAGCAGCAGCCCCCATATTCTCAGGCCAGCTTATCTTATCACTATGAAGGAGAGGTGGTGGTGGAAGCAGTTGGGTTGGGATGCACATAATGATGGGATATAAGATGAGGACAGTCATTCAGAAGAGTACGAAATGAGCCGGGGCCGTGGCTCACACCTGTAATCCCAGCATTTTGGGCGGCTGAGGCAGGCGGATCACGAGGTCAGGAGATTGAGAACATCCTGGCTAACACGGTGAAATCCCATCTCTACTAAAAATACAAAAGATTAGCTGGGCGTGGTGGCAGGCACCTGTAGTCCCAGCTACTCGGGAGGCTGAGGCAGGAACATGGCGTGAACCCGGGAGGCGGAGGTTGCAGTGAGCTGAGATAGCGCCACTGCACTCCCTCCAGCCTGGACAACAGAGAGAGACTCCGTCTCAAAAAAAGAAAAAAAAAAGAGTATGAAATGATGATGATTAGGGGCCAAGTGAAATCAAGTCAGGGTTACTTTCTTAAAATAGCCTTGTCTCTTTTTTTATTTGAGACAGGGTCTCACTCTGTTGCCCAGCCTGGAGTACAGCGGCATGATCTTGGCTCACTGTAACCTCTGCGTTCCAGGCTCAAGCCACCTTCCGACCTCAGTCTCCTGAGTAGCTGGGACTACAGGCACATGCCACCAAGCCTAGCTAATTTTTGTACTTTTTTGTAGAGATGGGGTTTTGCTACATTGCCCAGTCTGGTGTTGAACTCCTGGGCTCAAGCAATCTGCCCACCTCAGCCTTCTAAAGTGCTGGGATTACAGGCATGAGCCACTACACCCAGCTTGGTTTTTTATTTTTTTTCTTACCCCCACTGTCCCTATACAAAGTAGACCTGTTGGTGAGAAGATGGCTGAGACATGTACAACGGAAGGCGAGTTGGTAAGTTTAATGTAGAAAATGGGGAAAACCCACTTACTTTGGATTAATTCTGTAGGTCATGTGCTTGTTAGGCACAGTAGGGAACACAAAGAAGTACATGACATAGTCCTTGCCCTCAAAACAGCTCAATCTTGTAGGGAACAATAACATATGTGAAAAAAAAAATTAGCAAGAACGGAAGAATGTCTTAGGCTTAGAAGAGTAAAGAAAATCTTAAGATGCTGGATGGTGAAATACTTGAAGAGGAAAAATAGCAAACTTCACATTTAGGTTGGATGACATGAAACTGCCAATACTTGACTCTTCTTTACCTCTAGTCATCTAACATAAGCCCGTATTATAAACTACCATTAGTTTAACCTGATGTTTGATACATCAGGTGTATTAAATGCACTTCTGACTGCCATCTCAGTGGACAGCAGCGCTCTCACTGACAGCAGAGTTTAACCTAATGGTAGTTTATTTGAAGGAGGAAGATACATACACTCGAGCTGACAAGGAAGCTTGTTGCAGATCTTATGGGAATGGGCCCTCCCGCCTCCATATTAAGTAGATGGGCACCAAACATGAGAATAGCGTATACCGCCCGAGGACGCTTATGCATCCTTCTGAAATTGGATCATTAAGTTCTACGTTGTTAAATCGTACGTTTTCATTTACTTACATTGATGATATCAGCATTAGCCACTGAATCAATCTGCTGAAGGACTGTGGATGGTGGCACGAAAGAACCAGCCACTAGAGCCTGGGACCCAACTTCTTCCAGGAAATGCTCAGAAGACTCCACTGACATTAGGTATCCAGCTTTCAGCTTGTTCCTGTCCAATAAAAGGCAGAAGTCAGTTTTACAGAGCTACAGAGCAAGGCAATTTTTTTTTTTTTTGGATGGTAGCAAGGGGCTGCGAACATCAAAGCTTTATTGAATCGATATAGTAACGGCGTGTCTCCCTCTTCCTGAATTCCCCAAGAAGAACGGCGCTCCCTTCTCTGGAACATGACACTAAAACAGTAAGTCTGAAGGGAAGAAGTCTCGTCAGGGTTGCCAAAGTGTCCAATTGAGGGCCCACTTTGGCCTCCATTTGTGGGTCCATATGCTGCTACAGATTTGAGTGAGACAGCTGGAGAGCTCCCTAATGCTTCCCAAGGCCTCTGGATCCGGTTGTGCAATCTGGATCCTCTACACGTCACTGGCCAGTCGCAGCATGCTCTTTTTCCTGCCTACTGGCACAGTGAGGAAGATCTCTCTGCTGTCAGTGAGAGGGTTGCCATCCACTGAGATGGCAGTCAAAAGTGCATTTAATACACCTAACGTATCCAACATCATAGCTTGGCCCAGCCTACCTCATATGTGCTCAGAACACTTACAATAGCCTGCGGTTGGGCAAAAGTCATCTAACATAAGCCCATTTTATAAGAAAGTATTGATTATCTCATGTACTGCATATCACTAGCCTAGGAAAAGATCAAAATTCAAGGTATAGTCATATACTACATAATGACGTTTTTGGTCAATGATGGACCACATATATAATTGGGTCCCATAAGATTATTAGGGAGCTGAAAGATTCCTATTACTTAGTGACAACATAATGCTGTAGTGCAATTTTAAAAAAATAAATTTCACGTAGCCTATGTTTACAGTGTTTAGCATCTACAGCAGTGCACAGTAATGTCCTAGGCCTTCCCATTTACTCACCACTCACTCACTGACTCACTTGAAAGCAGGAGTTTTCGGTCCTGCCAGCTCCATTCATGGTAAATGTCCTATAATGGCATATTTTTTTTTAATCTTTTGTGCTTTATTTTTACTGTACCTTTCCTATGTTTAGATGCACAAATACTTACCATTGTGTTATAACTGCCTACAGTATTCAGTATATAGTGCATGCTGTACAGGTTTGTAGCCTAGGAGCAACAGACTATAACACAGACCTATGTGTGTAGTAGGCTATACCATCTACATTTGTGTAAGTACACCATGAGGTTCACACAGTGATGAAACCACCTAACACCACATTTCTCGTAACGTATCCCCATTGTTATGTGACCCATGACTGGAAGCTGAAATTGCGATGGTATTGCTCTGTAGCCAGGTTGAAAAATTGTAAGGTGATCCATGGCAAGCTGGGGACAGTGTGTATTATCAACCTACCTTCTGGCTGCTAGAGTGTGCAGACCAGGGATCTTGAAGACCCTTCTGTCAAACCGGGGTGTCACCACAGACAACTCCACCTGGCCCACGGCTGGGGTCACAGTGTCATAAAGGTCACAGTCTTGATCTTTTCCTTTTGCCTTTTCCTTGTATGAACTGGGTTCTCTTCTTGGATGGAGGATACCTTTCGATGCTTACAGTTTGAAGATTCTCATGTTTATTTTCTTCTTATGCTACCATTTCACTTGTATTACCTGTAGTTTTGGCAGGTTTCAGGGGTGTCTGAAAGAGCTTCTGCTATTTCTGCAGTATCCACTTCAGCTGTTGCTGCCTCTTTTAGAGCCTGTTAGTTTCCACCAAGGGTGAAGTAGAGTCAAGCCAGTTCCTCTTATGCAGTGAAACAGGGCAATTTTAAGGTATTCGCCCCAAAACTCTTCAACGTGTTTTTGGTAAACAGGCAAACTAACAACTTACAGTGCTAATGGCCTCCATTCTATTTCTTCAGTTCACCAAGTACTGTACTGTATACATTACTATTTGGAAAGCTGTCAGTACAAAACTATACTGAATAAACACCAGAGATTGCTTTCTGATTTTGGACTAGAACTTGGATCTAGGTAAAACTATTTTAACGTGAGGTTTTGATTAGTGAAGCAACTCCTGCCTCTTGCTGAGATTTGTCTCAGTGAGCACAAGGTATGATTAAAAAGGTAGGTGGGGAAGGGCAGTACAGGTCTTATAAGCAACAGCAGCTTAAATATGGGCACAAAAGCAGACACTTAAAATAAAACAAAATCCAATTTACAATTCTCCCAGAAACTTATTACTTATAGACATGGTGTTTGATAAGTCAGTTGATATTTAAACCTCAAAGTATCATCCTTTAACATGCTATAGCAAGACTTCCATTTAAACATAATTACAATTTAATGCTACAATTTTACCACTCTGTCAGCTTAATTAAAAAATGATTTTACCTGCAATAAACTACCAAGAGGTTATTAGTGTGTACCTTCAGCAATGACACCTCACTTTCTCTCTTTCACTATAGGAAGACTAAGAACCTTACAAGAAAAAGTATCAACTCCATCAAAATGGCAGAAAACATAACTTGACATTAATAATCAAAATTCTACTTCCTACATATCACCATACCTTATAAGAACTGTTACACTTATTAAGAAAATACCTTCTCTTAAATAAATTAGATTTGAAAACTTAGGTTTTCTTAAGTAAATCCAGTGTTTCAATGTATTCTCATCATGTTTTGTTTTTGGTACAATCAACCAGCCCTGCATCCTATTGATTCTTGGTTTTATATATACAATATTTAATAAATTGTGTTGTACTTATACAAGAGATGCAATTTTGTAGTGTGCTCAGCATAACAAAACTTAACAATACTAATGGGAACAGAAATGACTAAAAAGTTGTTCCATCCTGGGTTGTAATTCACCCTGTCATACTTCCCCTGTGGGCAATACTAAATGATCATAACAACCACTGGAGTTGCAAAATTCACATTTTGAATTGTCCTAAGTAGATGGAGTCAAACTTAAATGTCTTAAACTGCTATATGAAAATGCAGATTGATTTCCAACTTTGTCCCAAGTCTTTCTTTTAGAGAAACCCTCGAACTACTAATGAATTAGGAGTGTTGTTAACACCTTCAATCTGGACAGTGGGGATTTAAAATTGCCAAAAGCAGACAAATATTTTAGTCTTTCTTATAAAACAAAACAAAATCAGATCTGTTTTGGGTATAAATCAGTAATGAAGAAAGAAACTATTGTAGAATAGGTACTCTTACATACTGGTGGTGTGATTAGAAACTGGTACAATCTCTTTAGATTTGTGACTTAGAAATATATACCCCCCCCCCTTTTTTTTTTTTTTAAGAGACAAGGTCTTGCTCTGTTGCCCAGGCTGGAGTGCAATGGCATGATCTTAGTTCACTGCAACCTCAAACTCCTGGGCTCAAGCAATCCTCCTTCCTCAGCCTCCTGAGTAGCTGGGGCTACAGGCACACACCAACACACCTGGCTAGTTTTAAATATCTTTTTGTAAAGACAGGGTCTTGCCACATTACCCAGACTGGCTGAACTCCTGGCCTCAAGCGATCCTCCTGCCCTAGCCTCCCAAAGTCCTGGGATTACAGGTATGAGCAACTGCGCCTGGGCAAATGTATTATTTAAATATACACACATACACGCACTCTAACATGGAGCCTTTCGTTACGTTTATAACTCTTTAACTCAGTTGGGAATCTACACCAAGAAAGTAATATGAAATACAAAAATATTTTAAGCCCAAAGATATCTTTATAACTGCAGAAAACGCACAAGTGTATTTTGACACACCAATGAATATTGTTTAAATTTTTAGTAATTTGAATCAATGAAAATATAGAATCATTGGTAGGGAATCAGATTATTTTTGTCTTTTATCTGTAATTTTCAAACTTCTAGAATAAGAATGCTATTTAAATAGGATAAAAAAGTATACAGATGGTCCTAACTTACGATGGTTTAACTTATGATTGTTTGGCTATATGACTGGTTTATCAGGGTATTAAATGCGTTTTTGATTTATGGATTTCTCAGGATGTAACCCCAGTGTAAGTCAAGCAGCATCTATATATACAATATTAACAATTATGTTTAAAAATGTGTGATCAATAAACTAAGAAAAATGTTAACAATTATTCTCTAATTTTTGTGGAGACAAGGTCTTGCTATGTTGCCCAGACTGGTCTCAAACTCCTGGTCTCAAATGAACCACCTGCCTTGGCCTCCCAAAGTGCTGGCATTATAGGCATGAGCCACTGTGACTGGTCAAAATGTTAACAATTATATCTTTAGGTGGTAGGATATGGGGATGTTTCCCTTTTATGCTTTTGTGCTTCTCAGTCCTTATGAGCATATATTGTAATATTGTCATAATATGAAAAGAAGACAACTTTCAAATAACAAAAACATAAAACACAGTTAACACGGAGACTTACTTGGCAGCTTGGACATCTGTGTTGGAAAGGTTTCCTTGAGCTATTGTTTTGACTTGATTATACGCAGCCTTGATTACCTAGGACAGATAAGTAAAAGTTGGTCATCTGTGGTCAGTACCAGGGTCTCCTGCAGCACTGACACGCTTCTTTACTGAGGCAAAGACACAGATGGAAGGTTAGTTCCAGACAAACAGCACAGTGTCCATGTGGAATGCTGTCATCACTATGGGTTCCTTATTCTTCCTATGTTCATAAAGCAGCTGTTTGTACACAATCCTTCTGCCCCAGCCTCCCAAGAAGCTAGGACTACAGGTGCATGCTACCAGGCCTGGCTAATTTTTTAGTTTTTAGAGATGTGTGGGCTCAAGTGATCCTCTCACCTCAACCTCCCAAAGTGTTGGGATTATAGGTGTGAGCCACCACACCCGGCCAAACACATGGATTTCTAATCACCCATAAAGAATAAGCACCTTTAAAACTTCTCCAGACTCTTGCAGTGTCATGCCATTAATACCGCTATCTCTTACTATTCACTAAGAAGAGAGTAGTAATCCATACACAGCCAATTTGTAAGGCTTGTCCATACTTACTAAGCCAGAGTCAAGAAGGAATCTGAATCCTTGTATGGTATTTAAAAAGAGAAAGAAAGAATAAAGTTCCAGGGATGTGGGTACTTGGTAAATATTTGTTGAATAAGTAAATAAATCTGGCCATGATTTTCTCCATCCCAATGCTGGCTGAGTCTGCTACTTATTTTTCCCTCTGATCACCTAAATTCTAGGACCTCTGTTTCCCCTTCATTTTTGCTGCCCATTTTCATAGCCACACCCCAGACCTGATCATAGCCTAGATTTGCATACCTCTGAAGTCCTCAATTCTAAGACCCCGATCTCAGTCTTTAATTTCACTATCCTTATTCTTCCACTTTATCAAGATCTCTAGTTCCTTGACTTGTCCAGTCTTTCAATTTATCAGGCCCCCTCTGGCTTCACTTCTCTATTGAGCCTAGATCCCTGAATCATCCTTTTAATCACTCTTGCCAATGCTCCAATGCTCCCAACTCCCTTGCTATATCCTCATACTTCTGACCTGCCCACTTTGCAGGATTCCAACCTGGGATTAACCCTAACACCTACCTCCTCCATTTCTCCATTACGCTTGTGAACGCAACGGAGGAAAAATTACATGACAGTGCTGACTGACTGTACTATGAATTTGTGGTCGCTGATTTCAAGGATACACCTATACTACAGCGAATACCCACTTTTTGTGTACCTCACTATTTGTCCCAAACTTCCCTTTCTTTAAATTTTCCTCCCTTCTCTGTCAAAACATGACTTAGCCTCCTGTCTCACTGAGGCGTTACTTCCCCATATTCCCAGTATCTTCCAATATTAGCCTGTCTGTGAGGCTAAACAGTCCACTTGTGTGCTGGATCCCACGTATTCCTTTCTCAGACTTAAGCCATTTATAATTTTCTGTCTCCGATAACTGCTCCGATCTTTTTGTTCAGTCTGAATGTCTCTTTCAACTTAATCTCTGTGTAAACTCTCCTAAAACAGCCTGCTCCTTGAATGTCTAAGCTCCACTAGCCCACACCAACCTCTCATTTCTTACTTGTCATTCATTCCTTAATCACTACACATTTTAGCCAGTTTCCACTACTCTAGTCAAAACTGTTAAAATCACCCATGATGTCCCAGTTTGCTGAAACTACCAGACTTCTCAGTGGTAATGAATGTTATTTCACTGTGGGTCAAAATGGTGTCAAACATTCTCTCTTTCCTAGCCTTCAAATATAACAGCTTCTCTTTTTCTTTCTGTTTACCTGGGCCATTTTTCTTAGCCACTTGCTCCTTAAATGGTGTTCTTTCCCAGAAACTGAGCTTTAGTTTTCTTTTCCTACAATCATTCATACATATCCCTGATTTCTACACAATCTCTATACTGAAGACTTGCAAATAAACATCTTGGCCTTCCCCTCTCCTGGGTTCTTCAATTTAGATGTTTCAGAGCCAACTCAATGTAACTTGTCCAACCAGAACCAAAATTTCAAGTAGGCAATTCTCTCCTCTTTCCTGGAAGCATTAGTATACATGTGTAAATTTCCCTATAGCAGATAATGCTTCAATGATATCATACTATACAGAGCTCTGATAAGTCATTGCACTGCATTCAAACACTCCATATTTTAACTGAAAACATGTTCATGGCCGAGGGGGAAAATAACTTGTTAATGAAAGAAGTTTGGTGAGTATGCAACTTACATCTCCAGCAGCTGTGGCCTGGGAGATAGTATAAATCCCGAAGAGTCCAGAATCTGAGTAACTGGCATTAAATGCGGAAACCTGAAAGATAATGAGACTTTACTGCATGATATTCTGCCAGGTAAAACAGGGCACGATTTCTTTTAAGTTTGCTTAGAAAAAACTTGGACCTTCACAGTATAAACAAAATAGATTAATATTTTACTTAATCAGTTCTATCAAGAACTAAAGTATTCTGTATCTTTCAGAACTATCACGGCTTTGTTTCTTCATTTAAATATTTCTAAAATGACTGCTCCCTTTCCCTTATGCTGGGTATTTTCTAACCCTCTTTAGATGATTAAAGGTTAATGCAAACACTAATCCACAAATATTATTATTATAATACAGATGGGCTTTGGCATTAGGCAGACCTGGTTTCTTCTCTCTGCTGCTGGTAGGGACTTTTTCACCAATTTACTTTTATTTCTCTTATACACTCAAGTCAAAAAGTTAAGAGAAAAATTTCTGCTTAGTGGTCATTATCCAGATGTCCAAGGTATCAAGAGTTTAGCCTCTGAATAACAGGGATATTGCTATCTAGTTTGAGCAGAGCTTTTAGCTCTCTAGGGTGAACCCAATTTACAGTGATTATGTGGACCATTTATGTAAAAATTACCTGAGTTCTTATTAAAAATACAAACTTTCAGCTTCCTGAAATGGACTTACTGACTCAGGTCCCTGTGGATGTAGCATGGGAGCCCAGATTTTTAGCAAGTGTTCCAGGTGATTCTTATGTACATTAAACTTGGAGAACCATTGGCTCAGTCCATGTAAAGCATAAGAATGGACTTCAATTTCTTTTTTTTTTTCTATTTTTTGAGACAGAGTCTCGCTCTGTCGCCCAGGCTGGAGTGCAGTGGCACGATCTTGGCTCACTGAAACCTCCGCCTCCTGGGTTCAAGTGATTCTTCTGCCTCAGCTTCCCAAGTAACTGGGACTACAGGTGTGCGCCACCATGCCCAGCTAATTTTTGTATTTTTAGTAGAGACGGGGTTTCACTGTGTTAGCCAGGATGGTCTCGATCTCCTGACCTCGTGATCCGCCTGTCTTGGCCCCCCAAAGTGCTGGGATTATAGGCGTGACCCACCGCAGCTGGCTTGGACTTCAATTTCTTTAATTGTAATTCTGAGGCCATCCTATTTATACTCCAAATTTCTGGCCAAGTTCTGAACTAGGAATTTCTATTAAATTACTTTATTGGATTAGGAGAGATGGGGATTTCACCATGTTGGCCAGGCTGGTCTCGAACTCCTGACCTCAAGTGATCCGCCCACCTCAGCCTCTCAAAGTGCTGGGATTTTAGTCGTGAGCCACTGTGCCCAGCCTCTCATTTTTCTTTTTAAATTTAATCTCAAGCTGGAAGAGTGAGTCTGTAAACAATTTCTTGGTGTTCATCTTGTCCACTTGGTTGGAAAACAAAGAATAGTGAGATTCAGGAAGTAGCCACAAGAACAGAAGGGGACAAAAGAAAATCTAGAAAAAAAGACTAGTTAGAATCCAGGGGAAAGTTTAATATCTACAACTTCATTCTAAAGGGAACGGATATGTGGATTCCCTTTATTTCTAAGCATTAAATTCCTTTTTCTATATGACTAATGACAAGTAATAGACAAAGTAGAAAAGCCAGTGAGTTTTTGATAGACCCTCAAATATACTAAAATCAAGCCTGGCTATCTCTTCAATTGTACAAAGATTTTCTGTGTGTTTGTCTTACTTTTCAAGAGTAGATTATCAGAATTACATCTTAAATACTGAGCCTTTGAAAGCAAAAGGAGAGATACCAACTGTTCAGACTCACATCAAATGGCTGCTGAGTCGCTTTGGCAACAGCCTGGTGCAGATGGCTGGTGGTGTTGCTGCCCCTCTTGACATGTGGCCCAGCACCGAGGACATGCTGAAGAACACTAAATGCATTTGCCTCTGCACTTCCCGCGACAGCACTTTCTGCTACAAGAGCAGCATGGACAAGACTGTCTCCATTCTGTTCTCGGATTTCACCTGGGGCCAGGTTAAGGATAGAGGGAAGAAGAAAATGGCTTGTTCACCATTGGTTTCATTCTTCACTATTTCCTACAACACAGTATTGACCCACGAGTCTTTTCTGTGGCTCCGTGCTTTCCCCATACCATCCTGTCCCCAAACACACACAAAACATATGCTTAAAATACAACATCCAAGTCATCCGATTCTATGCCGAGACTGTTGAATAGTAAATATTCAGGCCTATTCCACCTCGACATGCTATTCTAGTGGGGAAACGCCCTTCTGACAAATTAACCCTAATAGAATGAAATGCTTACCTCCACGGTATTTGGCCTTCACACCAGATAAACCAAACCCACCCCTCATGTTGAGAAACTGTTCAGCAACTTGCTTTAGAACAGGATGACTCACACCTGTTTCAACAAAAGTAAAAACAAAGCTAGAACCAGAATTATTAAAACACAATCGTAAAATATTTTTTGTTTTAAAAATATGATTGTAAAATCCGAACATTACAGAAATAAGTAAGTCTTCTTGCCATAATGCCACTCTCCCAGAGATACCCAGTTTACTATAGTTTACTATTACTAAACTATTTACTATATACTTAGTATTTCTATTCATCTAGAATTTTTTTGTGTAGTTAATATTATCCTCAATTTATTTCTAAAATGGTATCATTCTACTGATATTGTTTCTAACTGATCTTTCATAATTTAAAAATTTCTAAGTGTTTAGTCTATATCAAATATTTAATGGTTATAAAGAATCCCTTTCTATGGCTGTACCACCATTTATTTGATCAGTCCCCTCCTGAGGGACGTTAGCATGTTTCTAATAGTTGGCTCTTAAAACAACACTGCATTGTCCATCAAAGAACACTATATCAAGAAAGTAAAAAGAGGAGCCATGAAATGCAGGAAAATATTTGCAGATAATATATCTGCTAACAGCTTGAGTATCCAAAATATATAAAGAACCTTTACAACTCAACAATTAAGAAAAAACCCAATTAAAAAATACGCAAGACTGACAGACATTTCTCCAAAGTCGACTGGGCACGGGGGCTCACACCTGTAATCCCAACAGTTTGGGAAGCCAAGGCAGGTGGATCACCTGAGCTCAGGAGTTCGAGACCAGCCCAGCCAACATGGTGAAACCCCATCTCTACTAAAATTACAAAACTTAGCCAGGAATGGTGGCGTGCACCTGTAATCCCAGGTACTTGGGAGGCTGAGGCCAGAGAATTGCTTGAACCTGGGAAGTGGAGGTGGCAGTGAGCTAAGATTGCACCATTGTACTCCAGCCTGGGCAACAGAGAAAGCCTCTGTCTCAAAAAACCAAAAAACAAATAAGTTATACAAATGGACAAAAAAAGCACATGAAAATATGTTCAATGTCATTTGTCATTAGGGAAATACAAACCAAAACCACAACAACCACTTCCCACCCAGTAGGATGGTCATAGTCAGAAAGACAGACAGTAAGTGTTGGTAAGGATGTGGGGAAATTGACACCTTTGTGCATTACTGGTGGGAATGTACAATGGTGCAGCTACTTTGGAAAACAGTCTGGCGGTTCCCCAAATGGTTAAACAGAGTTACCATATGTCCTGGCAATTCTATTCTTAGACATAACCAAAAGAACTAAAAACAGGTGTCCTAAGAAAAATGTTCACATGAATGTTTATATTTACGACAGCCAAAAGGTGGAAACAACCCAAATGCCAATGAATGAAGAAACAAAATGTGGTAATGGAGTATTCTTGAGCCATAAAAGGGAATGAGACATTGACACATGCTCCAATATGGATGGACCTTGAAAATGTTATACTAAGTAAGAAAAGCCAGTTACAAAAGGCCACATACTGTATGATTCCATTTATATGAAATGTCCAGAATAGTCAAATCTATAGAGACAAAATAGATTATTGCTACTTAGGAGGCTGAGGTCGGAGGATCACCTGGGCCTAGGAATTCAAGTGAGCTATGATTGTGCCACTGTGCTCCAGCTTGGGCAAAAGAATGAGACCTCCATGTCTTAAAAAAAAAAAAAGTAGATTAGTGGATGCCACAGGCAGGGGGAAGATGAGAATGGGGAATGACTACTAATGGGTATGGGGCTTTTGGGGGGGATGATAAACACACCCTGGAATTAGGTAGTGGTAATAGCTAATTTATTAAAAACCACAGAACTATACACTGCAACAGGGTGAATTTTATGGCATGTAAATAATATCTTAAGCTGTTATTTGCAAAACAAAACAAAAAATATTACAAATGGTATTCTCATGCAACTATTTTGTAAACTTGACCTAATGTTTCTGTAAGCCAAATTCTTAAAAGTCACTGGGTCCACGAGTATAAACATTTAGAATTTTATTTTTTTGAGACAGAGTCTCGCTCTGTCGCCCATGCTGGAATGCAGTGGCATGATCTTGGCTCACTGAAATTACTGCCTCCCGGGTTCAAGCAATTCTCCTCCTCAGCCCCCCGATAGCTGGGATTACAGGCTTGAATCACCATGCCCGACTAATTTTTGTATTTTTAGTAGAGACGGGGTTTTCACCAGGTTGGCCAGGCTGGTCTTGAACTCCTGACCTCAGGTGATCCGCTCATCTCAGTCTCCCAAAGTGCTAGGATTACAGGCGTGAGCCACCATGCCCAGCCTAGAATTTTAACAGATATATTCAAAAAGATCTCCCAAAATGTACTAGTTTATATTCCTACTAACAATTTGTGAGAGTGCCTATTTCTCCATACTCTGGTTAACTCTGGGCAGTGTCTTTTAATTTTTAATTTTAATTTTAATTTTAATTTATCTTTTAATTTTGCCAATATCACAGATTGAAATTTTCTTAATTATTAGTGAGGCTGATCATTTAAAACAAAGATAGTTGGCTACACATATACAAACATATTTCTCCCATGAACTGTCTGCTCATGCCCTTTGCCTGTTTTTCTAGTAAGCTGTACTTCCTTTTAAAAAACAGTCTGTAAAAGCTCTTTGCTTTGAGAAATTCACCTTTGTCACAGGTTTTACAAATACTGTAAAGAATTTAAAGCCAGAGGTTTACAAATTTAAATGGTGGATTCTGCTTTCCAAAACAAATGACTAGCAATTAAAATCCTATGATATATTGCCTGTCTGACATAAATAGAAGGCTGAAGTTTTCAAATTTTGTTCAATCCTATGTTCACGTAATTAGTTTAAGGAATTGCTCTTAAGGAAGCAAACTGATAGGCAGGCAATACTCAACTTACCAAGTCCAATCAAAGCCATTCTTGCACTTGTGAAATGGTTCTGAACGAAGTAATGTAACTGGGGAAGTTAAAAACACTATTAGGTTATATTAGCATAAATACAAAAAGCTGTAAAAACATAAAAGTACAGTTTGGAAGAAAATCCTTAGCCTTATATAAATAGCTGCTGTAATAAACTACATGGTACTGAGGTTAATTACCCTGGGATTTTATTATAAAAACCATTGCTTAAAAGAACTAGAACCTAATTGTGGTCATGGTTGCACAACTCTGTGAATATAATGAAAATCACTGAATTGCGTACACTTTAAATAGGTTGTATAGAATGGTGAATTACATCTCAATAAAGCTGTTATTTATAAAAGGAATAAAGAGGCTGGGTGCCTCCCAGCACTCTGGGAGGCCAAGGCTGGCAGATTGTTTGAGGCCACGAATTTGAGACCAGCCCGGGCAACACTCTGAAATCCTGACTCTACTAAAAACGCAAAAATGAGCCAGGCGTGGTGGTGTATGCCTGTAATCCCAGCTTCTTGGGTGGTCTGAGGTACGAGAATTGTTTGAACCCAGGAGGCAGAGGTTGCAGTGAGCTGAGATCGTGCCACTGCATTCCAGCCTGGGTGACAGAGCAAGACTCTTGTCTCAAAAAAAAAAAAAAAAAAAAAAAAAAAAAAAAAGGAAAAAGAAATTAGAGCATACACTGGCCTAAACTTGAAAAAATGGACTATAATTTTTATTATAATGTAGCTTACGTAGTGTATCAGGTTTCTTTTGTGTTTATATAGGTAGTAATGGAGCACTATTAACATTCTATAACAGGGCTAACAGAGTTTTACCACAACACCCTTCTCGTCCATCTTTGAAGCCAATCTCTACAAAGCTTTTCTGACCATGAAGTCATTGTCTATACCAGGGTGTCCAAACTGTATGATCACAGAATTACTCAGAGAGCTTGAAAAACAAAAACGGTCATTGTCCCCCATTCTTGGGACTTACCCTACAGACTGATACAAAATATTAAATGTGGAATCCTAGAATTCTTATTCAAAACCAACGAACAACCCATCCATCCAATCAAACACTTAGGGGATCTGAAGATTGGCGAGACTTGGTAATCACTGGTTTATACTATCACCTCAGGCTTAATATACAAAAGTAGGGCTAAAACTTGTACTTTAAACAGAAATGCTATCCCTTCCAGATGGGTGAAAATTGGTTTGGGGTAACTAAGAAAAAAAAACTCACTACTTTTATGTATAAAGTACAAATATACAGTACATAAACTGTATCTGTATCTGTAGTATTAAAAGTAAGAGGTTTAGAAAAAAATGGCTTAAAAGGCTCCTCAGGAAGGAAAGTGATAACGTTTGAGAATCACTGGGCTAAAGTAATGAAACTGAGCTTTTAATCAATTTATCATAATCCATGCCCTACAATGAATGGTGTCTATATCTATAGAGTCACCTTAGAAAGTCATACTCTTTTTCTATTGATGTTTTTCTATTGATGCTGCCATTGCTCAAGGATTCTAGCACCAATTTCTTTAGAGTTTCCTTTAGCCTAGGTACACATTTAAAAAATACTATTAACTTTGAGATAACCAAGTTATCACAGTTAACACCTTGGTATTTGTCTAAATGCATACATACATACCTTTTGTTAAAAAAAAATGGGACCTTCTGGGATGTCCTATTTCGTCAATTGCCTTTATGTGACAATATGCTGTAAGTTTTACATATCAACTAATATTTTTGAATGGTTGCATACTGTTCCATTCTATAAGTTATTTAACTAGTTTCCTAATGCTGGATATTAACTTGTTTCTAATTTTTCACAATTATAAAACAGTATTACAATAGCTATTCTTGTGGATAAACCTTTGCTATGTCTACTCTTTTAGCTATCTTAATGACACATCTTCATGAGGGTGAATTTGATTTCTAAAAAATTTCAAAACATTAGAGTCCAATCTTATGAAAAACTGCTGTCTGTTCAAGTTGGATGATATAAGTTAAAATTTCTAAATAAAAGTGCCATATGAACGGAAGGCATCAAATTATTAATTGATAAGTCAAAAAGAGAAGGGATACAGTTTAGTTTTCTGTAACAGCTAACTAGGAACGAAACGAGAATAAAACCTTAAATTTTGAGTCAGATATACTTTGAAGGTGTTGATAATTCCAAATTTTCTCTTAATGTCTTTGGATAAAATTTGTTTTTGGGTCTGGGTGGTAGGAATAGGAAATGAAGATTATATGCACATACCTATACTTGTAGATTTAGCATTCAATGTTTCATGTTTTGGAAACTAAGTTCTAAGATGCACATATGGTTGCGGCATGTGACAAACCCCAATAGCCAGCAAAGGGAGGCTGGTGTGCCAAAGAACATGAATGAGTGAGCGAGGATGGAACGGGAACTAAGGAAGTGGGCTCAAGTCTTTTTTTTTTTTTTTTTTTTTTTTTTTTTTT
>NW_016803680.1:2097701-2108814 GCF_001698545.2 Rhinopithecus bieti | reverse complement strand
CGGAGTCTCACTCTGTCGCCGGGGCTGGAGTGCAGTGGCCGGATCTCAGCTCACTGCAAGCTCCGCCTCCCGGGTTCACGCCATTCTCTTGCCTCAGCCTCCCGAGTAGCTGGGACTACAGGCGCCCGCCACCTCGCCCGGCTAGTTTTTTTGTATTTTTTAGTAGAGACGGGGTTTCACAGTGTTAGCCAGGATGGTCTTGATCTCCTGACCTTGTGATCCGCCCGTCTCGGCCTCCCAAAGTGCTGGGATTACAGGCTTGAGCCACCGCGCCCAGCCGGAAGTGGGCTCAAGTCTTATTTACGAATTCAGAGAGACTAAAGAGTTTTAGTCAAAGGACCTATTTTATATATATGTACGTATACACACACTTTTTTTTTTTTTTTTAGAGACAGGGTCTTGCTATGTTGCCCAGGCTGCTCTTGAAATCCTGGCCTCAAGTGATCCTTCTGCCTCGGCCTCCCAAAGTGCTGTGATTACAGGGGTGAACCACTGGGCCCAGCCCCTATTATGCTACTTAAACATTTAAATACTGTTTAAAAAAGATACACAGGCTGGGTGCAATGGCTCATGCCTGTAATCCCAGCACTTTGAGAGGCAGAGGCAGGAGGACTGCTTGAGCCTAAGAGTTCAAGACCAGCCTAGGCAACACAGCGAGACCCCATATTTAAAACAAACAAACAAAAAAGATACATACACACAGAAAAGGGTTTAGAAGAAAATATACCAGGTATTAACATTGAGTGCCTTTAGGTATGTGAGATGTTTTCTTTTCCTTCATTTTGCTTGATTTTACTTTTTAATGATCATGTCCCTTTAGTCATGAAAACATTTCTTTTTTTTTTTTTTTTTATGAAAACATTTCTTAAAGGATATACAAGAATTGCTCAGATAAAATTTTAGTTAAAAGCAGGCGGATGAAAAGCAAGCACGTTGAATTTCTTAAAGTTAGAAGATAAAAGAAAATTAACCAACAAACCTGAAATGGTAGATGTTCAATTTAATGTGAAAAACAAGCACATTTCAAAATATGTTTTATTGGTACCTCCTCTGATGTCACTTTTCCAATCCTATAGTCAGGACAGTACAAGGGATTAGCCAAGGCATTCCGGTAAGCTGCTGCATGCAAATTTTCAATGACATCTGTGAGATAAGTGAAGAAGCATTTAGGGAAATGCACTTTCAGTAAAGACAACGTTTTTAAAACCTAGAAAGCAACAAGTCTATACAAATTTGGTCATCTTCTGGCATTCATATGTTAAGAGGACTTAAAATTATTATTATTTAACCTCTAGTAACTGCCAGTTTCTGTCAGTAGAATGTGCTAAGGAAAAAAAGAGATTACATGGCAACAGCTTCTATATACTGGAGTCTACCTAAACCACTTTTCTAACTTTAACCTAGCTGGTATCACTGGGAAGGTATATCGGCCTGGGTTTCAGGACCTCCCCATCTAGTTATGGTTTTGCTGTCATCTTGCCATGTGACCTAGCACAAGTCATTTAATCTGAATTTTACTTACTTCTAGGTTTCTTCTCTAGGTAATAAGGAGGTTGTCAGGCAGCTTTCAGGGGACCAATGTGAGCTTCCACTGGGACTTATTCCTCCGTGGTGCTTGGTGCTTTCCCTGCTTTCTTGCTTCAATGCCTTTTTGCCTGCAGTGTTTCCTTCAGTTGCTCACTACCTGGCAACTTCCCTATGCGAGGCACTGTGCTAGATGCTAGAAATACAGAGATGTGGAACATACAAGGCCTGCCCTCAAATTTTAAGAGGAAAACCTGTGAAATAAAGTATTATGGGTGCAATGTCGGCAGTGTGTCAAAAGTGCAACAGAGGTAAAAGGGAAGGGCAGTGGGAATTAGAAAACAATTAATACAAGTAACATGTGGGATCCATCTTACAGAATGAGCTGATGTTTCCCAGGGGAAATCATTTGGGAACAGCAATTTAGGTGTAGGAAGCAGACAAAACAAAGGCATAAAGTATAACAATAATTTGATTCAAATGGGAATTGCAGCTGGGAGGAGAAGAGGGTAGAGCATGAAGTAAGAGAAGTGGGCTGGTAAGATCATGCAAGGCCATATACGTATATGCTGTTTAGACTTTATCCCACAGCTAATAAGAAGGCTTACTTTCATGTCAGTAGGTCGCTGTAATGGCTATGTGTGAGATGGACTCAAGATGTAAACCTGGAGGCAGAAACCAGCCAGGAGACCACACAGTAACTGTTCAGACAGAATAGATGCAGGCTGGTGTCTCACTGCCGCCAGTGGGGAAGAAGCCACTCTGGACACATAGGTCATCTTTTCTAAAATTGTACTATTCTATCTATTTCTTCAGTAGAAATCCTGAGCAACAAAGATCATGCTCCCCTATGACACCAAGCATCACCATGAAATAACATCAGTCACCAGGCCAGCATGTGGAGGGGAGCCTGTCCCATGCTGAGCCACTGAGTTGACCTATTTCTGCTCTACCCGCACATTTCTGCTCCCACCAGAAGTTGAATGACTCCTAGGAGTCAGCAGCACTTGTTTATAGACTTGTATTACCAGTTGTACTTGTCAAGATTATATAATCAGACATTATATAAACATAAAATATGAAAGCAAAAAAGATTCCTACTTAAAAAAATTAAGTTACTTACTTTGGAAAGATTCAATGAAGAGCAGATGGCTAAACAATAATAGCAATACAACAGTAAGCGATAATAGCAGCAGCAATAAACTGGTGCAGAATTTGGTGTAAGCGAAACAACTCTTAAAATCATTGGGGTCAGGCACAGTGGCTCACGCCTGTAAACCCAGCACTTTGGGAAGCTGAGGTGGGAGGATCACTTCAGCCCAGGAGTTCAAGACCAGCCTGGGCAATATAGTGAGACCTCATCTCTATTAAAAAAAAAAAAAATTAGCAGGGTGTGGTGGTGTGTGCCTGTAGTCCCAGCTACTCAGGAGGCTGAGGTAGGAGGATCACCTGAGTCCAGAAGGTTCAGGCTGCAGTGAGATCATGCCACTGCACTCCAGTCTGGGCAACAAGCAACACCTTGTCTCAAAACAAACAAACAAAACAAAACATTGGGAAGGAAACAGGAAAACTTCTAGGATCCTACAATTTACTTACCATCAAACATGAAAATGATTATAAATGTTTAGAAACAAAAGAATAACATATCTAAATAACAAATTTTTGAAAAATATATTTTCAAATTCAAGTAGTAAAACATTTGGCCAGGCATGGTGGCTCACACCCGTAACCCCAGCACTTTGGGAAGCTGAGATGAGTCGATCACTTGAGGCCAGGAATTCAAGACTGAACTCCAGCCTGACCGACATGGCAAAATCCTGTTTCTACTAAAAATACAAAAATGTAGTCAGGTGTAGTGGTGCACACCTATAATTCCAGCTGCTTGGGAGGCTAAAGCAGGAGAATTGTTTGAACCCAGGAGGCGGAGGTTGCAGTGAGCCAAAATTGTGCCACCGCACTCCAGCCTGGGTGACAGAGTGAGATTCTGTCTCAAAAAAATAAATAAATAAAAATAAAAAAATAAATTTTGACAGCATTTTTTTTCTTCTATAAATTGATATTCTAAAAAACTCAGTATCTTAGAAACAAATGTGATCTGGAAATGTACTTACGAGTCTGTGGATTCTGAAAGGCCACAGCTTTGTCAATCTTTAGCTGAGGCTGAAGGTCAGCTACTTCCCAACGACGAAATTCTGGTGCTGTGGTGACATTGAGCAGGAACTCCATTAGAATATCACTACAGAAGACATCGAGATAAGAATTACGAGTCAAAAATGTAAAACTAACATTTGAGATTCTACATAGCTGTAATGCTCTCAATGTGAAACTTTAGGCCTTGTGGTAAGCACAGTGTTTATGAGCAGTTTATGAATAATAATCCAAAATGGAAGTCAGAGGCCATAAGGATGCATTACAAAGACCAGAAGTGAGCAGTTTAGCATTTCTTTCAAAGCAGAAGTCCTAAACACACACAGGTACTTACACATCACCCCGCAGGCATTCCACAGTGTAAGCCATGGTTTCCCTTGTTGCGGTCACACTGAATTAGAAAATAAACTACAGTAAATCATCTGAAGCAGGATAGTAAGCTTTTTCTTATAATCTTCTGTTGTATCAACCAATTCCTTCGGAAAGAAAATTTCTGAAATATAAAAGGTGTGAACGACAATACAACAAAACTCCACATACTCATCAACTAAAATTTAAAATTTTTTTAAAAACCAGGAAATATTTTGTTTAAAAAAATATTTATTTAAAAAACCAGGAAATTTTTTAAAAAACCAGGAGTTATACTTGATATAAATGACGAATTGATGGGTGCTGATGAGTTGATGGGTGCAGCACACCAACACGGCACAAGTATACATATGTAACAAACCTGCACGTTATGCACATGTACCCTAGAACTTAAAGTATAATAATAAAAAAAAAAAAAACCAGGAAATAATTCCACCCTAAAATGAGTGAAATCTGGTCACATGTTACAACACAGATGAACCCTGAGGACATTATGCTAAGTATAATAAGCCAGTCACAAAGGGACAAATATTGTATGATTCTACTTATGAGGTACTTGGAGTAGTCAAATTTGTAGAGACTGAAAAGACAACGGCAGTTGCCAGAGGCTGAGGGGAGGGGAGAATGAGCAGCCATTGTTTAACAGGAGTCAGAGTCTCAGGTGGGAGAAGATAGGAAAGTTGTGGAGATGAATGTTGGTGATGGTTGCTAAATGCCACTTAACTGCACACTTAAGAAAATGATAAATTTGGGCTAGGCGCGGTGGCTCACACCTGTAATCCCAGCACTTTGGGAGGCTGAGGTGGGCAGATCACTTGAGGTCAGGAGTTTGAGACCAGCCTGGCCAACAAGGGGAAACCGTGGTCTCTACTGAAAATACAAAAATTAGCCAAGTGTGGTGGCGTACACCTGTAATCCCAGCTACTCGGGAGGATGAGGCAGGAGAATCGCTTGAACCCAAGAGGCAGAGGTTACAGTGAGCCAAGATCACACCACTGCACTCCAGCTGGGTGTGGTGGCTCACTTATGTAATCCCAGCACTCTAGGCTGAGGTGAGAGGATCACCTGAGGCCAGGAGTTCAACATCAGTCTGGGCAACATAGACCGCCATCAGTACAACAAATAAAAAATTAGCTGGGCATGGTGGCATGTGCCTGTAGTCCTAGCTACTTGGAAAGCTGAGGGAAAAGAATAGCTTGGGCCCAGGAGTTCAAGGCTGCAATAAGATATGTCTGCACCACTGCACTCTAGCTTGGGCAACAGAGTAAGACCCTGTCTTTAAAATAAATAAATAAATAAGAAAGAAAGAAATGCTGTTTCTGTCCTGATTGTTCCACTGACCAGCTGTTCCCCAAGTCTCTCTTCTTCTCTTTGGGCCTTCCTACTCCTGAGACACAACAATATTGAAACTAGGCCAATTAATAACCCGACAATGGCCTCTAAGTATACAAGAGAAAGGAAGAGTCTCATGTTCCTCACTTTAAACCAGAAGCTAGAAAGGATTCAGTTTCTGAGGAAGTGAGGCAGGCATGTTAAAAACAGAGACAGGTGAAAAGCTAAGCCTCTTGCACCAGTTTAGTTCTTGAAGAAAACTAAAAGTGTTACTCCACCAAACACATGAAAGATACGAAAGTAAAACAGCCTTATTGCTGATAATAGAGAGTTTTAGTGGTCTGGATAGATCTAACTGCATTACCTTAAGTCAAAGCCTAGTCCAAAGCAATGCCCTAACTCTCTTCAATTATATGAAGGCTGAGAGAGGGAAGGTGCAGAAAAAAAGTCTGAAGCTAGTAGAGGTTAGTTCATGAGCTTTAAGGAAAGAAGCCATCTTCTTAATATAATAGTACACAGTGAAGCAGCAAATGCTGATATGGAAGCTGCAGAAAGTTATCCAGAAAATCTACATAAGATCATCCATGAAGGTGACTACACTAAACCACAGATTTTCAATGTTGACAAAACAGCCTTACAATGGAAAAAGATGCTATCCAGGACTTTCATAGCTAAAGTCAATGCCTGGCTTCAAAGCTTCAAAGGACAGGCAGACACTTGTTAGGGACTAATGCGGCTGGTGACTTTAGGTTGAGGTCATTTACCATTCTCAAAATCCTACAGCCCTTAGGAATTATGCTAAATCTACTCTGCCTGTGCTCTGTAAATGGAACAAAAAAGCCTGGATGATAGTATATCTGTTTATAGCATGGTTGACGGAGTATTTTAAGCCCATTGCTCAGAAAAAAGATTCCTTTCAAAATATTACTGCTCACTGACAATGCATTTAGTCACTCAAGAGCTCTGATGCAGATGTAGAAGGAGACTGATACTGTTTTCATGGCTGCTAATAGTACATCCCTTCTGCATCCCATGGATCTAGGAGTAATTTTTATTTTCATCTCTTATTATTTAAGAAATACATTTTGTAAGGCTATAGCTACCACAGACAGTGAAGACGCTGATGGATCTGGGCAAAGTAAATTAAAAACTTTCTGCAAAGGATTCACCATTCTAGACACCATTAAGAACATTTGTGACTCATGGGAGGATGTCAAAGTATCAACATTAACATGAGTTTGGAAGAAGCCAATTCCAACCCTCATGGATGACTCTGAGAGGCAAGACTTCGGAGGGAGAAGAAACTGCAAACATGCTGGGAGGAGCAAGAGAACTAGAAGTGGAGCCTGAAGATGTGACTGAAGGGCTGCAATCTTATGATAAAACTTGAACAGATAAGGAATTGCTTCTTATGGATGAGAAAAGAAAGTGGTTTCTTGAGATGGAATCTACTCCTGGTTGAAGATGCTGTGAACATTGTTGAAATGATAACAAATAATATTACATAATCTCGGTTGTAAAAAAGTGGTAAAGTTTGAGACAACTGACTTTAATTTTGAAAGAAGTTCTGTGGGTAAATGGCTAAAAACAGCATCTCATGCTATAGAGAAATCTTTCATAAAAAGAGTCAATCAATGCAGCAAACTTCATTGTTGTCTGATTTGAAGAAACTGTCAGTCACCACCACCTTCAGCAACCACCACCTTGATCAGTCAGCAGCCATTAACGTGGAGGAAAGACCCTCCACCAGCAAAAAGACTTGCTGAAGATTCAGATAACTGTTAACATTTTTAAAGCAATAAAATATTTTAAAAGTAAGGTTATGTACTTTTTTCCAAGACAAAATGTCATTGTACACTTAGTAGACCACAGTATAGTGTAAACATAACTATTATATGCACTGGGAAACCACAAAATTCCTATGGCTTGCTTTGCTGCGATATTTTGTGGTGATCTGGAACAGAGCCTGCAATGTCTCTGAGGTATGCCTATATATTGCAGATATCTGCTCCCAGTTACTTAAATTTTTACTTTAAGACATAAAGATGTTTTACATTTTGATGTACTCAAACTCATCAGTCTTTTCCTTCTTGTGTTACTTAAGAAATCCTCAACCTCCTTGCTAACAGAGAAAAGTTCCCTTACAATTGAATATTTTCTGGCATTTTCACTATTTCCTATTACTTATTTAACAAACCTTAATTTGCCACCAACTGCTTCAATTCCACGGGTTATCTTGAAAGATGAAGCTCCTTTTGTAGTCTTGAAAAAGAAAAGAATGATTATCTTTGTAGTTTTTCAATGCCAAGTTTGCTAAACATCACACTATGTCAAAATCTGTTGTCTAACTGTTATGAGCAGATTTAAAAGAATTTTACTAAATTCCTGCATCCTTTTAGTTAAGAATTATAAAACAAGGCTCAACAAAAGCTTAAGCATAGATTTTATATTAAGTACATTCATATAAAATTTCCACTGTCAAACACAAGCTTACTGGATTCATTAGTCTATTCTGAAAGAGACTTGCATATGGGAAAAAAAAGTTAATTTTCTTTCAATTTATGGCACTTCGTTTTAAAATTTTGTTTACTGATTTCTTATGCTCTAATATCAACATTCATATGGATACTAATTTAGTGCTTCTCTGCAGCAAATATGTTGTGGTTTCTCATTTTACATTAAGGGTCTGCACTGGGTTAAACAGTGTTCCCCCCTAAATTTATGTCCAGCCAGAATGTTTGCATGTTACTTTACTTTGTAATAAGGTCTCTGCAGATTTAAGTACTTAAGATGACATCATATTGGATTATGGTAGGCACTAAATCTAATATAAATGGTATCCTCATTAGGAGGAAATGTGGACACAGACAGAAGGAAGGCCATGTGACAACAAAGGCAGAGACTGCAGTGATGCAGCTGCAGGTCAAGGAATGTGAAGGGTTGTGGGCAACTGCTGGAAGCTAGGAACAGGCAGGGGAGGATTTGTGCCTTCCTAGAACCTTTAGAGGGATCCCAGCCCCGCTGATATCTTGGCTTGGCTTAGATACTTTGACTTTGACTGCTAGCCTCTAGAACTGTGACAGGATAAATTTATTTGGGTGAAGCTACCCAGTCTGTGGTAATTTGTTATGGCAGGTCAAGGAAGCAAATATAAAGCCTTTGATTTTAGTTTTTCTTTTTCACAGGACCAAGATACCACAGCATTTCCAAACACTTGAGGTAATGAAGATACTTACCAGACTGGATGCAAGTCGCAGCAAATGGGTGGTTCCTAAATTGTTGGAGTCCTCATATCTACTGCCTGCTTTAATGAACAAACCAATTCTTGATAGAGGAGCATAGTTTTCCAAAGAAGCAATCACCAAGCCATTTGGTAACTTGGTAAACTGTATTTAAAATAAAGTAGAGATATAATGAATGTCTTCATATTACCAAAAAGAGTAAGGCATGTATGGGTTCTAGCGAGCAAGTTAGTGGGACTAACCTCAAGGTCCTGAGGTTGTGGCGGTGCTCCTGCAGGCGCAGCTGTGGCTTTAACTTTGGGAGCAACTTTGAGGGAATAAAATCTCTAAACACAAAAAACACAGGTCACACATATTTCTTACAAGAACAGTGCTTTATATAAAAGCATGGTACCTTAGGGTACCCAAGCAACAGAGGGTGTTCAGGGGTAAAAGGAGCAATAACCACCTCCATGGGAAGATTTAGCTGCATAACATTTTTTTTTGTTTTTGAGACAGAATGTCCCTCTGTCGCTCAGGCTAGAGTGCAGAAGTGCAATCTTGGCTCACTGCAACCTCCACCCCCTGGGTTCAAGCCATTCTCCTGCCTCAGCCTCCCAAGTAGCTGGAACTACAGGTGCGTGCCACCATGTCCAGCTAGTTTTTGTTTTTGTATTTTTTAGTAGAGATGGGGTTTCACTGTGTTGGCCAAGCTGGTCTCGAACTCCTGATCTTAAGTGAGCCGCCCGCCTTGGCCTCCCAAAGTGTTGGGATTACAGGCATGAGCCACTGCACCCCGCCTAGCTGCATAACTTATTAACCCACCAGTTTACCCAAGCCATTCTTAAACCTCTATTTATTAGTGATTTATAGAGTTCTTGATGTTTATTTGTTTATGATGTAAAGAATCGCTGTATTTTCTTAACTTTCAGTTACCTTATAAAAGTTTCATCATTCTTTGTAGCTCTAAAGCTTTGGCATTTTTTGAAAAAGTGTCAGATCGCCCCATCCACAACCTTTTTTTTTTGAGACCAAGTCATGCTCTGTGTCCCAGGCTGGAGTGCAACGGAGCAATCTCGGATCATTGCAATGTCCACCCGGATTCAAGCGATTCTCCTGTCTCAGCTCCCAAGTAGCTGGGATTACAGGCACATGCTGCCACGCCTGGCTAATTTTTTGTATTTTAGTAGAGACGGCATTTCACCATGTAGCTCAGGCTGGTCTCCAACTCCTGATCTCAGGCAATCCACCCACCTCGGCCTCCCAAAGTGCTAAGATTCCAGGTGGGAGTCACCACACCCGGCCTGCTTCCACAACCTTTTATAGGTTTCAGCTTCTTGCTTCTTTTATCTGCCCAATGAATCTCACCCGTTCAGTCTATTTTCCAATTGAAATGGTTTCATCTCCTTATTCGTCTTAGTAACCTTTAAAAAGACAAAGCAGCCGGGCACGGTGGCTCACACCTGTAATCCCAGCACTTTGGGAGGCTGAGGTGGGCAGATCACCTGAGGTTGGGGGTTCGAGACTAGTCTGATCAACATGGAGAAACCCGGTCTCTACTAAAAATACAAAATTAGCAGGGCATGGTGACGCATGCCTGTAATCCCAACTACTGGGGAGGCTGAGGTGGGAGAATCACTTGAAGCCAGGAGGTGGAGGTTGTAGTGAGCCAAGATTGCACCATTGCAGTCAAGCCTGGGCAACAAGAGCAAAACGGGAGGGGAGGCGAGGGGAGGCGAGGGGAGGCGAGGGGAGGCGAGGGGAGGGGAGCTTCCTCCAAGTCCTCAATATTTTTCATTGTATCTTCACTCTAATGTGCTGCATTAAGACCACACAACCAAACGTCTTACCTTTTTTAACTAAATAAAACATTTATGAAATGTATGTCATCCTTAGATTAACAATGGCTTCATCCACGCGGATTCTCAATATATAAAATGCAGTTACTGGTAGGGTAAAAGGGTCCCATTAAATATTAGATAATGGACCCAAAATTCACTCATTTTATTCGGTTTGCTTGGGCAAATGTTATACGATGCCATAAAAATCATTCTGATTATGACTAAAGTTCATGAGGTTATCCGAGGAGATGATGAGTCAATAAAACCTGGTGCTCCCAAGACCCAATGAACACCTCGCTGGAGTTTCCCAGACATCCCGGCACAGGCTGCAAGAACTCCACTCTGTGCTGTCCAGAAGGCTATTTGTTGTACATCCAGCACTAGTGCTGTACTAGGTTGGCTGCTGGTTATCATTTGCCTTTAGTACTGCTTTTCAGTTATGAATTACAATTAGCTTTGCTTTATCATCATCAATTTAGTTTGCTGAGTATGGTATAGTTAACCTTCTTTGTAATTTTGCCTATGATTTTCCAAAACTAAACTTTGATATATGGGCATAGCAATTCAAACATGAATAATCTATAGTTCCGCTACCAAGTGAGACTTTTTGTGTTTTCCAACCAAATGTGCCCAAATAGTGACACTTTGTTGGATATATATATATATATATATATATTT
>NW_016803680.1:2079549-2097344 GCF_001698545.2 Rhinopithecus bieti | reverse complement strand
ATATTTTTTTTTTTTTTTTTGAGATGGAGTCTCTCTCTGTCGCCTAGGCTAGAGTGCAGTGGCGCGATCTCTGCTCACCGCAACCTCTGCCTCCCGGGTTCAAGAGATTCTCCTGCCTCAGCCTCCCGAGTAGCTGGGATTAGAGGCTCCCGCCACCACGCTGGGCTAATTTTTTTTATTTTTATTTTTAGTATAGATGGGGTTTCACCAAGTTGGCCAGACTGGTTTCGAACTCCTGATCTCAAGTGATTCGCCTGCCTCCGCCTCTCAAAGTGCTAGGATTACAGGTGTGAGCCATCGCGCCCGACCGGTAAATGTGCTTCTTAATTGTCCCATTCAAATCAGCAAATTATCCTAGTAACTGTCATGCAATTACTAAATTATTTTGTTCTAATAATAAGGTATATCAAGCTTATTCTCCTATATAAAATGCTAAAATTAGAAACATAAATAACTGCTTTCACGTTTATTGCAATTTGTTTACTTTGGGCCTCTCCAACTGTTTTCTCTGAGCTTTTTCTATTGTAAAATAGAATGGAGAAGGACATTTTGGGGTCTTTTGCCAATCTAACCATGCTTCCCTTAAAGGGTAATCACTGGTGTGTCTAGGTATACCAGGAAGGTTAATGCAATTACAGCCTAAGTTGATACAGCCCACAGCACATTCACGTAAACATAAAGCATAAGAACATTCCATGCCCAGGTCTGGTCTTTTGCATCTCCATCTAGGAGGGTTTCTCAACACAGGTACTACTACTGGCACTTGGGGCTAGATAATTCTTTGTTGTAGGGGGAAGTTTAGCAGCGTCCCTGGCCTCTCGATGCCAATACCACCCTCTTTACAAGTTGTTGCAACTAAATATGTCTCCAGACATCGCCACCGGTTCCCTGGGGGCATACTGTCCCTCGCTATATATTTTTTTAAAAAGTGTCCCCCCTTACCCCGCTTAATAACCACTGCCCCATCGTGATATAACCCTAATGTGTGAGTTTTCCCCAAGTAACAGCTATGTTTAATTAAGGCTTGAAGGGGAAACTTAAGTAACGCGCTTCCGAGAACAAAGACGTCTTGGAGGAACCGTCTAACATACGATCAAGAAAAGCAACGTTAGACTACTAAGACACCGTAGTAATTAACAATGAATGAAGTTCCAGACACTATGATAAGTGTTATATCTGCATGAGCTCCTTTCTTTTGCTTTTATTAGCTGGGGAAACTGATGCTCCGTGATAAACCAAGGAGCAGAGGCTGCAGTGGATAAAGTGAAGGTTGGGGGCCAAGTCTGTGCCGTCCTCCCGCTCCCTCTGGGTTTCGCGGTCTCGTTCTCCAGCACTTGAGTACCGGAATGACCTTCATAAGTCTTTCCAGGGAGTCGCTTCAACTCCGCTCTCACGTCCTGCCCCTCTCTTCAGGTTTCCCGGTGTTAGGTCTCTTCTGCTCACAGCATGAGCTGGGCCTCCAAAGCCTGACCCAGTCTGCAGCCCACTTAGCCTGTAGGGTTCAGCTGAAGGGCAGACCGAATCCCAAGGCCCAGACCCCAGACCAGACACCTCCGCCTCGTATCACCTTGTCGACACACTGCTCCCCAGCCCTTTCCCAAACCCGCCACCTGAGCTCACCGAGAAGGACCCGGCTCTGGTTAGTAGCTTCATGATTCAAGATTATTCTGACACACGGTCCTGCCGGATTAAGGAAAGCAAGATGGTGGCGGAGGCCGGGAGTTTCCCAGCGTTCCCCGCCAGCTCTTTCCCACGTCCCCTTCCTGAAGGGTACTCTCTATACTGCCGCGCTCTACTGCTCCCTGCAGAAGGTTGGACCAGTCCAATTCCTCCAAGACTCAGAATAGGGAGACACACAATTTCCCAAGTAAAGATGCAGAAGATAATGTACGTCACTGCTTTTTGCGTTCTTCTCCTGGCCTGAATATCCAGTATGCACCCCTTTTCTAAGTACGTCTGCAGCGGCCCGTCACAACTCCCCCCGCTACCTTGGGCTCTTCCGCTCGGGATTGTCCAATGGGACGCGCCTCTCTTGGGACTGCGCAGGCGCCCCTCGGACTGACACCTGCGCTGGGGGCCTCGGGTTTCCGCGTCCCTGGACACTGGGGGCTTTAGGAGGCTCCTGCCATTCCGCCTTTCTGCAGAGGTACTGGGCATCGAAGCCCAGCGCAGTTGCCTCTTGCTGGGTGAAGTCCTTACTGGATCTTTAGCTCCGTGAAACAGGGGCCTTGTTCAGCATATTCGCCGCTGTGTCCCCCAGAGCAGGCCCGGGACACACCGGGAGGGTCAGCAACCTAGGGGAATCATCACAAGGTCTCTGGTCTCGTGGAACTTACGTCCTAGGCTGGGGCTACATAGAATATAAAAACCTTAACTATAGTTTTTGTGTGAGAAAAATGGAAATGTTTTGGACAGTAAGTGTGTTATGTGAGCCGAAACCGGCCGTTGGAGAAAGGCAGTCACGTGACGATCTGGGGGCGCGTTCACGCCGGTCCTCGGCGAGTGTTAACCCATAAAGTGCCTTGGGCCAGGCACTGTGCTAACGCGGGAGGCGTGGTCCCTGCCGTTTAGGGACTTAAGAATTTCGTACCTTGCTACGTTGCTTGGTTGGGAAACCGACAGTATCAGCATCAATATCATTTGGGAGTTGATTAGAAATGTATGAACTCCAGGTCCCATATTGGATCCGAATCGGTGTTTTTACAGGATCCTGAGATGATTTCGTATGCACAATAGTTTCAGAAAGGCTGGTGGTGTAGACGTTACAAGGCATAGGCAAATTTACGTCCTTTTTGCCTTGTGTCTGAATTGCTCCAGGCCTACAACGGACTCGGGCTGTCTAACGATTTAAGGTCCGGGCATTAAGAACCTGGCACCAACCCAATTTCTGTGCCTGCTGGGGACACCTTCAACCCAATTCATACCATACAGTTTCCCCACGTGTGGTAGACTTAACACTAGTGGTGCATGAGATGATTTTAAGTTGGTACATAGATGAACACTTCCATTTTTTTTCCTTTTAAAAATTTGTATAAATTTAAGGGGCGCGAGTACAGTTATGTGAATATATTGCAGTAATGGTGAAGTCTGGGCTTTTAGTTTACCCATCACCCGAATAATGTACATGGTGCCCATTAAGTACGTTCTCATCGTTCACCTCTCTCCCACCCCTCCACCTTTCGGAGTCTCCAGTGTCTATCATTCCACACTCTATGTCCATGTGTACATCTTATTTAGCACTGTTCCATTTTAATAATATATTTATTTTGATTAAGACAAGCAATGCTACTAGTGAATTTCCTCTTTAAGTACATTAATAATAAAAGTTGGTGTAAAAACGTTAAGTAACTTGATGATACGGAGATACGGCAAAAATCATGAATGTATTATACAGGTACCATTGAGTGAAATTTGGGAAGCAGTGCTGTGATCAAGCCACCTGCGACAGCCACGTTTTTCAGGATAAAGTTCAAGTTCATTAACATGGCATACAAAGCTGTTTCCAGTACTTCAAAATCCCATTTCGCAAGTTAACTGCGACCCTGCGTCCAGTCATTGTAACTTCATTCAACAGTTCAGGTCAGGTAGGAGGAGCACACGAGTCTCAACGCTCAAGTACACACACACACACACACACACACACAACCTGCTTATAATGTCCTCTCATTCTTAGGTTATGACCCAATATCGGAAAGGAGCAAAAATAAATTCTTTTCAAAATAAGGCAGGATTTGAAACATAATTCATGACACCAGCTACATAAATCATAAAATCCCGTTTGTCCATTGCAAAAGGTCCTATTAAGCATTAAACTACAAATTAGGAGTGCCATCTTGTGGACACATCTACCACTTCCACATCATGTCACTTCCTAGCCAATTCCATGGCTGCTCTCACAGTGGAGGTCTCTGCCACAACTCTAGCATTTTATTGCAGAAGAAAACCCAGTCCTTGAACTGGTTTCTGTGTAGAACACATTGAAAGCCCTGGGAGTGGAAACCAGCAGACAGGAAGAGTAGACATGGAAGAGCAGATGAGTTCATTGCTGGAAAGCTCGAATTGTTAGTTTTGTTAATGTGCAGTCCAATTTGACTCCATGGAGCCCAACTACCTACCCTGAGCCCTCATGGTGAGTGTGATTTGTGCATGGGGTGGGAGAATGTAAAGGGAAAGGAGGCAACAGTAGGAGTAAAACACACCAAAGGAAAGTGATGTGGGTTTATACTTGGGAACATTACCTTGCCATCTTAGGGCCAGAGGCATTAATCATGGCTCTCCAATGCATAATTTCGATGTTGGCATTTCCTTCCCATTCCTTTCAGAATCCTACCCTGTCAAGTATTATCTCTGATGAAATATTCCCGGGGCCGGGCGTGGTGGCTCATGCCTGTAATCCCAGCACTTTGGGAGGCTGAGTGGGTGGATCACCTCAGGTCAGGAGTCCAAGACCAGCCTGGCCAACATGGCAAAACCCTGTCTCTACTAAAAAAAAAAAAAAAAAAAAATTAGCTGGGTGTGGTGATGGGTCACTGTAATCCTAGATACTTGGGAGGCTGAGGCAGGGAGAATTGCTTGAACCTGGGAAGTGTAAGTTGCAGTGAGCTGAGATCACGCCACTGCACTCTAGCCTAGGCAACATAGTGAGACTCTGTGTCAGGGAAAAAAAAGGAAAAAAGAAAGTTCACATAAATTTATAATATGCTGTAATTACTGTTTTGGTCACATACACTTTTCCATGTTTTGAGGTGAACAGATTGGTCTTCATTCTAAGACTGTGTTAAGTTATATTGATTCAAATTATAAATAAACCTTTCCTTCCTGTTATAAATGCAGCTTGGTCTGGATGTTTTATTCTTTTAATATACTGCTAGACCTAATTTGCTACTAATTTGTTTAGGATTTGTGCATTTATGTTCCAGAGTGATATTGGCTTTAACTTTCACTTTTCATTCCCCTATTCATGCATTTTCTATCATAGATAAAATGAGTTAGGAAGTGTAGAAGGAAAAAAAATCTCAGGAACCCCAAATTACTAAGCCAAAGGGAAAATTCAAGCTGGGAATGATGTCAGACAAACCTGCCTGCCGTTTTATTCCTAAATAAGATAGCTATAAGGATAAAAAGCTACATAACCTCCCTCACAATTTGCCCACAGGGAAATTCCATGTGCTTCTGAAGATCTTTACCCTAAAACAGTTCTGCTGAATTTCACCCTGGCAATGTAAATTGATAGCTTAATTAATTTTTATTTATTTATTTTTGAGAGTTTCACTCCTTTGCCCAGGCTGGAGTGGAATGGCACAATCTGAGCTCACTGCAACCTCCACCTCCTGGTTTCAAGCGGATTCTCCCGCCTCAGCCTCCTCAGTAGCTGGGATTACAGGCATGGGCCACCACGTCGGGCTAATTTTGTATTTTCAGTAGAGACAGGGTTTCACCATGTTGGCCAGGCTGGTCTTGAACTCCTGACCTCAGGTGATCTGCCCACCTTGGCCTCCCAAAGTGTTGAGATTACAGGCGTGAGCCATTGCACCAGGCCTGATAGCTTATTTTCATAGGTTCAGGACAAAGGACAGAACTGAAAGTTCATCTTAAATGCACATCTGATTGCTTCCTCTGCCCTATTGTTTACATTCTATTATGTAAAAATAATGAAGATTCTCTGAGCCAGACAAGGACGCAAGTGACTATTCCTCTGCCCATCCTCTCACATGTAAATTGTATATTCAGTGAAAGGCTGATCAAAGATTCAAGAGGATGCAACCCTTGGTCTCTTGTCTACCCACACATTTAAAAAAATTTTTTTTTTCCTTTTCTTTTGAGACAGAGTCTCGCTCTGTCACTCAGGCTTGAGTGCTTCCAGCACTTCCTGGACTCAAGCAGTCCTCCCACCTCAGTCTCCCGAGTAGGTGGGACCACAGGCGCATGCCACCACATCTGGCTAATTTTTGTATTTTTGATAGAGATGGAGTTTTGTCATGTTGCCCAGGCTGGTCTCAAACTCCTGAGGCCAACTGGCCTCCCAAAGAGCTGGAATTAACATTTTAAATTTTCTTCCTTTTCACTCATATCAATCCTTTCTCCTTAAATATTGAAGCCCTCAAAATCACCTTTGGAGAAAGGCATAGACATGGCTGTCAGGAGCTTATCCTTAACCTTGGCAATGTAAACTTTCCACATTGATTGAGACCTGTCTCAGATACTTCTGGTTCACAGAAGTAAACGTCTTTCCCAGCTTTCGTATATTTCACATGCTCCCTTTGATTTTGTCAGGCTTTTATTTTATTCTTTGTTAGGGTGGGTCTGTTTAGGTTTTTGATCTTATTCTAGGACATGATCTTTATTTCTAAGGCATGGCTTTTCTGGAGTTAAAACTGTAAGGGGTGCTCAGTAAGGTGTCTCTACTGTAGCTCAGTAAGAATTCTGACATTCTCTGCACTATGTAAACTCCGGGTCTACGTTTGTTACAGGTAGACAGGTATGAGCAGGGCAGGAGAGGGCTCTCCCCCCACCCACCAGGAATGTCGGGTGATGATTTGGCAGTTACCACATTGCCTCTCTAAAAGTGATAAATTGGGCCAGGTGCGGTGGCTCACACCTGTAATCCCAACACTTTGGGAGGCCGGGGCAGGTGGATCACCTGAGGTCGGGAGTTCGAGACCTGCCTGAACAACATGGAGAAACCCTGTCTCTACTAAAGATACAAAATTAGCTGGGCATGGTGGCGGGCGCCAGCTACTGGGGAGGCTGAGGCAGGAGAATCACTTGAACCCAGGAGGTGGAGGTTGCAGTGAGCTGAGATTGTACCACTGCACTCCAACCTGGGCAACAAGAGCGAAACTCCGTCTCAAAAAAAAAAAAAAAAAAAACCAAAAAACCAAAAAACCAATAAATTGGAGAGGCCATTTCCTGATAGTCAACACCTGTTGCACGAAATTAACGGTGTTAATTGAATGCAGACACCAGGGAGAAGCAACTTCCTGGGCATGTGCATTAAGAAACAAAATGGCGGAGTATGACTTTCCAGGGTTACTCCACCAGAACTTTTGAGGGAAGAAAGCCTCAGATGGGCATGTGGACAACTTCCTGAACACGCTGCGCTTGCTCACCTCCAAAGGGTGAGGGGGGCACCAGGCATGCGGGCAGCCCACCCTAAGGGAAGAATCATGAGAAATAGGCCAGCCTATAAAGTCCTAGGATCACTGTTAAACAGGGTGCTTGACCTCGGTGCCTGGTTGGGTCTCTTCAAGCATACTTTCCTTTCCTTTCCTTTTTTATCCTGTTCTAAAGCCTTTTAAATAATCTTCCACTCCTGCTTTGAAACTTGCCTTGGTCTCTTTTTCTGCCTTATGCCCCCTCTGTTGAATTCTTTCTTCTGAGGAGGCAAGAATTGAGGTAGCTGCAGCTGCACACAGATTCACCGCCAGTAACTCAGCTATCTTCCACTGGTAACACATTCAGTTCTCAGTCCAGCAGGTGCCATTCTCTGATAGGCCTCACAGCATTTCTCCCTTTGCACATGGCACAGGCCAGCTCATGACTCACAGCAAACCCCATTCAAATTTCTGGGCCCTCGCTTCCTCTTTACCAGCACCCTGCTCTTCACATTCTAGCTGCTTTAGCAATCCTAAACTCTCTCTTAATTGACAGCTTTTGAGATTCAGAAGATACAGTTCAAATAAAACTAAGATTTATTGTTTCATTTCTGCAAAAGCAAGATGTGAAGCTACACTGATTTGCCTTATTACTCATATCTGAAACCTAGTAGAACATTAGTTTCATAATTAAGTAACTGTGGGAAAAGGAGCCTAGGTGTTGCTACGGGCTTCATTTCAAACAGCAGGGACAAAAGGAAGCAGCTCAAACATTAGCAGCATCAAGAAAAGGTGCAGCAGCATAATGACTCACCTGTAGGTGTTGATAAGCTCATCAGCATGAGGCTCCAGTTCAAGTGAATTCAACCATTTCTTTACAGTTGGATCTGGGGCTCAGAGACTCCCCATAATCTGGCATACATGATCATTATTTCCTGAGCAGTCATATATTCTAGCAAGACATCAAATTCAGGACAATAACCAATTCTTGACCTTAACCTAATTACAAGAATTGTATTAAGTAAAAACCCAAGTCATCTATCCTAGTAGACAACCATGGATAAGATGGCAAACCTGCAGTCTTCCAGGCCATACTTCTAAGAGTCCTACCAAGATATTTTCTTCTAAAGGACTACAGAATTATAGCTGTCAGATCTATTGTAGGTCATTGGAATAGTAGTTTCCATAATTCAGTTTTAATGATCTTGGGGATTAAGAAGTTAGAAATGAAATTCCAGAGCCTACTCATTTTGGAGGAGTACTAGATTATGAGATGGTCTTCTCATTAATCAATAACTCCAAGGGGAATGGCCGCCATGGATGTATTTGCACTGTTCAACCTGTACAACATCTTGTCCATATAAAGGCTGAACCAGAACCAAAGCCTTTCACCACCCTGCCAACCTGCAGACTGCAGTGAGTGTTGCTTTAGCAATTAGTCAAACCCCTCTGTTGATTTACACTCAGGTGAGCATAGCCTACGAACCAGAGAAAGAGCTATAAATTCAATTTTGTTTTAATTGGAGACTTCTTATACTCCTAGACACTTCATAGAAACAAACTCTAATTCCCTCTTTATCTAAAAAACAAACAAAACAACAACAACAACAACAAAAAACCAGAAAGAACAGTAAGCATCTGGTGGATGTCACTTTATAATCAACAATATCCAAGTAAGGATTTGAAAACATTGAACAAGTCATCCCAAAATAGAGCAGCTTTATAGACTCTTCATCTTGCAATTCTACAAGAACCATCCTAGTTTTCTACTCAGTTGTCTATGAATCCTGAAGAGGTGATTAGATTTCTCATATTATTTATGGGGGACTCCAAGTATTTGCCTAGGCAAGAATCAGAAGAAAATATCTCTGTGTCCCTCCCTCTTCACTTTATTTCTTCTTCTTTTCTTCTTTATTAGAGGGGAGACAATGGTAGAAAAGAAAACACATTATTTTAAATAATCCTTTTTTTTTTTTTCCAAATGTTCTTGGTGCAAAAATTCTCTTTCAACTGAAGCATATTAACTTTATTTTGGATGTTTGAAATAGTAACCCAACTCAGCCCTCCAACATTGATGATTTATATTAGATATACGTGTATGTGCATGTATATATCTGCACCTGTGTGTGTGAATGTGTGTGGTGTGTGTGTGTGTGTGTGTGTGTATCCATGGGAAAGCTAATGTGATCCAGGCCTTATGCTCTTCTTATCCATAACTCAACTGCTAAAACATGAAGCTCTTGTTCTTTGGGCTGTTCCATCTGACAGCTCCATCATTACTGGATCTTTCTGTTCAAATGTCCAGAACCCTCAGGAACAGGTTCCTGTCCCAACCCTGACAAATGCTGCTCTTTCATATCTCAAGGAGAGAAAACAGGAATTTCACCAGATGTCTTCGGATTTGAGCATGCTGGATACACAGGCTGCTCATCTAAATCTGCAATGAAGGGGACAAACTTTCTTTGGGAAAATCTTTATTATGTAAATATATTTACACCAAGATATACATGCACAGGAAGGTCCCCCTATGCATCCAGGTGTCATCTATGAAAGACACGAGGGTCACTAGTTGTAAGTGAATCTCATGGCACCTCATTTTCATCATCACTGGATACTTTCTCTGGGTTAGCAAAGGTCAGGAAGACTTGTTCCAGTGTGATCTGACTGACGGAATAGTCTTCTAAATCAAATTGCTCTTTAGCTTGCTCCAAAATGCCAAACACCTTTAACAACAGCAACAAAAACGCAGTTACCATTGCAATCTCCCCTTCAGCCCCCAACTCAGATGAGCCTCTCCTCCACTCCCCCAATTCCTATCAAGTGTATATTGGAGGACAAAAGGCACAGAAGGGAGAGGTGAGAAGGTGGAAGAACAGAGAATTGAGAAAGTGAGAGAGGAGGCCATTCTCTGTTCCCATTCGCTTGATGGATATGGAGTAATAATGGAATTCAGGACAAGAAATTGTAGCTATTGAACTCTAGGGGTGTTTGAAAAGCAACCTAATGGTGCTACTCCCCCAACAATGCCAGGTTCCCATTCCACATTCCCGAATCCCAAATACTCCCCATCGTTAGTGCTCTCTTAACATGCAGTGTTAGAAGGGCAAGGTTGCTACTATCACCTTTCCCCAGCGATTGTCCTTGCTAGGAATGTAGTAGTTAAGGATCCCTTGATTCTCATGTTTTAAGACACTACCTAAAAAAGGAAAATAGGACAGGCGAATAATCTTACAGGCTTCATTTGAAATTGCCAAAATATTACTATATTTAATTATATACTGTGGAGGGGTGAATAGAGGAGGTCAATATCAAAGGAGATATGACCCGCTAACCCACTCTCTTTGGTATCCATGACACGGTTAATGCTTTCAGTAGATTTATTCCTCATGAAATCATCTTATTATGCGGAGTTCATAGCAATTATTGAAGGCAGGATTTGAGGTACAATAAATTGTCAGCTGACATGCCCAATGTGAAAAACCTGAGCCTTCTGAAAGTCTTATGTTTGCAGAGGGACCCAATCCAAGACAGCCTCTTAGAAGTGGCTGTGGTTCACAGTACTCACAGAGAGGAATGGAGAGGAGTGAGTGAATTTAGCACCTTCAGCTGACATATCCAGGTTCTCACATTGGGACCAACTTGGCTAAAAACTCAACCCATGGAGAACAAGGAAGAGCACGGGGTGGAGATGGCCCACCAAGGAGCCCCATGGAACCAAAGGAACCCCCACCCCTAGCCAAGAGAAGCAGCGAGTGATTGTGAGACCCTGCCCAGGAAACCATGCTTTTCCCATGGGTCTTTGCAACCCACAGCTCAAGAGATCCCTTCGTGAGCCCACACCACCAGGGCCTTGGGTCTGATACACAGAGCTGTGTGAAGTCTTGACAGAGCATCCACTCAGGTATACACAGAGACCCAGGAGTTTTATATACTCCAGCCTTGGGATCCTTGGCAAGGTGGGAGGTCCATCTGTACATATCCCTAGGAAGGAAGCTGAACCCAGGGAGCCAAGCAGTACATTCTGCAGGCCCCACTTCCATGTCACGTCAGTTAAGACCTACTGGCTTGGAATCCCAGCTAACCAATGGCAGTGAGTTGGAGTCTCCCTGAGATGGGTCCAAGTTCCTGGGGGAGGGGCAGCTGCCATCTCTGTGGTTTGGTCAACTCAGCTGCTTCAGCCTGTCAGCTTTGAAGAATACAGGCAGTCCAAAAAAGGAAAGGTCCCCCACAACACAGCACACCTGCTATACCAAAAAGCAGCCAGACTGCTGCTTTGGGTGGGTCCCTGATCCCTTTCCTCCTAACTGAGTGAAACCTTCCAACAGAGGTCTCCAGCTACCTCCTACAGGTACATGTAGGCTGGTGACCAAAGGAGGGACTGCTCCCTAACTCATTCTATGAGGCCAGCATCATCCTGATACCAAAACCGGACAGAGATACAACAAAAAAAGAAAACTTCAGGCCAATATCCTTGATGAAAATCAACTCAAAAATCCTCAATAAAATACTGGCAAACTGAATCCACCCACACATCAAAACGCTTGTCCACCATGATCAAGTTGGCTTCATCCCCGGGATGCAAGGCTGGTTCAACATATGCAAATCAATAAATGTGATTCATCACATAAACAGAACTAAAGACAAAAACCACATGATTAACTCAATAGATGCAGAAAAGGCCTTCGATAAAATTCAACATCCCTTCAGGTTAAAAATTCTCAATACACTAGATACTGAAGGGACATACCTCAAACTCATAAGAGCCATATATGACAAGCCCACCACCAATATCATACTGAATGGGCAAAAGCTGGAAGCATTCCCCTTGAAAGCTGGCACAAGAACAAGGATGTCCTCTCTTACCACTCTTATTCAACATAGTATTTGGATACAGTATCCTGGTTGGCAGGTTTTTTTCTCTTCAGTAATTTGAACATGTCATCCCACTCTCTCCTTGCCCATGAGGTCCCTGCTGAGAAATCTGCAGCTAGCCTTATGGAATCTCCCTTATATGTTATTTGCTTTTGTTTTTTCTCTTGCTGCTTTCAGGATCCTCTCTTTGTGCTTGATTTTTGACCATTTAATTAAAATGTCTTGATGTAGCCTTGTTTGTATTGAATGCGAATGCAGATATGTGACCCTCTTGTACCTGGATATTTATGTTTTACTTAATACTTGGAAAATCTTCTGCTTTTATTTCTTTAAATAATCTGTCCAACAATTTGTCTTTTCTTCTTCCTCATAAACTCTAATAATGTAAACACTGGCTCTTTTGATGCTGTTCTATAAATCTCATGAGCTTTCTTCATTCCTCTTAATTTTTCTTTTAATTGTCTAACTGTATGTTTTCAAAAAGCCTATTTGAGTTGAGATAGTTTTCCCTGCTTGATAAATTCGGCTGTTAATGCTTTCTACTGCATTCTTCATTTTATTCACTGTATATTACATATCCATGATTTCTGTTTGATTTTTTAAGAAGAAATTTCTATGTTTCTATTAAGTTACTAGTCTGGGTAATTTATTGTTTACCTGATTTTGTTGAATTGTTTTTCTGTATTATCTTGAAGTGTGCAGAGCTTTTTGTTTTTGTTTTTAAGATGGAGTCTCGCTCTGTTGCCCAGGCTGGAGTCCAGTGGCACGATCTCAGCTCACCGCAACCTCCACCTTCCGGGTTCAAGCGATTCTCCTGCCTCAGCCTCCCGAGTAGCTGGGATTACAGGCACCCGCCCCCATGCCTGGCTAATTTTTCTATTTTTAGTAGAGATGGGGTTTCACTATATTGGCCAGGCTGGTCTCAAACTCCTAACCTGGTGATCCACCCCCCTTGGCCTTCCAAAGTGCTGGGATTACAGGTGTGAGCCACTGTGCCTTAGCCTATAGAGCTTTCTTAAAGTGATTTATTGATCACATCAAATTGAACTCTGACACAATAAGTCCTCAAAAATATTTGCCACACAAATGCATAAGTGAATATTCAACTTCTTAGTGGACATATCCATCTACATGTATCAAGAGCACACCATAAACACTATGACCAACACCAAGGTGATAATTTTTCCACACAGCTCGTTCTTCACATATGCTTGACCATATCTGTTTTCTGATTTTCTTTTCTTTTTGCTTTTTTGAGATGAAGTCTCTCTCTGTCACCCAGGCTAAAGTGCAATGGCATGACCTCTGCTCACTGGAACCTCCACCTCTCTGGTTCAAGTAATTCTCCTGCCTCAGCCTCCTGAGTAGCTGAGACCACAGGTGCACGCCACCATGTACAGCTAATTTTTGTATTTTTAATGGATATGGGGATTCATCATGTTGACCAGGCTGGTCTTGAACTCCTGACCTCAGGTGATCCACCCACCTCAGCCTCTCAAAGTGCTGGGATTACAAGCATCAGCCACTGTACCTGGCCCTGATTTTCATTCTTACTGTGTAATCAATTTTGCTATTTTCCATTGCCTAGGAGACAAATTTTCAACCCCTTAGCCTAACACACAACAGGAACTTCTGTGGTATTTTGCTCAGCCTAATACCACAAACTAAGATGAAAAGCCAGAATTATTAAAAGCCTTGCCATTGCCCACGCTTTAGGTTAAGGAAAGAGAGAAAAGAGACAGATCGAAATGGATGGTCTCTCTTGTACTGTTCCATGTAGGCAGAGAGGTGCTTACTGAATTTAGCATGAAGAAACGGCACTCAGAAACCAAACTACTCTTGAAAGGAGAGAAATATGTTCTTGAGAAATGTGTTACATTGTATTTGTTGTTCTCACCATTCATATGATTTATGTCTTCAATACCAGTTTTCTGTGAGTTATTGATAGCTACTGATTTTCTATAATGTTCCTTTGGCAACGTTCTTATTTGCATTTCAATACCATATCCTAGCTGAGACAGCAAAAGCATAAAGTTGCATGTGTAGTGTGAAGGAAAAAACCTTAAAATTTGGCATGAATAATCTGTGAAAATGATTGAGAATTATGCTAAAATAGGACTTTAGATATATAATTTATTTTTAGTTTTTATTTATTATCATTATTTTTTTAGAGATGGGGTCTTGCTCTGTCACCCAGACTGGAGTGCAACAGCACAATCATAGCTAATTGCAGCCTAAACCCTGGGGCTCAAGCAGTTCTCTGGACTCAGCCTGCCAAGTTGCTGGAAGTACAGGCGTGAGCTACTGCACCCAACTAATTTATATGGACAGCACAAACATAAAACTGCCTTGTTAGGTGATGTAAGAGTTTGTGAGAACCTCTGTTTTTTGTGAAACTTAGCATAATCTGCCACAAGAGACTTACAGTATCAAACGTTGCCAAAGGAACATTATAGAAAATCAATACCTATCAATAACTCACAGAAAACTGGTATTGAAGACATAAATCATATGGATGGTGAGAACAACAAATATGATTTAACACATTTCTCAAACTCCTGAGCTCAAGTGACCTGCCCGCCTCAGCCTCCCAAAGTGCTGGGATTATAGGCGTGAACCACTGCACTGGGCCAATTTAATATATTTCTGACAAAGGTAGCACAACTTAATTTACCTGGAAATGTTGTTGTAACAAAACGTTTAAAATCCTCTAATTCATCTTTAGTCTTGACCTTGACCTTCAGGATGTAAATGTTGCCAAACTTGTTCTTGAGATGCTGAGGGCTGCCCAAGCACATGAACTTCCCTTGCACCATGATGGCTAGACTGGTACAGAGGGCGTCACATTCCTCCATACTTGCAAAACAAAAGGGCAGAATGTTGTAAGGGTAAAAATAAAAAGTTCTCTTTTGGAGGACACTGTGTAGTTCAATCAGAGCCAGAATTTTGTGACCCTATTTTCAATCAGAAGTTTTATTTTTCCAATCATAAAACTCATCGATGGGAAGTGGGAATTTTTCAAATGAAAAAGAACATAGTGCCCAATTTTCAAATAGAGCATCTTCTAAAGTCCTGTCTTTTCCTCACTTTTTTTGTTAAACTCAGTGAGGATTTTTAGTCATTTGATTTATTAGGATTAACATGAATCCTAATTCCTAATGAGGAACTAACATACTCAGGCAAGTTTACTGTCCAATATTATCCACTGGGCCTAAATAATTCCCTCTTATAGCCACTACAACTCTTACTAGCCCTCAACCAAGCCTCCCAGTGAGCCACACCTGTGGGAGGTTATAACGATGGCTTTTCCACTTTCGCGTGTCTTTGTCACTGTGTTCCAGAGCAGGCGTCGGGCTACTGGGTCCATGCCAGTTGATGGCTCATCCAGGAAGATGACTGAAGACCTTCCCATTAGGGCAATAGCAGTACTCAGCCTACGTTTGTTTCCTTCACTTCATGGCCAAAGAAGAAGAGAAAAAGTGAGAGACGAAATGGCTATACATATCAGTTATGTATAGCAAAGAGTTAGTACAAATTTCCCAAATGCTGAGCGTCCCAGCAAACACTTAACATGGACATCCGCAATGCTGATTACATGTGACTTTGATTAGGTAGCAGGCCCAATTACAGATGTGTATATCAATTCATTTAAATTTGAGATATAGAGGAGTGACTTTTATGTAATAAATTTTGGCAGCATTATCAGTGGCATTTATTTACCCATGTTCTTAGAGTGTTACAGTTTCCAAATCACATAAATCACATCATAATTCAAAGGGCCTACATTCCTCCTTACTTGGTAGACAAAGAACTACAGGGACCCTAGAAAGAGAAGACACTCCTTTTTTTGAGGTTCAGAGGATATAGTTCAAATAGAACCAAGACTTTGTGTTTCATCTCTGCAAAGGGAAGATGTGGAACTGTATTGATTTGCCTTATTACTGGCATCTGAAGCCTAGCAGAACATTAGATAGTTTCACAAGTAGGTAATTGTGGGAAGCGGAGCTTAGGTAGAGCTGTAAGCTTCATTTCAAACAGCAAGAACAAAAGGAAGCACCTCAATGTCAGCAGCATCAACAGAAAAGAGCGGTAGCATAGTGACTCACCTGTAGGTGTTGATAAGCCTGTCAGCATGAGACTCCAGTTCCAGTGAATTCAACCATTTGTTCACATACAGCTCAATCTGGGGCTCAGAGACTCCCCATATTCTGGCATACATAATCATTATTTCCTGAGCAGTCATATATTCCAGCAAGGCATCAAATTGAGGACAGTAGCCAATTCTTGACCTCACCTAATAACGAAAATTGCCTTGAGTAAACAGCCAAGTCATCCATCCCACTACACATCCATGGATGAGATGGCAAACCTGCAGTCCTCCAAGCCATGCTTCTAAGAGTCCTACCAAGATTATTTTTTTTTCCTAAAGGGCTACAAAATTATAGCTGTCAGACCTGTTGTAGGACATTGGGATAATAGCTTCCATAATTCAGTTTTAATGATCTTGGGGATAAAGAAGTTAGAAATAAAATTCTAGAGCCACACAATTTGGAGGAGTATTAGAATATGAGATGCTCTTCTCATTAATCAGGAACTCCAAGGAGCATGGCCACCATGATGTTTTGGCTTTGTTTAACCTGTAGAGCCATATGTATATCTTGTTCCAGAGTAAGGCTGAACCAGAAGCAAAGCCTTTCCGCATTCATCCCCAAATCAGAGACTGCAATAAATGTTGCTTTACCAATTAGTCAAACTCTTCTGTTGATTTACACTGAGGTGCACATAGCCTAAGAGCCAGAGAAAAGGCTATCAAATTAAATTAAATTAAATTGCTAATTAATTTACAGTGTTTCCAAACTATTCATGCCCCCTAAACTCCTGGCATGGCACGAGCCCCTGCCCCTCTGTTTGAAGTGACAGGGGCTTTAAAAGACTAGCTCCCTTTAGACACCATCCTTCATTTTTCTCATTTTCCTCTTTTGGGATTCATACATTAAGTATTAGGGCATTAAAACACAACTGCATACATAAATAAAACTATAAAGTAACCACACATGCTCAGGGCAAGACACAGGCTCAGAAAATGCCTGAGAAGAACTTATTCTCACACCCCACGCTGATCCTAAGCACAGAGACAGCAATCCAAAAAACAAAAACAATAAATAAAAAGTAACAAACAGGATCAAACCTAGGAGAATGAGGAAAATATAATTTCCAGAATTACCACTTTGTTAGAGTCAAATGTCCAGTTTTTAATAAAACTCAGAATCATAGAGGGAGACAGGAAAGTATGACCCATCAAAGGATGAAAGGAAAAAAAAAATGAATGGAAACTGTACTGAAAAAGACACGAAGGCAGATATACTAGAAAAATACCTTAAAATATTGTCTTAACGATGCTTTAAAAACTAAAGGGAGATGTGGAGGAAGTCAAGAAAATGATGTACAAACAAAATGGAAATATCAATAAGAGGTAGAAAACTCTAAAGGGAAACAAAAAAAATTCTAGAGTGGAAAAGTACAATAACTGAAATAAAGTATTAACTAGTAGGATTGAAAGTCATGTTTGAGGCTGCACGTGGTGGCTCACGCCTGTAATCCCAACACTTTGGAAGGCCGAGGCAGGTAGATCATGAGGTCAGGAGATCTAGACCATTCTGGCTAACACGGTGAAATCCTGTCTCTACTAAAAATACAAAAAATTAGCCAGGTGTGGTGGCGGGCGCCTGTAGTACCAGCTACTCGAGAGGCTGAGGCAGGAGAATGGTGTGAACCCAGGAGGCAGAGCTTGCAGTGAGTCGAGATTGCACCACGGCACTCCAGCCTGGG
>NW_016803680.1:2064259-2079400 GCF_001698545.2 Rhinopithecus bieti | reverse complement strand
TGAGGTCAGGAGATCAAGACCATCCTGGTTAACACGGTGAAATCCCATCTCTACTAAAAATACAAAAAAATTAGCCAGGCCTGGTGGGGGGCACCTATAGTCCCAGCTACTTGGGAGGTTGAGGCAGGAGAATGGTGTGAACCCAGGAGGCAGAGCTTGCAGTGAGCAGACATTGCACCACTGCACTCCAGCCTGGGCGACAGTGCAAGACTCCATCTCAAAAAAAAAAAAAAAAAAAAAAAAAAAGTCATGTTTGAATAGGCAGAAGAAACGATTAATTAACTTTACTGTAGGATAATGGCAATTATTTAGTCTGAGGAACAGAAAGAAAAAAGATCAAAAAAAGAAAAACAGAAAAAAGATCAAAGAAATGTAAACAGAGCCTAAGGAACCTTTGGAATACCATCAAGTGGACTAATGTACACATTGCAGTATTCAAGAAGGAGAAGAAAGAAAAGGGCAGAGAGATAATTTGAAGAAATAATGATTGAAAACTTTCCGAATTTGATTAATAGAAACATCCAGGAGCCCAATGAACTCTAAGTAAAATGAACTCAAAGAGACCCACATCAAGACATGTTATTATAAATTTGGCAAAAGCCAAACACAGAGAGAGAATCTTGAAATCAGGAAGACAGAAGCCATGGATCACGTTAAAAAAAATCTCTGAAGATTATCAGCAGATATCAGAAACTTCAGCAACCAGAGGCAGTGGGCTGAATCAGAAGAAAAGCCTTTCCCCATCCACCCTCAAAACTGTTAAATGAAGAAAACTGTCAAACAATAATCTTGCATCTGGTAAAACTATTTCAAGAGTGAAGAAGAAATTAAGACATTATCAGATAAATGAAAGTGGATGGAGTTTGTTGTCAATAGACCTATCCTGTAGGAAATGCTCAAGGTAGTCCTACAAGGTGAAATGAAAAGACACTGGACAATAAGTTAATGCCATAAGAAGTAAAGATCTCAATAAAGGTCAATACACAGGGAATTATAAAAGCTAATAGTATCGTAACAAAAGTTTGTTACTTTACATTTTGTTTTCTATGTAATTTAAAATTTTAATGCATTTAAAATAATTATGTTTTGGGCACATAATGTATAAAGATGTAATTTTGTGACATCAACAACTGAAAGGGGTGGTGATGGAGCTGTAAAGGAGCAGAGTTTTTTATGTTCCTGAAGTTAAGTTGATATAAATTCAAATTAGTATTATAACATTAGTATATTAAATGTACTGTCTGATAACTACAAAGAAAATAGTTATAGAATATTTACAAAAGAAAATGAGAAAGAAATTTAAATGTTTTACTACAAAAAAATCAACTAAATACAAAGGAAAATAGTTATGCTGGCTGGGCGTGGTGGCTCACATCTGTAATCTCAGCACTTTGGGAGGCTGAGACAGGTGGATCACTTGAGGTCAGGAGTTTGAGACCAGCCTGGCCAATATGGTGAAATCTATCTCTACTAAAAATATAGGAAAAAACAATTAGCCTGGTATGCTGGCATCAGCCTGTAATCTCAGCTACTCTGAAAGTTGAGGCAGAAGAATCACTAGAACCCAGGAGGCGGAGGTTACAATGAGCTGAGATTGTGCCACAGTACTCCAGCCTGGGTGACAGAGTGAGACTCAATCTCAAAAAAAAAAAAAAAAAAAAAAAAAAAAAAAAAAAAAAAAAAAAAAAAATTAATGCAGGAAATTGGGGATATAAAAGCTATAAGGCATATAGAAAAAATAGCAAAATGATGGAATAAGTTTCTCCTTATAAGTACTTTAAATATAAATACATTAAACTCTCCAATCAAAAGACAGAGATTGGCAGAATGAATTAAAAAAAAAAAAATGTTTCAACTAGATGCCATCTCCAGGAGACTCACTTTAGATCCAAAAGACATAAGTAGACTGAAAATGAAAGGATGGAAAAAAAGATATTTCATGCATTTAGTAATCAAATGGGGTATAAGGGCGGCTACACTAATATCAGATAAAATAGACCTTAAATCAAGAAAATTTAGAAGAAGCAAAGAATATTACATATTAATAAAAGGTTCAATTCAGAATGGAGATGTAAAAAGTAAAAACATTTACACATCTAATAGCAGATCCTCAAAATAGATGAAGAAAAAACTGACAGAATTAAAGAAACAATTCTATAATAATAGTTGGATATTTTAATAGCCTACTCTCATTAATGAATAGAACAACCAGACAGAAGATCAATAAGGATATAGACACCTTAAATAACACAACAAACCAATTAGATCTAACTAACATATGCAAAACACTAATCAACAAAAAACAGAGTACACACTCTTTTCACGTGCACATGGGACATCTTCCAGGATGAACCATATTTTAGGCTATAAATTAAATCTCAGTAGATTTGAAAAGATAAACCACCTTTTCCAACCATAATTGGATGAATTTAGGTATCATTAACAGGAGAAAACCTGGAAAATTCACAAATTTGCAGAAATTAAACTACACACTCTTAAACAACAAATGGCTAAATGAAGAAATCATAAGAGAATTTAGAAAATGCTTAGAGATGAGTGAAAACAAAGAAAACACTACACAAAAACTCATGGGGCCCAGCAAAAGCAGTGTTCGGGGGAAATTTATAGCTATGTTCTGTCCTTGGAGCCAATGGTCAGTGTTGCCCCAAAAGTGGTGGCTGAGGAGTTCTTATAGTGGACTGTCCCACATCACCCTGAGGTAGGGCCAATTGGGATTCCAAAGAAAGAAACCCTAGATAACAGTCCAAAACATTTGTTAGGAAAATTTACATATGAGAGTTGTGGTGTCCTTGTGATGGATAGCAAAAAAGATGTTCTACCTGGGTATGGCTATAAGGAGGGAGTTGGTTTAGAGAGTGTTTAAAGAATTTGGCTCAGGGCCAGGGCTACTTTCTATGTATTTAGCAAGATATTTGACCTTTCAGTTTTGGGTAACAACTTAAAGAACTTTATCAGTGTCTTGGAATGTTCCTTGGCACCTTCCAGGCCCTGGCTTGTGTCCAAGCCTGTAGGAGAAGGCATAAAGCTGGCCTTGAACAGCAACTCAGTTTGGTCAAGGCACTCTGTTTTCTCAGTCAGCACAAAGATAGAAAACAGGGGAACTGGGGGCCATACAAACTATAAGTGCTTACGTTGAAAACAAAGAAACAAAAATAAACACGGAAACCAGCTGTGTGATTCCTGGATGTAAGTCAAGTTTCCATGGACTCTGGCACCATGAAAAAGTGACTAATTCACATAGACCTTGCTACTTCTACACTTAAAAAAGGAGTGCCACCCTTGTATTTAAAATGAGATCTGCCAATATCCCATGAGCCATAGTTGCTGCTCAGCATGTCTCTGAGTGGGAAAAACCACAAAATATCAAGCACAAAGTTGACTGATATGCATAGATTTGAGCTAGTTTGGTCACCAATATGGCCTTCTATGTAATACCTTCATAGCCCTGACTAGGAGTTCTTTTTCCCTATCCTCCCATAACTTAATGGTGCTGGAGACCAAGTCATCTGTCTCTTGACTCTATTATAACCACTATAGCAACCATCCAATTTTTTTTCTCCAGGCAGAGAATGACAATACAACAACAATGACAAAAAAGGCAGCATCCTAGCAAATTATAACCATGATCCAGTTTTATATCCCTGAATATTCACTCAGTCAGGTTGCTTGGACCCTGACTTCTATTTGGAAAAGATAGTTGCGTTTGATATGAAGTCAGATCTCATAGTTAATATAGATTCTAAGAAGCTTAGTGGTAATGTTGTGGCACTTTCCAAGTTAATCAAAGTGAGTTTTTCTATACAGTTCTCTCTTCTCTGGATTTATTATTTTCCTTTTAGTTCTTCTTGAATTTTTATTCATCTATTCTGTTCATATTGTGCAAGGTATAGGGAAATTAATAGATCGATCTATTTTTTTCTTTTAAAAAATCAGTTACATTTCTATATGCTAACAATAAAACCCCCCAAAAGGAAATTAAGAAAACAATTCAATTTATATAGCATCAAAAAGAGTAAAATGCATAGGAATAGACTTAACCAATAAGTTAAAAGTCTCTTACACTGAAAACTATAAAATTGCTGAAAATTAAAGAAGACATAAATAAATAGGAATATATCCCATGTTCATGGATTGAGAAACTTACTATTGTTGTTACAAATAATCTCCAGATTCAATGCAATTTCTATCAAAATCCTGATAATTTCTTTTTTTTTTTTTTTTTTTTTTTGCAGAAGTAGAAAATGCATCCTGAAATTCATGTAGAACCTTCTGGGACCCAAATGGCCAAAACAATCTTTTGAAAGGAAGGATGAAGTTAGAGGACTCATACTTTATAAATTCAAAACTTACTGAAGAGTTTCAGGAATGAAAAACTGTGTGGCATAAATACACACATATAGATCCATAAGAGAGAACAGAGATCTAGAAATAAATCCTCAGGAAATGATCAATTAATCACACATGGGTGCCAAGACCATTCAATAGGCAAAGGACAGACTTTTTAACAAACGGTGTTGAGAAAACTGGATATTCACATGAATGAGATTGATGCTGGATCCTTCCCTTACACCATATACCATAATAAACTCAAAATGGATCAAAGACCTAAACATGTTAGTTAAGCTATAAAACTCTTAGAAAAAAAATAGAGGAAAAACTTCATGGCATCGAATTTGACAATAATTTTGTGGATAGGACACCAAAATCACAGGCAGCAAAAGAAAAATTAGATAAAATGAGCTTCATATTAAAACACTTGTGCACCAAAGGATACCAGAAAAGGCAGAAAAAGCTTCTTTCTCAGGTTACACCCTCTCTTCCAGGTGGCTTGTGCAGCCAATGACTGGTAGATGCAGAGATACAAAGGCTAGCAACCTTGCTTCAATTGCAGGACTTGTGAAAGGTCATCTTACTGCAGAGCTCTCAGTAAAATGGAGCAAGGCCTCAGGTGCAACTGAATTGTAGGTCATCTTCTCCTTCTGCCCAGTCTTGCCATCCTTACACCCTTATAGCACCTTGTCTGGCATATGTTATATGTAATGGGAAAAAATATTTACAAATCATGTATGAATTAATATCCAGAATATATAAAGGATTCCTCTAATTCAACAGCAACTGAAACCAAACAACACAATTTAAAATCGTGCAAATGATTAATATAGGCACTTCTCCAAGAAGATATACAAATGGCCAATAAACACATTAAAAAACGCCCAATATCACTAATTGTTAGGGAAATGCAAATCAAAACTACAAGGGGATACCACCTCACACTCATTAGGATGGCTACTATTAAAACAAAAATTAAGAAGAGTTAGTGATTACGTGAATAAATTGGAACTCTTGCGCATTGCTGGTAGGAATGTAAAATGACGCAGCTGCTGTGGAATACAGTATAGAAGTTCTTATGAAAATAATCATAGAATTACTATATGATTCTGCATTCCACCTGTAGGTACATATCCCAGATAATCAATAGCAGGGGCTCAGATATTTGTATACCAATGTTGATGCATTATTTGCAAGAGCCAAAAGGTACAAACAACCCAAATGTACCATAAATGGATGAATGGAAAAGCAAAATGTTGTATACTCATACAAAGGAATATTATCAGCCATAAAACTGAATGAATTGTTTTGTATTTTTTTTTTTTTTTTTTTGAGACAGAGTTTCGCTCTTGTTGCTCAGGCTGGGCTGGAGTGCAATGGTGCAATCTTGGCTCACTGTAACTTTTACCTTCTTGGTTCAAGCAATTCTCCTGCCTCGGCCTCTCAAATAGTTGGGAATGTAGGCACACACTACCACACCTGGTTAATTTTAGTATTTTTAGTAGAGATGGGGTTTCACCATGTTGGCCAGCCTAGTCTTAAACTCCTGACCTCAAGTGATCCGCCCACCTTGGCCTCCCAAAGTGCTGGGATTACAGGCATAAGCCACCGTGCCTGGCCAAACTGAACGAAATTCAAATACATAGGTGAACCTTGAAGGTATTGTGCTAGGTGAAGTATATCAGATATACAAGGAAAATATTATATGACTCTACTTACATGAGGTACCTAGTATAGTCAAATTCAAAGGAGTAAATGAAGGGATGAGGAGTTGTTGTTTAATGAGTAGAGATATTTAATTTAAGGAGAAAGTTCTGAAGATGAACTTTTTTATATTATGCATTTTCAATTTTACATTATGCATTTTACCACAATAGAAAGACAATGTAAAAAATTTTAAGGTCTGAATAAATGAAAATATTACCATCTGTTACATAAAATATGATAAATGTTTTAGAATAGCAAATTTGGAGAGATTCTCTCAGGCTTGAAAGAGTTCCCTCAGATTGACTGAACTTTGAATCAGTCCTTGCAGAAGGCTGACATTTTGCCCATATGCCTGTTCTTTTTTAAAATACGACATTTTGTATTAACTGTCTTTTTAGTTCCCAATTTAGCTTTTGCTCCTTGGTACCAGATTCACTTAAAATTTTTCTCCATTACTCACAGTCAGGAGACTGGACTGTTTTATGCCACCCTTATGTTCCCCAAGGGGACAAATAGTATGAACAAAGATAGTTAGGGGAGACCTCATGTCCCCTGACTTTTTTGCAAGGACCACCTGGCAGGAACAGATCACCTCCTGCCATCATGTATCACTCCCTCCTCTGTTTCTTTAACTCCTCCTCTTCTAGTATAAATGTGCTTCAGTTATTCACCCTATGAAATATTTTCTGTCCTTATTACAAATCTGGGTGAATTTTCATTCTTCATTTTGCCTCACAGCTAACTTTCTTCAAAGTATAATCCACATTTTTAGCTTCACTTCTGGTTACCAGATGATATGCTTTGGCTGTGTCCCCACCCAAATCTCATCTTGAATTGTAGCTCCCATAACTCCCACTTGTCATGGGAGGGACTCGGTGGGAGGTAATTGAATCACGGGGGCAGGCCTTTCCTGTGTTGTTCTTGTGATAGTGAATACATCTCATGAGATCTGATGGTTTTAATGGGAGTTCCCCTGCACAAGCTTTCTTGCCTGTCGCCATGTGAGACATGACTTTGCTCCTCATTTGCCTTCCTCCGTGATTGTGAGGCCTCCCCAGTCATGTGAAACTGTGAGTCAATTAAATCTCTTTCCTTTATAAATTACCCAGTCTCGGGTATGTCTTTATTATCAGGATGAGAACGGACTAATAAACTAGACTACTGTTTATCCCGCAGGATGCAGACTCTGCCAACTCCGTTTTCCTACTTCTATGGTGATGTGGCTGATGTGATGAAGTGAGGAGAAATGAATTCACTATTCACGCTCTTGTTACTACCACCCACTTAACCCTAGTGCAATTGCTCTTGCCAACCTCGTCAATGAAGTTCTACTTACTAAAGCCAATGTACATTATCCAGGCTTTACCTTGCCTTAGTCTTCCTGGTGTTTGACACATTTGCTAATTCTCTTATTCTTGAAATTCTCCCCACACTTAGCTTCTTTCCAAGGTTACACCCTCTCTTCCAGGTGGCATGTGTGGCCAATGACTGGCAGATGCAGAGATACAAAGGCTAGTGACTTTGCTTCACTTGGGGGACTTGTGGAAGGCCATCTTGCTGCAGAGCTCTCAGTAAGACGGAGCAAGGCCTCAGGTGCAACTGAATTGCAGGTCATCTTCTCCTTCTGCCCAGCCTTACCATTCTTACACCTTTACCATACCTTGTCTGGCATATGTTAGATGTAATGTTGAAAGAACTTGCCTTTTACTTTTAACAAAGAACACAGAAGACACTCTTGTTTTAGATTCTGCTCTTACTGCTTCACTCTCTCTTCAAAAGTTTATTTCCCTCTCCAGAATCCACTGACTGCATCAACAAAATAAATATCAATACATCCAATATTTCCCATCTCCCTTCCCTAGCCATCTACCTGTTACCTGAACCTGAGTCATTCCTTATGCTTCTCACATCTTAGACTGTAACAGCCTCTTACCTGTAGGATATCTTTTGTGATGCTAAAGCCATCAATCAACACATCTCCAGAGGTAGGGCTCGCTTCCCCAGTCAAAATTTGGAAAGTAGTTGTTTTTCCAGCTCCATTGAATCCAAGCAATCCAAAGCACTCCCCCTTTTGGATTGCAAGGGAGATATTTTTTACAGCCAGAATGGCTGGGCACTTAAAATATATCTAAAAAAAATCCAGGAAACACAATTCAGTAAAGAATACTTATAGGTAAAATACAATTAGTAATATCTCAGACCCCTATGGATCACTACTTGAGACAGTTTCATGATAACTCTTCTGTTCTACGGGGAGAATACATATAGAGCCCAAAGAACCACAGTGAGCCCTTGGCACCAGTGGCACACTCCTAAGTAGAAATGAAGCCAGTGTATGTTAGCCATTGAATTATATTACCTTTATGAGTTCTTTAATAAGTACTATAGAATCCAGCAACTCCTGAGGCTGCTCCAGGATTCTCTTTCTTTCGTTTTGTACATCTTCATCTTCAGATTGCCCAGATAATTCCTTGGACACTATATCCTGTATTTTCAAAACAAAAATTATAGAGGTAGATACCCTTTAGGCATCTGTTTTAGCCTGGGTGGCTTCATAAAAGCTAAATTGAGGGATAATATTAAAAGATGTTAAAACAGAAAGTTTGAGTCGTTTCTAAGAGACTTCTTGAATAGCACTTCAGCGCTCACGTATAATTTGATAAGTTGTGAGTAATGAATAATTCACCAGAGAAAGAAGAATGAGGACCAGAGGAGAGGAAAAAGGCACTCAGATGGTAGAGAGACTATGAATTAACATGCTACGATGTGTACTTTAATACTTTGAAAGACAACTTAAAGCATTTAAAACAGAAAAACGATTTTATCACCTGGATCTTTAAGAAGAAAATCATCTCAAGAGAGTAAAAAAGCTTTTAAACATAACAGTAATGAGTTTGGAATGATAAATGCCCTTTGAAGGGAATGGGAGCTAAGAAGTTCAGCAAGATTTAAAAGGACTTTTCCTAAAAAACTCACTGGACCCCACGGTCTATGTTTTCAAGATAAATGTTGCAAATATTAATGCTCTTTAGTCACCTTGACTAGACCAAGTAGTTTCAGGAAACTGATCCAAACATGTTAGAGCAGAAATTTGGCATAATTTTCAAGACATTTTTGTCCAGTTATTTCAGAACACATTGATTTCTGTTTTCTATAGATTAAGAAATTAGGATTACATAACTTGTTTTTTCATGAGGTGAATTAGACACCTCATGAAAAATTGAAGCCACACTGAGATAAACAAATATGATTTGTTACAACCACAGAATGTTCAACACATAGAAAGAATAATAAGAACTGACTCTGTTTTATGAAGGAGAGAGAAAAAGTCAGTAAGACTTGATATGGAATAATTTTGAGACTTCCAGAATAACACTTTAACAGGTCTGTAAACCTGTACCCCAGTGAAACTGGTGAAAGTTATTTTAAAATATAACCACTTAAAGCCTTTAGTAATGATCCTGCCTTAGTCCATTTTCTGTTGCTTATAACGGAATACCTAAAACTGGGTAATTTATATAAAGAAAAGCAATTTATTTATTGCAATTATGGAGACTGGGTAGTCCAAAGGCATGGCTCAGCATCTGGTGAGGGCTTACTCCTGGTGGGGGCTTTCTACAGAGTCTGAAGGCAGCACAGAACATCACCTGGTGAGAGAGCTGACATGCTTCATCTCATGCTAACATGCTTACTCAGGTTGCTTTCCCTCTTTTTATAAAGCTACCAGTTCCACCTCCATGTTAACTCATCAATCCATTAATCAATGGATTAATCCATTCATGAAAGCAGAGCCCTCAGCATTCAATCACCTCTTAAATGCCCTACCTTTCAATACTGCCACATTGGGGGTTCTGTTCCCAACACATGAAATGTGGGAAACATATTCAAATCATAGCGTATCCTAAGGGCATACAGCAAATGAAGAAACATTTATTCAAGGAAATCTATTAGACTTGTTAAGAACAGTGAAATCCATGGTCCACATCCTCTCCTCCCTTCCCACAGGCCAGTGTGACAGAATGTTACTCTACACAAGTTCAGCCAAAAATATTAGACTCCCTTTTCCCCCAGCTTCCAATCAAGGGCTAAGGTATATTTCTATAAGGGGAAGAAGGCTAGCATTTCTCATCCTATCCTTAGCAACCTTTTGCAGAGGTTATGTTTTGGGTAAGTATAGCTATGACTTTGGGTCTCCTTTCTTCGACTCAGCCCCTATTCATAAGGTGAAGGCTACCTTGGGCATGAGGTGCTATACTGGGGACTGGGCCTTGGCTCATTCATAGGGAAAGGGTTTTATGCTTGGAGAGGCAAGCCAAGAAGGCCAGAGGCTACTGTCCTCCACTGAGCATCCAGCCCTGAAGCAGAAAAGCATTCCATTATCCCAGCTCAGAGGTTTTGCCCAGGGGGAGAGTTGGGCCATAAGACAGAGAACACCTCTGCTCTCCCCAATGTAATTGACTTAATTTGAAACAGAGGATGGAGGAAGTTAAAGTCTAAGGATGCTGTAAAAAACAGACCAGGTGCAGTGGCTCACACCTGTAATCCCAGCACTTTGGGAGGCCAAGGCGGGTAGATCACCTGAGGTCAGGAGTTCAAGACCAGCCTGACCAACATGGAGAAACCCTGTCTCTACTAAAAATACAAAATTAGCTGGGCATGGTGGTGCATAACTATAATCTTAGCTACTCGGGAGGCTGAGGCAGGAGAATCATTTGAACCTGGGAGGGGGAGATTGCAGTGAGCTGAGATTGCACCATTGCACTCCAGCCTGGGCAACAAGAGTGAAACTCCATCTCAAAAAAAAGAAAAGGAAGTTTTGATGGAAAGCAATTAAGAGGTGACTGCTAGCTAGCTCCATTACAGGTATAAATAAAACCATATGCTAGGTAGTTTACTGAAGAGAACCAAGGAAAAAGACAGCTATGAAGAGCCCTCCTGGGGTAAAGATGAAGCTTAAATCCTGACTTCAAATTACTCATATAATTTAATTGGATCAGTTTTTGGAGAAATTCACACCCCAGGGCATTGTTGAAACCAATAAGAAGTAAGAGATTAGTCAAGTTTAATAGCTGGATTAATATTAAACTTAGTGGAGTTTAATAGCTGGATGTAGTAATGAAAAGAGACAGTCAAGAACCCTGCAAAAATCACTGTCATCCAGGGATGACTGTACCCATGCCCAGGTCTGCACCCTCTGAGGAACAACATCTGAGGCTTCACACAGGAAGGGAAAGACTTCACTGAAACTGCTCAGCAAGTCACTAAACAATAAACTAGCAAACAGCAACAACTCCCTTGGTGAGAATAGTACCCACGGTTACCAACATATATTATCAAAAACGTTCAGAGTTCAGTTAAAAAAAAAATTACAACATATGCAAAAAAAATAAAAGTTTGTGTCACATAGAGGAAAAAAACCAGGCAACAGAAACTGTGAAAAAGTGACCAGACATCAGTTGTAACAGACAAAAGCTTTAAAGTAACCATTACAAATATATTCTAAAAGTAAAGGAAACCATGCTTAAAGAAATGAAGAAAGGTGTTATGGCAATGTCTTATAAAACAGAGAATAACGAGATACAGATTATTAAAAAGGAACCAAATATAGGTTCTGGAGTTGAAAAGTACAATAACTGAAATGAAAAACTCAGTAGAGGAGCTCAATAGTAGATGTGAAGAAAGAATTAACAAACATGAAGACAGGCAGAAAGAGATAATGCAGTCTGAAGAACAAAAAGAAAACATATGAAGAAAAACAAAGTCTCAGGGGAATTTGGGACACCATTAGGCATATCAACATTCCCATAATGGGTATGCCAAATAGAAAGTAGAAAAAGGAACAGAAACATTTTTGAAGAAGTAATGGCTGGAAACTTCCTAAATATGATGAAAAATATTAACCTACACATCAAGGGGGCTTAACGTACACCAAGCAGGATAAACACAAAGATGTCTATACATAAACATACCAGTAAATTTGCTGAAAGCCAAAGACAAGGAAAAAATCTCTTGAAATAAGAAAGAGAAAAACACTCATAACCTACAAAAGAACCCCAATAGGTTGACAACTGACTTCTTATTAGAAACAATAGAAGCCAGAAAGCAGGGGAATGACATGTACGAAGTGCTGAAAGAAAAAACAAGAACAAACAAACAGAAAACTATCCCCAAGAATCTTCTGTCCAGCAGAGCTATGTTTAAACAATAAAGGCAAAATAAGGACATTAACACATAACAATTTTAAGAAAATGTTGCTAGCTGACCTGCTCTACAGGAAATCCTAAAGGAAGTTGTTCAGTCACAAGCAATTGACCCCAGACAGAAATTCGAATCCATATTTTAAAAGTGCTTATAAAGACAGTTATGGAACTAAGAAATGGCATAAATGCATGCTTCTTCTCCTTTCTTCCATTAGCTGACTTAAAGAACAACTGTACAAAATGATATGTATATACTTTTTTGTATGTTTGGGCCTATAACACAGAGAAATATAATATATTTGCCAATAATAGCACAAAGAAGGTGGGAGTGAGCAAATCTGTGTTCTTCTAAATAAATGACACTAGATGGTAACTCAAATACATAGGAACAAATGAAGAAAACCAGAAATGGTAAATACAATGGTTAGTATAACAAGGGCTAAAAATACATACTTGCTGTCCATTCTTCTCTTAGTTTATTTAAAAGACAAAACATTACATAAAGTAATAAGTATGATAATGTATTGCTGGGTCTATAACATGTAGATGTACTATGTATAATAATAGAAAAAAGAGGAATAATAGACAATACCGATATATAGGAATAAAGTTTTTATATCTCACTGAAATTAATTTAGCATTAAACTGAGGTAGATTTTAATAAGTTGAGTAGATTTGATAAGTGAAGCATATTGCAAGTCCTAAAACAACTACTAAGGAAATTACTCAAAAAACATAGTGAAAAAATAATTGAAAGAATTGAAATGTTACTTTATAAAATTTTCACTAATTGCAAAGGAAAGCAGCAAAGGATGAACAGAAGAACAAACAAATGATACAGAAAAAGTGTAAAATGGAAATATATCCAACTATATCAATAACGACATTAAATGTGAATGGATTAAACAATGCAAACACAAGGCAGAAACTGTCAGACTGGATTTTTAAAGCCGCAACTATATGCTGTTGTGATGGTTAATTTTACATGTCAACTTGGTTAGGCCATAACAGGCAGATATTTGGTAAAACACTAATCTAGATGTTGGTGTAAAGATATTGAAACCACCTTTGCAAAAATTATAACTGAGAAAATTATGACAGTGAAAGAGATCTAACCTAACAGACTCCATCACGCTTCTAACCTCCAAGCTGTCCTGGCTCATTCCTGGGCATAGGCTGCATTAACTTTAGGAGGAACTTAGTTTGTAGTTTAACTTTAAAACAAATACAATAACAGCATTTTCCCAAAACAACCCTTTTCCTGCCTGGGGACTAGACTGTCTTTGCAGGACTAACAAATTAGTTACAAGATTAGAAATCATGGTTTAGGGGTCATTCGGCTAGAGGCTGCAAGATTCTGAACCTCCCCAAATTGCTCTGGGGGTAACATGACTGATCTTAGGTTAACACCTAAGATGCTTTGCAGACCCTGTACTCAATGGATCAGCTGGCACGACCCAGATTGATAAACTGACTCATCTGGTCTTGCGGCCTTCACACAGGAGCTAACTCAGCACAAGAGGACAACTGTGACTCCCTAAGATCTCATCTCAGACCTGATCAATCAACACTCCCCACTTTCTGACCTCCTACCCACCAAATTATCCTTAAGAATCCCAATCCCCGAGTTTTGGGGCAGACTGATTTGAGTAATAATAAAACTCCAGTCTCCCATTCAGCAAGCTCTGTGATTTAAACTATTTCTCTACTGCAATTCTCCTGTTTTGATAAATCAGCTCGGTCTTGGCTATGGGAAAGGAGAACTCGCTGGGTGGTTACAATATTTTAAAATCTTCCCTGGGTCTCCAGCCTGCTAGCCTGCCCTTCAGATTTTAAACATAACAGCATCCACAATCATGTGAGCCAATTTCTTAAAATCTCAATCTCAATCAATCTCTCTCTCTCTCTGATAGTCCATGACTGATGTGGCAACAAAGATCTGAAACCACTGGACACTCATAATCAAATTCTTACAAGAGGTAAGATACTGGGTGACCAGGTATCCATATGTATGATACTGGTGAACATTTTTGTCAAACTAACAAGCATAATGAGATTAGCTAGATGCTTCTAATTTTGCATGACAAAATAGGGAAAGAAAAGGATAAGCTTAGGGATTCAAATTTCCAGATGAAGGGCTACATAAATGTCCTTAAATGTGTACGTCTGTCAAGAAAGAGACTCACACAGCCACAGGGCTGAGATTGCTAAAAAACAACCCCACAGCCTCATTCTGTGGGTGGCTGAATTACAATACAAATTGAATTCCCAACTTTGCAGAGTAACTACCATTAAAGTGAAGGCATTGCTTAGGAAAGAATGATATCCTGAAGACTGGAATGAGGACAAATGAGAAGATTCTGATGAAGCTGGGAATGATGAACTCCCACATTCTTATGAGACTTGTTTGCCAGTAGAAGCAGGTTCTCTGTACCTATGTAAAAAAATTAACACTACTGCAGGGCGCGATGGCTCACGCCTGTAATCCCAGCATTTTGGGAGGCCGAGTCAGGTGAATCACGAGGTCAGGAGATTGGGATCATCCTGGCCAACGTGATGAAACCTCGTCTCTACTAAAAATACAAAAATTGGCCGGGCGCGGTGGCTCAAGCCTGTAATCCCAGCACTTTGGGAGGCCGAGACGGGCGGATCACCAGGTCAGGAGATCGAGACCATCCTGGTTAACACGGTGAAACCCCGTCTCTACTGAAAAAAAAAAATACAAAAAACTAGCCTGGCGTGGTGGCGGGCGCCTGTAGTCCCAGCTACTCGGGAGGCTGAGGCAGGAGAATGGCATGAACCCGGGAGGCAGAGCTTGCAGTGAGCTGAGATCCAGCCACTGCACTCCAGCCTGGGCGACAGAGTGAGACTCCGTCTCAAAAAA
>NW_016803680.1:1981539-2063999 GCF_001698545.2 Rhinopithecus bieti | reverse complement strand
AAAAAAAAAAAAAAAAAAAAAAAAAAAAAATTAGCTGGGTGTGGTGGCAAGCACCTGTAGTCCCAGCTTCTCAGGAGCTTGAGGCAGGAGAATCGCTTGAATCCAGGAGGTGGAGGTTGCAGTGAGCTGAGATCACACCACTGCACTCCAGCCTGGTGACAGAACGAGACTCCATCTAAAAAAAAAGAAAAAAAAAAAAAAATTAACACTGCTTTGTCTGAGAAAACTATAATGGCCTCCCCTGAAGTAGATGTCTTGCAAAACATTGCTGATTCTTCTCAGGACCCACCTCCATACCTTTTTGGTTTTAGAGCCATAACTAGAGTCATTTCTACCAGGCCCCTAAAGGTGAGGTACAAAGTGTGACTTATGAGGAGCTGTGCTACACTCCAAAAGAACCACAGCACCAGTCAGGTCCCTATATCCTCCAGACTCCAAGTATTTAAGTACTTACAGTACTGAGCCTCCAGTCCTGCCCGGACACCAGGACAGATACCAAAGTCCCAGGATCCAGGCCATATTTTGTCCCTGGAACACCCCACCATCCACAGCGTAGAGCTGGCTCCCACAGCCCTACACCTCAGGCCTTCCCCAACACCAGGCTGACCCTCATAGCCCTAGTCATCAAGTTGGTACTCACAGACTGAGCCTTCAGCCCTTACTTGGTGGATACAGGCCACAGATGAGCAGCCCCTGTGGTCACAGGCTCCAGTCCAGTGAAACAGACTTGATCTCCACAAAGAACCTAAGCTATGGACCAGTCTCCAAACCAGGCAGTCTTTGGACCCACTCCAATACCAGGTCAGCCCTACAGATTCAGGTTCCAGGCCTACCTCAGGGCCAGGACAGTGCCAGTGGCCCTGGGCTCTGAACCATACCCAGAACTTGGCTGACTCCCATAGTCATAAGCCCCAGACCAGATCCAGTGGCTCTAGGTACTAGGCCAGCATCCATGATCTTAGAACTCAGACCAGCGCCCATGGAACCAGGCTCCATGCTGGCTCTAGCACCAGGCTGGCTTCACCTTCTAGGATGGCCCTTATGGTCCCATGCTCTAGCAGACCCTGGGTTCAATCTTTTCCCAGTAGACCTAATAACCTGGACCACCAGGGGATACAGGCTTCAGGACCAACCTTATGGTCCCAGGCACCATACCTACCCAGCTGCTATCCCTGGCAAAAGAACAGCTTGCCCAAAGACTCCAGCAGCAAATCTGTACTTGAAACAGTCTGCTCAGAATCTCTGAACAGCTGACAGGTAAAAGGTTTTCCTAGAAAAAGCCAATCTACAAAAACTGGAATAAGTTCCTACTTATTCAAATGTGCATACATCAAAGGAAGGCAAAAAACAAAACAAAACAAAACAAAACAAACATAAAGAACAAAGGAGATCATAATGCCACCAACACCAAAACAAAAAAACACAAGTCTCTCCCGGGAGCTGACACTCTTCAAAATGATACACAAATAGTCTGACAAAGAATTCAAAATAATCGTTTTAAGGAATGTCAAACATACTTCAATATAATAACAACAATGAACAAGTCAATTAAATCAGGCAAACAATAATGACTCAAATGAGAAATTTAACAGAGAGATTGAAATTATTTTTTTAAAAAATCTAACAAAATTCTGGAGCTGAAAATACAACAAATTTGAGATAAAAATTGCAGTAGAGAGCATGAACAGAAGACTTGATCAAGCAAAAGAATGAATCTGTAATTCACTTGAACATGCAGACAAGTTATTTGAAAACAGACAGAAAAGGAAAAGATTAAAAATAATGAAAAAGAATAAAGAAATCTTATGGGATTTATTAGATAGCATCAAAAGAGCAAATATGAGTTAGCAAAGGAGAAGAAAAAAGTAAATGGTTAGAAAGTTTGTTTAAAGAAATAATAGCATAATACTTGACAAATTTGGAGAAAGTTATACATTTCCAGGTACTGGAGGGTCAAATATGTTCAATCAGATTAAATTTAAACAATACTACACCAAGACATATGAAAATCAAATTGTCAAAAGTCAAGCACAAAAAGAGGATCTTGAAAGTGGCAAGTGAAAAAAGCAAATAACATATATAAAGGAGATCCAATAAGGCTAGCAGCGAATTTCTCAACAGAGATCTAACAAACCAGAATAGAGTAGGATGATGTATTTAAAGTGCTCAAGGGAAAACAAAACTGTCATTCAAGAATCCTATACCCTGCAAACTTGTCATTCATAAATGGAGAGATAAAGGCTTTCCCAGGCAAACATAAACCTAAGGGATTTCATTACCACCAGACCTCAAGATTGTGATTACTTACAAGAGATGCTAATAAAATTTCTTCAAGATGAAAGAAGAGGGTGCTAATGAGTAACAGAAAAACATATGAAAATATGAAACGCACTGGTAAAAGTAAGCATACAGTCAAATGCAGAATACTCCAATATTGTAATTGTGGTATGAATCACTTTTAACTTTAGTATAAAGGTTAAAAGACAAAATGTGGTATGTTCTTAAGGGATATATAATATAATGGAAAGTAAACTGTAACTTTAAAAATTTTAAATGTGGAAAGTGAAGGAGTAAAATTGTGGAATTTTAAAATGTGATCAAAATTGAGTTATTATCACCTTAAAGTAGCCTACTATAACTATAAAAATTTCTTGGGAAGCCTTATGGTACATGCAAAACAACAAAGCAGATAAAAAGAGATAGAAAATAAAGACTTAAAGCATACCAGTAGAGAAAATTATTTAATCAATAAGGTGATAACAAGAGAGAGAAAAAAGGAACAAAGGATCTACAAAATAATCATAAAACAACAAAATGAAGGTAGTTACCAATCAATAATTATGTTCAATTTAAATGAATTAAATTCTCCAATCAAAAGATACAGAGTAGCTGAAATATATGCTATCTACAAGAGACTCATTTCACCTGTAAGGACACACCTAGACTGAAAATGAAGGGATAAAAATAATATTTTATACAAATGGAAACCAAAAAAAAAAAAAAAAAAAAGAGCAGGAGTAGCTATGCTTAGATGAAATAAGCTTTAAGTCAAAAATTGTAAAACAAGACAAAGAAGATCATTATATCATGATAAAGGAGACAATTCATCAAGAGGATGTAGCAATAATAAACATACATGCACCCAACTTCAGATCATATAAATATATAAAGCAAGTATTAATAGATCTGAAGGGAGACATAGACAGTAATACAAGAATAGGAAAGTAGGAAAATTCAATACCATACTTAAATAGCAATGTACAACTCATACGTTCAGAAAATCAATACAGAAACATTGGACTTAAGCAACATTTTAGACCAAGTGGAACTAATAGACATATATAGTACATTTAATCCAATACCAGTAGAATACAAATTCTTCTATAGTGTGCCCAGAACATTCTCCAGGAGAGTTCATATGTTAGGCTATAGTACACATCTTAACACATTTCAAAAGACTGAGATCATACCAAGTATCTTTTCTGACCACAATGATATCAGACTAGCAATCAATAACATGAGTAATTTTGGAAAATTCACAAATACATAAAAATCAAACAATATACTTCCAAATAATGAGTTAAAGAACAAATTAAAAGGGAAGTTTAAATCTTGAGATAAATGAAAGTGGAAACACAACATAACAAAACATAGATGCAAAAGTTCTCAACAAAATACTAGCACAAATAGTATTTCTCACAAAATACTAGCAATGTGATTAAGTTCTCAATCAAACTCAATAGCACATCAAAAGGACCATTTACCATACCAAGTGGCATTTATCCCAAGAATACAAGGATGTTTTAACATAACAGAAATCTATAAATGTGATACCACATTAATCTAAGAAAGGACAAAAACATATGATTCATATGAATAAATACAGAAAAAACATTTGACAAAATTTAACATCCTTTATGATAAAATGACTCTCAACACATTAGGTATTAAAAGAATGTACCTCAACACAATAAAGGCCATATATGACACACCTACATCAAACATCATACTCAATGGAGAAAAATTGAGAGCTTTTTCTCTAAGATCAGGAATAAGGCAACGATGTCCATTCTTGCTACTTTTATTCTGCATAGTCCTGAAAGTCCTAGTTAGAGCAATTAGGCAAGAAAAAGAAATAAAAGTTATCCAAATTGAAAAGGAATAAATTGAATTGTCCCTGTTTGCAGATGCCATGACCCTACAAATAGAAAACCCTAAATATTTCACCAAAAATATGTTAGAACTAACAAATGAATTTAATAGATTTGTGGGATACAAAATCAACATTCAAAAATCAATATTTCTATTCACTAATAACTACCTATCAAAAAATCCAAAAAAAATCTCATTCACAATAGCATAATAATACTTAGCAATAAATTTAATGAAAGAGCTGAAAGGTCTGCAAACTGAAAACTATAAAACAGTGACTAAATATTTTGTAGAAGACAAAATCAACGGAAGATATCCTGTGTTCATGGATTGGAAAATTTAATATTGTTAAAATATTTATGTCATCCAAAGTAGTCTACAGATTCAATGCCATCCCTATCAAAATTCCAATGGCCCTTTCCACAGAAATAGAAAAGATAATTCTCAGATTCATATGAAACCCCAAAATACCTCCAAATAGCCAAATAAATCTTGAGCACATAAGAACAAAACTCCAGGCATCACACAACTCGAACTCAAAATCTACCACAAAGTAACAGTAATCAAAGCAATGCAGTACTGGTACAAAAGCAGACATACAGAATAACAGAAGAGAACAGAAAGTCCAGAGATAAAATCATGCATTTAAGGTCAAATATATTCAGCAAAGGTGCCCAAAAGACACAACGAGGAAGACAGTTTCCTTAATAAATGCTATTGGGAAATTTGAAGATCCACATGCAAAAGAATGAAGTTTATATCTCACTCAATATAAAAAAAATGAACTCAGAGTGGATTAGAGACTTAAACTTAAGGCCTGAAACTGTAAAATTCCTAGAGGAAAATACAGGGTAAGAGCTTCTTTACATTGGTCTGGCAAAGGTTTTTTTCAAATAATCCACAAAGCACATGCAACAAAAGCAAAAATAGACAAATAAAATTGCATGAAACTAAAAAGTTTCAGCAGAGTAAAATAAACAATAGAGTGAGGAGACAGCCTATGGATTGGGAGAATATATCTGCAAACCATTTATCTCATAAGGGATTAATATCCAAAATATATAAGCAATCACAACAACAGAATAGTAAGAAAACAAATAATCTGATTTAAACATGGCAAAGGACCTGAACAGACATTTTTTGAAACAAGACATATGAATGGCCAAGAGGTATGCAAAAGATGTTCAACACCCTCAACGGTGACACCACCACCGGCGCGAACATGCAGACACTGGCAACCCCACGCAATGGTGCCGCCCCACCGCTGCTACAAATGCGCACAAGGATATTGGCAGCCTCATCCACCCTGCGCTGCCAATGCTGCCTTTGGGAGCACAAGCACCACGGAGGCCAACAGCGCCATGCTCACCAGTGCCCCACTCTCGCCATCACTGTTGCAAGCATGAGTGTGAGCACCAACACTGGAAGCCCCCAATCCCCGCCCTTACACCACCACTGTAACTTGTGCAAGCTCAGCAGGTATGCGGCAGCCTTGCTTCCGACAGTACCCCAATCAGCTGAGGCGTGTGCACCTCGCTGTACTACTGTGGCTGCTGGCACAGGCAAGCAAGCATGGATCCTGCTGCCCCTACCCCAGTGAAGTGCTTTGGCCCACGCCACTCGTTGGAGTGTTCTGGCCAGTGAACTGGGACCACTTCAGCCCCTCCAGTGCAGCAGATTCCTACCTTCCAGGGGCCAGAGAACAAAGCTGTGGGCCCAGGACCAGCTCCTCAGTGATAGAGCATGCAGCCCAAGAGTGCTGAGCTGAGACTTAGCCCCCTAAAGTCTTCCAGAAACAAAGCAGTCAGCTGAACCCACCTTATACCACAATCAAATCCCCAAGGGCATAAAAAAGGATACAAGCAAAAAACAAACAAACAAAAAACACAAAAAACCAACCCATCCAAAGGACAGCAATTTCAAATACTGAAGGAACATAAGCCCACACAGATGAGAAAGAACCAGTGCAAGAACTCTGGCAACTCAACAAGCCAGAGTGTCTTCTTACCTCCGAACAACCACACTAGTTCCCCAGCAGTGATGGTTCATACCCAGGCTGAAATGGCTGAAATGACAGAAATAGAAATCAGAATATGGATAGGAACAAAGATGATCAAAATTTAGGAGAAAGTAAAAACCCAATCCAAGGACTCTAAGGAATATAACAAAACAATACAAGAGATGAAAGATGAAGTGGCCATTTTAAGAAAGAATCAAGCTGATCTTATAGTGCTGAAAAACTCACTTCAAGAATTCTATAACACACACTTGAAGAATTCTATAATACAACTGCAAGGATTAACAGCAGAATCAAGCAAGCTGAGGAAAGAAGCTCACCTCAAAGACCAGTTCTCTGAAATAACTGAGTCAGACAAAATAAAGAAGAAACAACAAAGAAGAATGAACCAAACCTGAGAAATACGGAATTATGTAATGAAATAAAATCCATGACTTACTGCTGTCACTGAAACAGGGAGAGAAAGCAAGAAACTTGCAAAATATATTTCAGGATATCATCCATGAAAATTTCCCAAACCTCACTAGAGACACCAACATTCAAATTCAGGAAAAGCAAAGAACCCCTATGAGATACTATACAAGACAACCATCCTCAAGACACATATTCGTCAGATTTCTCAAGGTCAAAATGAAAGAAAAAATGTTAAAGGCAGCTAGAGAGAAGGAACAGATCACCCACAAAGAGAACTCCATCAGGCTAACAGTAGATCTCTCAGCAGAAACCCTACAAGCCAGAAGAGATTGGGGGCCTATATTCAGCATTGGTAAAGAAAAGAAATTCCAACCATCAATTTCATATTCAGCCTAAGTTTCATAAGCAAAGGAGAAATAAGATCCTTTTGAGACAAGCAAATGCTAAGGGAATTCATTGCCACCAGACCTGCCTCACAAGAGATCATGAAGGGAGTGCTAAATATGGAAAGGAAAGACCATCAAAAAAACACACTTAGGTAAAAGAGCCTTGACACTATAAAGCAACTCCACAATCAAGTGTACATAACAACCAGCCAATGACACGATGACAGGATCACGTTTGCACATATCAATATTAACTTTGAATATAAATAAGCTAAATACCCCAATTAAAAGGCACAGGGTGGCAAGTTGGATGAAGAAGCAGGACTCAACTGTATGCTACACTCAAGAAATCCATCTCACATGCAATGATACTTACAGGCTTAAAGTAAAGAGATGGAGAAAAAGCTAAGCAAATGGAAAACAGAAAAAAAAGAAGGGTTGCTGCTATTCTAATTTCACACAAAACAGATTTTAAACCAACAAAGATCAAAAAAGACAAAGAAGGGCATTACATAATGGCAAAGGGTTCAATTCAACAAGAAGACCTAACTATCCTAAATATGTATGCACCCAACACGGGAGCACCCAGATTCATAAAGCAAATTCTTGGAGACCTACAAAGAGGCTTAAATAACCACACAATAATAGTTGGAGACTTCAACATCTCACTGACAGTATTAGACAAATCATGGAGGCAAAAAATTAACAAAGATATTCAGGACCTGAACTCGACATTGACCAAATGAATCTAAATGACACCCACAGAACTCTCTGCCCAAAAACAGAACATACATTCTTCTTACCTGTGCATGGCACATACTCTAAAATTGACCACACAATCAGCCATAAAACAGTCTTTAACATATTATAAAAAAAAAACCCCACAAAATCATACCAACCACACTTTTGGACCACAGTGCAATAAAAATAGATATCATTACTAAGAAGATTGCTCAAAACCTTACAATTAAATGAAAATTAAATAGTCTGCTCCTGAACGACTTTGCGTAAACAATGAAATTAAGGCAGAAATAAAATCAGAAAAGATACATAACAAAAGAAAGAAGACAACAGACCAATATCCCTGAAGAATATTGATGTAAGAATTCTCAACAAAATACTAGCAAACTGAATTCAACAATACATTACAAAGATCATTTTATCATGTCCAAGTAGGATTTCTCCCAGGGATGCAAGGATGGTTTAAGATACAGAAACCAATCAATGTGGTACATCATATCAACATAATGAAGGACAAAAACTATATAATCATTTCAATTGATGCTGAAAAAGCATTTGATAAAATTCAACATCCATTCATGATAAAAACCCTAAAAAATGAGTATAGAAGGAACGAACCTCAACATAATAAAAGCCATATGTGACAGACCCATAGCAGGCATGCTATTCACAATACCCAAGATTCGAAAGTAACCTAACTACCCATCAATGAATGAATGGATAAACAAAATATGGTACTTATACAGAATGGAGTACTTTTCAGCCATGAAAAAGAATTAGATTATCAGTGAAATAGAAAATAGCATTAGAGAAAATTCATAAAGACAAAATCTGGACCTTTGAAATGACCAACAAAAAGAATGCAGTTTAGTGTAGGTAATTCTATCTCAATATAGGTTAAGAAAATACATTCTTGTAGACACAGATTTTCCTTTCATCAAATAACTTCCAAGCTTCCTGAGTAGCTGGGACCACAGGAGCATGCTACCAGGCTGGCTAAAGTAACAGTATATAGATACATACTTCTCAGACCTAATTTTCAATTCTCTTAGAGTTGTTCTTAAATTATTCCACACTTGAGTACTTACTTTCCTGTATCGCTTGTAGATACCAAAGTAAATGTATTGATTGAGGAATGTTCTTAGTCTCCATGAAGTAGTCTCCCAAAAGAAAATCAACAGAAGGAAAATAAAGCCTGCAGTACTCATGTCAATCAAATACTTTCCAATCATAGGCTCTTCCAAAGAATAAATATTCTTCTCAGTATCTGAAATTGGCAAAAAAGAAAATGCAAGACAGCTAATCTTAGTGCACAACATTGATACTATGAATGAACAAGAACTAGGAAAACAACAAAGAAAAAATATAGGATAAAATCAAATATTAGACTAAATTGAGACAAGGTATTTAGTGTGAGAAGAAATTATCCTGCTGCAAAAATGCCATTTGAACAATAAATTTTGAAGATCGGCCTTCATTAACATAATGCATGGTAATTAAGTAAGCATATGTATATTAATATATTTATTTATATGTCTAATAATCATTGCTTGCTATGAACAATATATCCCAAATCCTTTCAGAAATGTGAAATCTTAAGTTGCTAATTAGAAGAAAGCTTTGAAGTACAAATACTCTTGGAAAAGAAGACACACTTGCCTTTAAACAATGTAAAACTGACCATTAGCTGACACTCGTAAAACTTTCTTGGAAAGTTCATGAATAAAAGGCACAGAATTCCTGTTATAAGAAAATGATAGCCTGGCACAGTGGCTCATGCCTGTAATACCAACACTTTGGGAGGCCGAGGCACGCGGATCACCTGAGGTCAGGGCTTTGAGACCAGCCTGGACAACATAGTGAAATCTCGTCCCTACTAAAAATACAAAAATTAGCCAGGTGTGGTGGCTGGCACCTGTAATCCCAGCTACTTGGGAGGCTGAGGCAGGAGAATCACTTGAACCCGGGAGGCGGAGGTTGCAGTGAGCAGAGATCATGCCATTGCACTCCAGACTGGATGACAGAGCAAGACTCCATCTCAAAAAAAAAAAAAAAAAAAAAAAAAAAAAAAAAAAAAAAAAATCTTGTTATAAGAAAATTATAAACTCTCCTCTCCTTGTTTTAAAAAAGGATATCTTAGAATAGTTTTAGATTTACAGAAAAATTGTAAAGAGAGTAGAGAGCTCCATATATCCTGTACCCAGTATCCCTAATAACATATCTAGTAAGATACATGTTACAATTAATGAATATTAATACATTATAACTAACGTATCTAATTTATTCAGATTTCCTAGTTTTTAAAATATAATGTCCTTTTTCTGTTCCATGCTCCAATCCAGATACCACATTACATTTAATAGCCATGTCTTTTAGGTTCCTCTTGGCTGTGATAGTTTCTTGAATTTTTCTTATTTTTAATGGCATTGACATTTTTGAGGAGCACTGGGAGTCAGGTATTTTGTAGAATACGACCTGGGAGACCCTCAGTTGGGATCTATATAAGGTTTTTTTTCATGATTAGAATGAGGTTATGGGTTTTTGGAAGGAATACCGCAAAGGTAAAGTTCAATCTTTATCACATCTAAAAGGAGAGCTCCATACACTCAAAGCGAATTATTTACTGCTGACGTTGCTCTTGGTCACTTGATTGAGGTGGTGTTTTTCAGTTTTCTCTGCTATAAAGTTTTCCTTTCTTCCCCTTTATATACTAGAAATTGTATATTTGAACTCGAATAGATATATTTGAACATCATTTAAATAGATGTCAAACTAAATATCAGAATTACTTTAATAAATCAAAATAGACTTACAGATATTATTTGTTATATTTTGGGTTATAATCCAGTACTACTTTATTTTGTTGCTCAAACTGTTCTAGTTTTGGCCTCTGAACTCTCCCTTATTTGGAATCACATTTTATAAGTCTTTGTCATTGATGTATAGAAATGCAATTGAATTTTCTGTTTGTATTTATTCTGAGTTCAGCAACCACATTAATTATTACAGAATCTAATAGTTCATTAGGGGATTATTTCAGATTTCTGGGTAGACCATTATATCTACTATTATTTCATCTTTTACATTTCTCATACTTTAGAATTATGTTTTAAAAATACTTGACTCATACCAAAGACTATATGGTATAATATTTATGCATATATATATATATATATATATTTTTGGAGACTGAGTCTCACTCTCACTCTATCACCCAGGCTGGAGTGCAGTAGCATGATCTTGGCTCACTGCAACCTCCGCCTTCCAGGTTCAAGCGATTCTCCTGTCTCAGCCTCTTGAATAGCTGGGTGCATGCCAGCACACCCGGCTAATTTTTGTATTTTTAGTAGAGACAGAGTTTCACCACATTGGCCAGGGTGGTCTCGAACACCTGACCTCAAGTAATCTGCCCACCTCAGCCTCCTAAAGTGCTAGGATTACAGGTGTGAGCCACTGCACCTGGCCTTATTTATAAATTTTAAGAATAATATCATAATGGCATCTATAAGCCAAGCCTCAAAATGAAAAGTTTACAAATATTGTAAACAGAATACTTATGTGATCCTTCACTTTTCTATTCTCCACAGGTAACTGCTACGATGAATTGTGTTCTGATTTCCTGTGTTAATTACATACAAGTTGACCTTTACATGTATGCACTACCAATATTTTAATTTCTAAATTTGAGCTTTATAAAAACAGTATCGTACTCTCATATAGTTGTCTGAAGCCCATTTTCTCCTTATATTATTTCTAAAATTCTCATAAAGTGAAATCGAAATAATAGTAATAAAATAAACACTGTTCCCTCTGTATAGTATCAACATTGCTAACATTTTGACACATTTTCTGCCACCACCATAGGTGTATTCGTAAGTATGTTGCCTTTGTGATTTTTAAAGGTTATTTTGTCATGTGCACTGTTTTATTCCTTTTGTCCTCCTTTCATACTTTGTATGTGTCCTACCTTTTTCTGGTGTGAACTGAATTCTCATGGACCATCAAAAATAGTAATTCTATGAAATAGTGTTAATGGTTTGAGAAGATGACATGGTTGCTTGGTTTATGACAGCTATTTCTGTTGGTAGAGTGAAATATAGTTTCTTTACATGTAAATGTCTTTTTACTGGGGAGTGTGTGATGGGGTGGTGGTAGTAGTGTGGATATAGTTTTCTGATTTCCTGATAGCCTTTTGGTTCTTCAGGACCCTTAACTTATGCTGTATGTTTTCTTCTTTCTACGTCTCAAGTCTCCAAGGGACAATTCTATCTTCCAAATTGTACTGACTTTTCCCAGAAATTTTGTCTTCCCAAGAATGACAATCTTCCAAAAGTAATGAGACATCAAATCACAGATGTTAGAAGCTTAGAGCATCTAAGTAGAAAAAATGCCAATCCCTCCAACCACACTGAGATACATTCTAGTCACAAAAAGAATGCAGAGTGACAATACACAATCTAAGGGCTCATCTTGTGATGTTAGAGAATTAATCCCCCAAATTTAGAATGTAGAAGAAGAAAATAATGTAGAACATAAATTTTAAAAATGCAATAAAAAATCAACAAAGTTGAAAACTTATTTTTTGAAGACTAAGAAGATTGATAAACTTCTTTTAAGACTGTTTAAAAAAACACAAGTGGCAAAAATTAGACAGAAATGAAAATGGAGACATCATTATTAATCCTACAGATGTTAAAAAGACCATAAGGTATTGTGAATAAATGTATTCCAATAAACTGGAAAATTTAGATGGAGTGAAATGGTCCTGTAAAAACTCAACAACTCCTCACCCAGATTATTAATAAGATACCCAAATAATTCTCACTTAGAAATGTGAACAATTAAAAACCTCCCCAAAGGACAATCTCCATGCATAATTAACTTCACATATGAATTACACCCTATTTAAGAGGAAATAAACCAAACATTTAAGAAGATATGTTGGTAGATACACAAAATCTTTGAGCAAATAAAAAATAGGAAGCACTTCTTACTTTGTTTATTTTTTATTTTATAAAGTTTATTTATTTATTTTTTTGAGATGGAGTCTCGCTCTGTTGCCCAGGCTGGAGTGCAGTGGGATGATCTGGGCTCACTGCAACCTCTGCCTCCCACGTTCAAGCGATAGTTGTGCCTCAGCTTCCCAAGTAGCTGGGATTACAGGCGTGCAACACCACGCCCAGCTAATTTTTGTATTTTTAGTAGAGACAGGATTTCACCATGTTGGCCAGGCTGGACTCAAACTCCTGACCTCAGGTGATCCACTTGCCTTGGTCTCCCAAAGTGTTGGAATTACAGGCATGAGCCACCATGCCCATCCTGTTTAATTTTTATACCAAAGGTTGGTAAGTATTTCACTAAAAATTCCCAGTAATTTTAGGTTAATCTTTTTAATAGACATAGACACAAGAATCCTTAATTAATATTAGTGAACTTAATCCACAATATATAACATTTAATATATCACAATAATGCTTGCTTTACCTAATTTATTACTTGATTGGTTATCATGTACCATTGCAAATTCAGCTTGTATAATTCACCATGTAGTTCAATGGAACAAATATGTAATTCAAGAGAACAAAGAAGAAAAGTTCAATAGAAGCAGTAAAAAACATCTGTTAAGATTGAACATGTATTCATAATTAAATAAACTAAACACAGAATAGAAAGAAACTTCTCGATTCTGATAAAGGGTTTCTATAGAAAGCATCATTCTTGATAGTAAAATATTATAATGATATCTTTTAAATTGAAATGAAACTGAAGGTCTATGATGACCAATTTGATTAAATTTGAACTATGTGTCTTTGACAAAGCAGGGAGTCAAGAACAAAAAATAAGTGTACATGGATTGGAAAATAAATATGTTATTAACAGCTTTGAATACACCCATTAAAATAAAAAATATACACCTAAATTATTAAAATAATTTTACAAGTTCAATAATATACAGAAAATGAACTTTTTCAACTGTATTTCTCTATATCAGCAACAAACAAAAATGACATTTCACAAAGCCATATCATTTATAATAGCATCAAAAGATACATAGGAATAAAATGAGCAACATAGTTGCAACACTTTTAAACTAATAACCACTAAACAGTATTAAATAAAAACGGTGAAGACAGAACAAATCCTTCCTTATGGGAATGCATTATGCAGTGGAAGAATAAAAACTTTGAATCCCAGTCTGGACCATAAGAGCTGTATGACACACGGTCATTTTCCTCAAATGGGTATAAAAACAGGTAACTTGAGATTGTTGTGAAGACTTAACAATAACGCAGGTAAAGTTAGTACATGGTTGATAATTAGTACTTCTTATTGTATATCTGATGACCACTTTAAACTTACCCTGGATTTGCTTTTGAGGCTTTATTATATTTATTTGTTTTGGTTTGGTTTTTTGAGATGGAGTCTGGCTCTGTCGCCCAGGATGGAGCGCAGTGGCACGATCTTGGCTCACTGCAACCTCTGCCTCCTGGGTTCAAGAGATTCTCCTGCCTCAGCCTCCTGAGTAGCTGAGATTACAGGTGCACACCATCATGCCCGGCTAATGTTTGTATTTTTAGTAGAGATGGGGTTTCTCTATGTTGGCCAGGCTGCTCTCGAACTCCTGACCTCAGGTGATCCGCCCACCTTGACCTCCCAAAGTGCTGGGATTACAGGCGTGAGCCACCACACCCAGACTGAGGCTTTACTATTTTTAAGGAGGTTTTTTCCAGCCTTGTAAAAGGACTTATGTACCAAACATGTATCCTGACTCTTTCTGATGAAGGAAGGGCAGATTCCCCACATGTTTTACAGCATGAACCTGAAGCTAATTTGCTAGACTAAGGGACCCTGAGGTACTTACTTTCTTTGCTACAATTTAGGTAGATAGGATGCTTCTTTAAGGTGGTGCACAATATCTTCATCTCGTAGATAGCTGTATACTGACTAATACACTTTGCAAGGTTGTAATTGGGAAGGAACAGCAATGAATTACGTACGACGGTTCTGGTGGTGTTTGAGATGTTGGTTAGCTTTTCTGAAAAGATAAGATTAGGTAATATTACGGAAATCAACTATCCCCAGGACAACAAATCCTCCAGTGATGATCAAATCAAGCTCAGAAAATTGAAAACCAGACGATTATCTTTGAAGAACATTCCAGTGGCTGTCTGGAGTGGCCACTGCCATCAGTGACACAGTTTGTGCTGACGATTATAGAATTCTGAAGTATTTTTGGTGAAGTGGGTATCCATATAAGTCTTCCTGGCACTTGATAGGGTCAGGAAGTCACTAGTGCTATTTTTCAACACTTCTAACATGAATTGATTAAGGGAGTAAAGTACAGCCAGGAGATAGAGGCTAGAATTCAACAGTAGAGAATGGATAGGGCAAATTCTGAAACATTTGAGCATTCAAGAAAATTTCAAAGAAACAAGCTGACAAGTTAATTAATGTCTTTCCCAAGAATGAAGTGCATATAAGTAATGAGAGACTAAGTTCCTGGGGATATGAACATGTTTAATTTAGGAATTTCCAGTGTAGAATTTTGATAATGAATTCATACATTTGGGAAGAGGACAAAAGACAGGTCTAAACAAAAAGTTCTCATAAAACACTTTGAGCAGGGAGAGATGGCCAAGACGTGAACCCTCAAGTGCTAAAATTATGGCAAATCGATCTTAACTTGATATAAGAGTCCTAAGTAGATCTTAACTTGATATAGAGAAAAATTGACACAGAATGAATAATTCTGGATATTGGCTTTTTTGTACAGATGCAAAAAATATCAAGGGCTAACCCTATAGACCAGAACTGTCCAATATAACTTTACATCATTATGGAAACACTCTATAAACCCTCTCTAAAGAATTCTAGGGAAGACCATATTTAATACATGCTTTTTTGGCTTGCCTCGGCACGTCTGTTCTTATACTTTGGTAACACTTCCTCAGATTTTATAGCATTTTTGACTAATGGTAGTTTCTTTATTTTCAGTCTATACATGCTTTGATTACTTTTCTATATTACAGAATGGAATTAAGACTGATGTATAATGTTTAACAGAAGTGGCAATAGCTGTCATCCTCATCTAGTTCCCCATTTTTAAAGGAAATGCTTTTGAAGAGCCAGTACTGAATACTATATTTGCTATAGGTTTCTGTACATGCATATGTCCATCATAAAGCTCAGCAACTTTTCTTCATCTTAATCTTTGTTTACTAAATTTTTTTTACTATGTATCAATGATTTATTTGTATTTATTAAGATTTTTATGTTTCCTCATTAATCCCTTAAAATGGGAATTTTGTTGATAGATATTTTAATATAAAAGTAAACTTCCTAGATTCAATTTGCTAATATTTTGTCCAGAATTTTTTGAATCTATATTCATGAATGAGAATAGTTTGTGATGATTTTGCTAGGTTATGGCATGGGGCTTTTGCTCATCTCATAGGAGGAGTTAAGAAGTAGCATCTTATGTTTTTATGTGCTAACTGGAAGAATATATAGAACTCAGTAGTAAAGCCATCTAGGCCTTGTGTTTTCTTTGTAGAAATAATTTTAACTATTAATTGAATTACTTGAATACTTAAGTACAAGTTAAATTTTCTAATTCTTCTAAATCAAATTTAGTGAAGTGGATTTTTTAGAAATGTAACAGTTTGTTTAAATTTTTCACATTTGTTGGCCTAAAGTTGTCATATCTTCTTAGATTTCAATGTTATAACAGCTATACAAATATATATACAAATATGTATTTATATAACAGCTATATAAATATATATATTTAAGTAATTCTCCCTGTCTCAGCCTCCCGAATAGCTGGGATTACAGGCACCCGCCACCACGCCTGGCTAATTTTGTATTGTTTAGTAGAGACGGGGTTTTGCCAAGTTGGCCAGGCTAGTCTTGAACTGTTGACATCAGGTGATCCACCCGCCTCGGCCTCCCAAATTGCTGGGATTATAGGCGTGAGCGACCACGCTCGGCCCCATTTTCTGTTTGGTTAAATTTTACTCTTATTTGTTCATTCTTTACACTGTCTTTGAATTTGTTAGGCTGTTATTTTTCTAACTATTTAAACTGGACAGTTTGTTAGTTAAGTTTCAGGCTTTTTAATGTTAGCAGTTAAAAGGTATAAAATTTCCTCCAATAACTCATTTGCTTCAGAGTATTTAAATTTCTCTTCAGTTCTAAATATTTGCTAATTTCTGTTATGATTCTCTCTTTGGCCCATTAACTATTAAAATGTGTTTTAAAATTCTCAATTTTGTGTTCCTTTTCTAGTTATCATTTTGTTACTCATTTTTAATTTAATTGCCTAATGGTCAGTAAATACATCATTACATATTAATTTTCATGATGTATCATCTGGGTCAGCTTCTGAGACTTATGTGTTTGAAAACATGGTTTGGGAATCTATGTTCTATGTATGTCCGTTAACGCAAGTTTATTAACTGTACTGTTCAATATATAACATTCATTGATTTCCCCACTGCTTTATCCATCAGTTACAAGAGAGGTATGTTCAAATCTCCTTCTGTAATGTTGTGTGTCTGCCTATTATTCCAACTGGCTATTTTGACTATATATATATCTACATTATATCGGTATATAAGTGAAAATTTGGAATTCTTATAACTTCATGCTCAATTGAATCTGCTATCATGTTGTAAACCTCTTTATCTCTAGTAATTTTAATGTTAAAATATGTTTTCTCTTAATAGATTTTATTTTAAAAAATGCAATAAAAAATCAACAAAGTTGAAAGCTTATTTTTTGAAAAGACTAACAAGATTGATGAACCTCTTGTAAGACTGGTTAAAAAAATACAAGTGGCAAAAATTAGATATGAAAATGGTTATTTTCAGTCACTACTGTTTTATTTTTGTATTTTCCTGATACATCCTTTGCCATTCTTGCACTTTCTGTGTCTTTATTTTTTTAACTATGCCTCCTGTAAAATGCATGAAGCTAGAATTTGGGGTCAGGGAGAATCCAGAATGCAATCTTGTTTATTTAATGAGCATATTTTGTTGCCATTTAATTTTGCTAATGATATATTTGGGTTAATTACTATCATCACATTGCTTTGCCATGTATTCTTTTCTATTTCAATTTTTCTCCCTTCACCCATCTTTTGGATGTGACTTAGTTTTCTTTTCTTCTGCATTGCTAGTATTTACGTGTTTCAGAAGTTATACTTTAAAAATATTCCTTCAGTGGTTACACAGGATATTTTAACCTGCCTATTTAAGTTTTATCTCCGGTTGCCTCAAAGATCTCTTCAGCCTTGGTGTTCTGAAATTTCACAATGATGTGTCTAGGTGAGAATTTAAAACAATTCAGTGAGCTTCTGAAACTGAAGATTTGTCTTTGAATAATTTTGGAAATTCTCAGCCAAACATGAACCCCTTGTCTTCTATTATTTCTTTTTGAACTCTTTTTGACTGTACATTGGAATGTCTATCTTCCATGACTTTTAACATTCTTTCATATTTTCCATTTTTTAAATCTCATGGGATACATTAAATATATTTCTTTTGTTATCAGTTGTTGCAATTATTTCTGAAGAATTTTTTAAAACAATTTTAGCTTTTATTTTAGATACAGGGGGTACCTGTACAGGTCTGTTACTTGGGAATATTGTGTGATACTGAGGTTTAGGGTATGGATCTCATCACCCAGGCAGTGAGCACAGTACAGCATAGGTAGTTTTTCAGCCCATGCCCCCTTCACTCCCTCCCCACTCTGGTAGTCTACAGTATCTATTGTTCTCATGTTTATGTCCATTTATGCTCAATGTTGAGCTCCCACTTATAAATGAGAACATGCAGTATTTGATTTTCTCTTCCTGTGTTAATTTGCTTAGAGTTATGGCCTCCAAATGCATCCATGTTGCTGCAAAGGACATGATTTTATTCTTCTTTTATGGCTGTGTAGTATTCCATGGTGTATATATACATTTTCTTTACATCTGATCTACCACTGATGGGCACCTAGTTGATTCCATGTCTTTGCTATTGTGAATAGTACTGCAATGAACATACGAGTGCATGTGTCTTTTTGGTAGAATCATTTCTTTTCCTTTTGGTATATACCTAGTAATGGACTTGCTGAATTGAATAGTAGTTCTATTTTAAGTTCTTTGATAAATCTCCACAATGCTTTCTGTAATGACTGCATTAATTTATATTCCCACTAACAGTATTCCCTTTTTTCTATGAAATCACTAGCTGCTGCTTTTTGATCATTTGATAATAGTCATTATGACTGGTTTGAGATGGTGTCACATTGTGGTCTTGATTTGCATTTCTCTGATGATTAGTGATGCTGAGTATTTTAAAAAATATGTTTGTTAGCTGCTTCTAATGTCTTATTTTGAAGAAGTTTCTGTTCATGTTCTTTGCCCTTTTTAAATGGGGCTATTATTATTTTCTTCTTAATTTGCTTAAGTTCCTTATAGATTCTGGATATTAGGCCTTTGTCAGATGCACAGTTTGTGAATATCTTCTCCCACTTTGTAGGTTGTCTGTTGATATTTTCTTTTACTGTGCATAAGCTCTTTAGTTTAATTAGATACCACTTGCCAATTTTTGTTTTTGTTGCAATTGCTTTTGGGGACTTAACTGAAAATTCTTTGCCAAGGCCAATGTCAAGAAGAGATTTTCCTAGCTTGTCTTCTAGGATTTTCGTAGTTTGAGGTCTTACATTTAAACCTTTGATCTATTTAACATTTGTACCTGGTGAAATGTAGGGGTCTAGTTTCAATTTTCTGCATATGGCTAGCTAGTTATCCCAGCATCATTTATTAAATAAGGAAGAGTTTCCCCATTGCTTGTTTTTGTTGGTCTTGCCAAAGATCAGATGATTTTAAGTGTGTGGCTTTATTTTTGTTATTCTGTTCCATTGGTCTATGTGTCTGTTTTTGTACCAATACCATGCTGTTTTGATTGCTATAGCTTTATAATAGAGTTTGAAGTCAGGTAGTGTGATGCCTCCCCATCTTTGTTCTTTTTGTTTAGGATTGCTTTGGGTAATCAGGCTCTTTTTTGGTTCCATATGAGTTTTAGAATAGTTTTTCTAATTCTGAGAAGAATGGCATTGGTGGTTTGATAGAAATAGTGTTGAATCTGTAGATTTTTTTGGGCAGTATGGCCATTTTTATGATACTGATCCTTCCAACCCATGAGCATGAAATATTTTTCCATTTATCACTAATTCTCATGCCAACTGTCTACAATATCTATTGATTCTTAATTTAAATTATAATTCTTTCTCATTTCTCAAGATTCTATTTAGATCTTTTCAAATCTAAAAGGATCCCAATACTTGTGTATATGTGTGTATTATATTATTTTCTCATATTTCTGAGACTCTGTTTAGATATTTTAAACATACATGTTTTATATTCTATTCTAAAAAATTATAAATCTGAAATATACGCAGGTTTGATTCTATAGTTTGTGGTTTCTGCTAGTACTTGCTCATAAGGTCTTGCTTCTTTTTATTTTCTTTCTTCAGTCTTTTAAATTGATCTCTAGAAGCCTCAGTTGGATCCAATTTGGTTAGACACCTTTGACCTTCCTATACTTGGATATTTATATTTTTCTCTGGGTTTGGAAAGTGTTCTGCTCTTATTTCTTTAAATCCACTTCCTACTCCTTTGTCTTTCGCTTCACTTTTTTTTAAACACATGACTTAAACATTTGCTCTTTAACGCTTTCCATAAAATCCATAAGTTCTCTTCATTCCCTTTTCTTCTTTTTCCTCCTCTGACTATATATTCTCAAAAACCTATCTTTAAGTTCACAGACTTTCTTTTGCTTGACCAATTATACTGTTGATGCTCTCTATTATATTTTTAAGTCCAGGATTTCTTTTAAAAAATTATTTCCATATTTCTATTAAATTCCTAGTTCTTGTTATTGTTTATCCCATTTCTTTGGACTGTTTCTCTGTATTTTGTATTTTTGGGGGGGTTTGCTGAGCTTCCTTAAAACCATTATTGTGCATTCTTTGTCAGGCAATTCATGTATCACCTTCTTTAGGGTCAGTCATTGGCATTTTATTTTGTCTATTTGGTGATGTCATGCTTGCTGGATTATTCATGATCCTTGTTGTTGCAGGTCTGCACATTTGAAGAAGCACTTATTCTAGTCTTCCCTGACTGGCTTCATCTAGGAACACGCTTCAACAGTAATTCTGTACAGAGATTCTGGGCAGGCCACCTAGGGTAGTCCCTAAGCCTGAAATTGCTGAAGCCACTGAAAAACTAGAAGGCACTCTAAGCCTGGACCACCATGGTCAACACAGTGCCAGGCTGGAACATCATGGCTGCTAAGGCTGATGTAGCTCTGAGGCATGACTGAAGGTGATGGACACTGAGGACTGCCTGCCACTGAGAACTATCCAGAGCCCAAGATCACTTGGTTGGCTGGTGTTGATGCAGACTGGAAATCGAATCCACCTTGCAGGGACTATGGGTTCTTACCTAGTGCTGATGCAGGTTTGCCCAATTTGCAGGTACTGACTTAGATTTAGGGACGGGGAGGTCTGCCCAGTGCTGGGTTTTACTGTAGCAGAGATGCTATTAAGGTTTAAGACAAAGTCGTCCTTTTATTTCTCCATCTTTCCCTCAAGCTAATGTTATCTTTCTCCACCTGTGCTTTCTGAGCTTCAGAGAGGGGTGACATGGATAATAACAAACTGTCCTTCCTACCATCCTCAATATTTTTTTCTTATTATTGTGCTATATAATAAGGTACTGTGATTTCTCATCTGATTTCTTTAGTTCTTCTGAAGGTATTTTTTTGTGTACATGTGTGTGAATAGTTATTCAAATTGATGGTTCTGTAGGGGAACAATCACTGGAGAATCTTGTTGCATCACCTTTTTCCTACCCCAGCTTTATAAGCTAGCATTAAAAGTGACTTTTATTTGAAGTTATTGACTGCATCTGTTGACCTTAGTCATTTATTTATTTATTTATTTATTTACTTACTTACTGAGATGGAGTCTCACTCTGTTGCTCAGGCTGGAATGCAGTGGTATGATCTCGGCTCACTGCAAACTTCACCTCCCGTGTTCAAGCGATTCTCCTGCCTCAGCCTCCTGAGTAGCTGGGACTACAGGTGTGTGCCACCACGCCAGGCTGATTATTATTATTAAGTTTTTTGTATTTTTAGTAGAGACGGGGTTTCACCGTATTGGCCAGGATGGTCTCAATCTCCTGACCTCATGATCCACCAGCCTCAACCTCCCAAAGTGCTGGGATTACAGGCATGAGGCACCACGCCCAGCCAAATCTCTTATTTTTATAGGTTGTGAGGAACACAGCGTTCAGGAAAAAAATCACAGAAGTAAAAGTTGGTTTTCTGAAAAGATTAAGAAAACTGACAAATCACTAGCTAGACTAAGAAAAAAGAGAGAAAATTGAAACAAATAAAATTATAAATGAAAAAGGAAACATTTGATACCACATTAATACAAAGGATCAGGAGACACTATAATAAACAATTATACCTTAAAATTTGATAACATAGAAAATGTATGTATTCTTTGACACATGCAACCTACAAAGACGGAATTATGAAAAAGCACACTATCTAAACAGACCAACAATGAGTCAGTAGATTGAATAAGTAATAAAAAGTCTCCTACCAAAGAAAAGCCTAGGACCTAGTGGCTTTAGTGCTAAATTCTACCAAAGATTTAAGGATGAATACCAATTGTTCTCAAACACTTCCAAAAAATTTAAGAGGCAAGAATACTTCCAAACTCATAAGGCCAATATTACCCTAATATTAAAACCAGACAAGGACACAATAACACATAAAAAACTACAAGCCAATATTCCTGATGAACATAAATGCAAAAATCCTCAACAACATAATAGAAAACCAAATTCAGCAGCACATTAAAAGGATCATTGACCATGATCAAGTGGGACTCATTCCAGGGATGCACAGATGGTTTAGCATATGCAAATCAATAAATGTGATACATCACATTAACAGAATGAAAGACAAAAACCATATGATTATTTCAATAGATACAAAAAAAGCATTTGGAAAATTCAACACTCTTTAATGATAAAAATCTCTCAACAACTTAGGTATAGAGGGAATATACCTCAGCACAATAAAGGCCATATATGACAAACCCAGGGCTAAAATCATACTCAATGGGGAAAACAAACTGAAAGCTTTTCCTCTAAGCTTTAAAATAAGACAAAGATGTCCACTCTCACCATTTACATTCAGCATTGCACTAGAAGTCCTAGCCAGAGCAATTAGACAAGAAAAAGAAAGAAAAGGCATGTGTTCTTAGATATAGATGTGTTCTTTGATATAGAAAGTCATAAATACTCCAGACAGAAACTGTGAAACTTCCAGAAGAAAACAGGGAAAAAGTTCCATGGCATTAGTCTAAGCAATGATTTTTTTAGATATGACAGACAACAAAAGCAGAAATAGATAGATAGGATTGTATTAAGCTAAAAAGCTTCTGCTAAATAAATGAAATGATAATGAAGAGATAAACTGCAGAATAGGAGAAAATGCTTGCAAAGCATACATCTGATAAGGGGTTAATGTCCATAAAAGACCAGGATGTCAAACAACTCAGTTGCACGAAAAGCAACTTAATTACGAATGGGCAAAAATCCTGAACAGACATTTCTCAAAAAAAGATATAGAAATGGCCAACAGGTATATGAAAAAATGCTCAACATTACTCATCATCAGGGAAATGTAAATCAAAACCACAATGCGATATGACCTCACTCTTTTTAGAATGGCTATTATCAAATGGTAAGTGTTGACCAGGATGTGGGAAAAAAAAAACCCTTGCACAGATGGTGGGAATGTAAATTAGTAAAGCCATTAGGGAAAACAGTATGGAGGTTGCTAAAATAATTAAAAATAGAACTATCATACGATCCAGCAATCCCATGATGGATATACAGCTAAAGGAAACGAAATCAGTATGTCAAAGTGATAGCTGCATGCCCATGTTTATTGCAGTGCTATTCACAGTGAAATCAACCTGTGTTCATCAACGGATGAATGCATAAAGAAAATGTGGTATATATACACAACAGAATACCATTCATCCATAATGAGAAGGAAATCCTGTTCCGTGGTGACAACATAAGTGAACCTGGAGGACATTATGTTAAGTGAATAAGCCAGGCACAGAAAGACAATACTGCACAATCTCACTCATATATGGAATCCCAAAGAAGCAGATCTCATAGAAGTAGAGAGTAGAATGGCGATTACCAGAGGGGGAGTTGTTGAGCAAAAGATACACAAATTCAGTTTGATAATAGCAATGAGTTCAAGAGATCTATTGCATAGCATGGGGACTACAGCTAATTGGGTAAGTGCTCTCACAACAAAAATGATACATATTTGAGGTCATGCATATGCTAATTAGCTAGATTTATCTATTCTACAATATATATAGATAACATTTCAAAACATTTTGTACATTACTAATATATCCAACTTTATCTGTCAATTAGAAAATTTGAAAAAATAAATACAATCCTCAATGTATAAGCTAAAATATAAACACAAACTTAATTTGCAATTATACCCATGTACTTACAAAGCCAAAAACAAATAAACCCTCCGGTAAATTGTAGTCTGTCTTAATATTTTGCATAACTTTGAAAACTCATTTTCTTTTATGTTTAAAAAACAAATGCTTGCTTACTTCCAAGGATACTGGCTTTCACTTTATTGCTGGTCTATGCCAATTCCATATTTTCTTCTCAGTTCATTATTTTTGTCAAAGTATTATTCACAGTGTTTGTTATGTAGCTGAGAAGGGGAAGCCTCTTCGCTTTCTAATTGCCAAATCTACTTTCTTCTTTTCTTATCCTCACCCTACATGACTCTTCGCAACATATTCTTCTTAAAACATGACTTTTTGAGTTTCTAAAACAGTAATCTCATCTTATTTTTCATTCTGCCACAACTACTCCTCTCTAGTCTCTTAATTAAAATTTCATTCTAGGTCAGGGTTCACAAACTCCAATGTTTTCAGGTGAGTCTTCCTCACATCACACAGTATTTCCCTTTGGAGGTGTACGCAAAAATATATAGACATTTGCTTTCCATAATTTGGGGATTCTTTTGTGAGACTGAGCACCCAGGCATAGCTCTTGCAAGTATTTTAGTCTTCTATGCAGAGGCTCAAGTCTTCCTCACATGAAAGATTTATCCTTGAAGGAGTATATAAGCCAATCTTGAATTAATTCAGGGGATTTCCTTTTGACAGTTAAAGGTTAAGGGAATGAGGCAGGAAGCCTGTGCTTGTGGAGCTCTGCAACTGATACGGCTCAGATGACTGGAGGAAGAGCAGGGTTCTTGGTCTTGCACCGATAGGAGTGGTTTTAAGGAGTGAAAAGTTTAACAGGCAAAAAAGAAGGAAAGAAGAAGAAAACAGCTCTCCTGTACAGAGACAGAGGGAGGGGAATTCCAACAAAAGAAAACTCCACGTGTGGTGGAAAAGTGGGTGTTTATATGAGGAGGCTGGAGGAGGTGGTGTCTAATTTGCATAGGGCTCAGGGTATTGGTTTTGTGTCTGGAATTGGTGGGTTCTTGGTCTCACTGACTTCAAAAATGAAGCTGCGGACCCTCACTGTGAGTGTTACAGTTCTTAAAGGTGGGGTGTCTGGAGTTTGTTCCTTCTGACATTGTTCGGACGTGTTCAGAGTTTATTCCTTCTGGTGGGTTCATGGTCTTGCTGGCTTCAGGAGTGAAGGCTGCAGACCTTTGTGGTGAGTGTTACAGCTCAAAAAGGCAGTGCAGACCCAAAGAGTGAGCAGCAGCAAGATTTATTGCAAAGAACGAAAGAACAAAGCTTCCACAGTGTCACAGGGACCCAAGTAGGTTGCCACTGCTGGCTCAGGCAGCCTGCTTTTATTCCCTTATCTGACCCCACCCACATCCTGCTGATTGGTCCATTTTACAGAGAGCTGATTGCTCCATTTTACAGAGAGTTGATTGGTCCATTTTGACATAGTGTTAATTGGTATGTTTACAATCCCTGAGCTAGACACAGAGTGCTGATTGGTGCATTTACAATCCTTTAGCTAGACATAAAAGTTCTCCAAGTTCCCACGGGACTCCGGAGCCCAGCTGGCTTTGCCTAGTGGATCCCACGCAGGGGCCACAGGCAGAGCTATGGGCCAGTCCCAGGTCACGTGCCCCTACTCCTCGGCCCTTGGGCAGTAGATGGGACTGGGTACCATGGAGCAGGGGGCGGTGCCCATCGGGGAGGTTCAGGCCTTGCGGGAGCCCATGGCGGGCCAGGACAGGCTGGGGGTGGTTTGGGCTTGGCGGGCTGCAGGTCCGGAGCCCTGCCCCATGGGGAGGTGGCTGAGGCCGGGGGAGAATTCGAGCATGGCATGGGAGGGCAGGCACTGCTGTGGGACCCAGCCCATCCTCCAGCTGCTGGCCCAGGTGCTAAGCCCTTTACTGCCTGGGGCCAGCAGCGCTGGCCAACCACTCTGAGTGCGGGGCCCTCTGAGCCCATACCCACCTGGAACTCACACTGGCCTGCGAGTGCCTTGCGCAGCCCCGGTTCCCGCCCAGGCCTCTCCCTCCATACCTCCCCACAAGCATAGGGAGCGGGTTCCAGCCTTGGCCAGCCCAGAGAGGGGCTCCCACAGTGCAGCAGTGGGCTGAAGGGCTCCTCAAGTGCAGCCAGAGTGGGAGCCGAGGGGGAGGAGGTGCTGAGAGCGAGCAAGGGCTGCCAACACGCTGTCACCTCTCAGTTTGACCAGGCATGTCATTCATGTAGCCGGAGAAAAAACTGTCTCTCCCACCCTAGCCTTTAATATGCAAATGCAGATTCCCAAGATGTTCTACACACGTGGGGAATATGTGGGGGTGGCCATGTTGCCAGGCACATGTGGGGGCAAGAGCAACAAGAAGATGGCGGGAATCACCATGTTTGGGTAGACCCAGTTTCTAATGGCCAGCATTTGCATATCAAAGCTTCCCAGCTGGGCTCTAAGAACCAGGGCTTTCCTGCTAGAGAAGAAATGTTTCTGGAACTGCTTTAAAGGAAACAAAAACTTCCCAAGGACCCCTTTTCCTTTCTATCTGCCTAAAATAATTTCTTAATAACACAACAGCAGGGAGATAGCAAGTGCTTGACACAGTTCAAATTTATACTTATAAAGTGATTCAACAGAAGAGTGACAATAGTCTCTTTTAAAATCTCTCTTCATAATGAGGACTAAGCTCTAATTTTTTATCTTGCCCAAATTCCTACCTAAGGGTTCTAGGGAGTCATGCATTACAAACCATAAATTCTCATCAGATGGGTTTTAATTTGGCCTGTATATCATGACTTACTTTTCAATCTGACTTTGGCATAACATTATGAGACAAGGAAAAACTATTTAACCCCAAAATATATTTCCTTGCCATACCTTGAAATTGCCCTGCAAAGTCTCTTGTGGGAAAAGTCCACATTCTTTAGAATGTTTTCTTTCCTTTCTTTCCAGATCCAGGAGATAATCAACTAAGAGCCAAGAACCCCTTTAGGTCCAATAAGAAACACTTTACAACCTGATCTCTCTCTGAAGTCTGCTATCTGAGAGATTCCTCTGCACAATAAAACTTGGTCTCCACAATCCTTTATCTTAACCTGAACATTCCTTTCCATTGATCCCAGGTGTTCAGATAAATTCAACCAACTGTCAACCAGAAAATGTTTAAATTTACCTATAGCCTGGAAGCCCCAGCTTTGAGTTGTCCTGCCTTTCTGAACCAAATCGATGTATTTCTTAAATGTATTTGACTGATGTCTCATGCCTCCCTAAAATATATAAAACCAAGCTGTACACTTACCACCTTGGGCACATGTTCTCAAGACCTCCTGAGGGCTGTGTCATGGGCCATGGTCACTCATATTTGGCTCAGAATAAATCTCTTCAAATATTTTACAGAGTTTGACTCTTTTTGTTGGCAATAATAATAGTCAATTTAGTAAATATATAATGAAATATATTGAGAGGAAGAAAATGAGGGGATACAAATTTCAGACTCACTGGAAGCAAGGAAAACTGGCTTAGTTATTTGTATGTGAGGTAAATAGAGTTTTTCTTCTTTCTGGAAAATCTTGTTAGTAAGTTAAACTTCTTGTGAACGGAACAGCTAGTTATCTCACAAAGAACTCGAGGTTCTTCACTCTTTCCTCTCTCTGCACTTCACTCGAAAGAGTCAAATGGATAACACTAAGATATTTGAGATATAACTCTCTCTAACTTTCTAAGACCTTCTTTTCTAAAAAGAAGGCGATCTCTTTGTTCTCTCTCTTTGACAAATGATTCTCAGTGACAAATACTCCTAAAATTTCAAAACTCAGTTGCAAGACTGATTCCTTGATTCATGTGATGGAGATAGAGGAGGTAGGGATAGAGAGGACCTGTAGTTCAGATTGGGTTTCATCATTTCAATATGAGGATTCTAGATCTTGACAGAGCAGGAGCATTGCCATCTTGGATAAGCACCACCATTTTAAAGTTCACCTTGATCAAAAACTGCCTAAATCCAAAGGGCATCAGCCTTGTGGCTAAGGTCAGCATGACCATAAACCACAAATGACATCTGCCATCAGAAATATTCCAACCATAAAATAAATCCCTCCCTGACCATCAGGCCTCTGAGCCCAAGCTAAGCCATCATATCCCCTGTGACCTGCACGTGGACATCCCGATGGCCTGAAGCAACTGAAGATCCACAAAAAAAGTGAAAATAGCCTTAACTGATGACATTCCACCACTGTGATTTATTTCTGCCCCACCCTAACTGATCAATGTACTTTGTAATAGCCCTCACCCTTAGGAAGGTTCTTTATCATCTCCCGCTAGCCTTAAGAAGGTTCTTTGTAATCCTCCCTACCCTTGAGAATGTACTTTGTGAGATCCGCCCCTGCCCCAAAACATTGCTCTTAGCTCCACTGCCTATCCCAAAACCTATAAGAACTCATGATAATCCCACCACCCTTTGCTGACTCCTTTTTCGGACTCAGCCCACCTTCACCCAGGTGAAATAAACAGCCACATTGCTCACACAAAGCCTGTTTGGTGATCTCTTCACAGGGATGCATGAGACATTTGGTGCCAAAGACCCCGGTCAGCGGGATTTCTTCGGGAGACCAGTCCCCTGTTCTCATCCTCACTCCGTGAAGAGATCCACCTATGACATTGGGTCCTCAGACCAACCAACCCAAGGAACATCTCACCGATTTTAAATCTGGTAAGCAGCCTCTTTTTACTCTCTTCTCCAACCTCTCTCACTATCCCTCAACCTCTTTCTCCTTTCAATCTTGGCGCCACCCTTCAATCTCTCCCTTCTCTTAATTTCAATTCCTTTCATTTTCTGGTAGACAAAGGAGACACATTTTATCCATGGACCCAAAACTCTGGCACCAGTCACGGACTCGGGAAGGCAGCCTTCCCTTGGTGTTTAATTATTGCGGGGATGCCTCTCTGTTTATTCACCCACATTCCATTGGTGTCTGATCTCCGTGGGGATGCCTGTCTTGGTCATTCACCCACGTTCCCTTGGTGGCAAGTCAATTGCAGGGATGCCTGCTTTGGCTGCTCACCCATGTTGCAGTCCAGGGCTGCTCCCCACCCCCTTCTCTGTGTCTCTACCCTTCTCTTTAAACTTGCCTCCTTCACTATGGGCAACCTTCCACCCTCCATTCCTCCTTCATCTCCCTTAGCCTGTGTTCTCAAGAACTTAAAACCTCTTCAACTCTCACCTGACCTAAAATCTAAGCGTCTTATATTCTTCTGCAACACCGCTTGACCCCAGTACAAACTCGACAGTAGTTCCAATGGCCAGAGAATGGCACTTTCGATATGTCTATCCTACAAGATCTAGATAATTTTTGTCGAAAAATGGGCAAATGGTCTGAGGTGCCTGACGTCCAGGCATTCTTTTACACATTGGTCCCTCCCTAGTCTCTGCTTCCAACAAGACTCGTCCCAAATCTTCTTTCCCTCCTGCCTGTCCCTTCAGTCCCAATCCCAAGAGTCTCTGAGTCTTCTGAATCTTCCTTTTCTACAGACCCATCTGATCTCTCCCCTCCTCCCCAGGCTGCTCCTCGCCAGGCTGAGCTAGGTCCCAATTTTTCCTCAGCTTCTGCTCCCCCACCCTATAATCCTTCTATCACCTCCCCTCCTCACACCCAGTCTGGCTTACAGTTTTGTTCTGCGAATAGCCCTCCACCACTTGCCCAACAATTTCCTCTTAGAGAAGTGGTTGGAGCTGAAGGCATAGTCAAGGTTAATGCTCCTTTTTCTTTATCTGACCTCTCCCAAATCAGCATTTAGGCTCTTTTTTTTTTTTTTTTTTTTTTTTTTTTTTTTTTTTTTTTATCAAATATAAAAACTCAACCCAGTTCATGGCCTATTTGGCAGAAACCCCGAGATGCTTTACAGCCCTAGACCCTGAAAAGTCAGAAGGCTGTCTCATTCTCAACATCATTTTATTACCCAATCTGCTCCCGACATTAAATAAAGCTCCAAAATTTAAATTCCAGCCCTCAAACCCCACAACAGGACTTAATTAACCTCGCCTTCAAGGTGTACAATAATAGAGTAGGGGCAACCAAGTAGCAATGTATTTCTGAGTTGCAATTCCTTGCCTCCACTGTGAGACAAACCCTAGCCATATCTCCAGCACACAAGAACTCCAAACGCCTGAACCGCAGCTGCCAGGAGTTCCTCCAGAACCTCCTCCCCCAGGAGCTTGCTACAAGTGCCAGAAATCTGGCCACTGGGCCAAGGAATGCCCGCAGCCCCGGATTCCTCCTAAGCAGTGTCCTATCTGTGCGGGACCCACTGGAAATCGGACTGTCCAACTCATCCGGCAGTCACTCCCAGAGTCCCTGGAACTCTGGCCCAAGGCTCTGACTGACTCCTTCTCAGATCTTCTCGGCTTAGCGGCTGAAGACTGACACTGTCCCATTGCCTCAGAAGCCTCCTGGACCATCAAAGATACTTTGGGTAACTCTTATACAGTGGAGGGTAAGTCCGTCCCCTTCTTAATCAATATGGAGGCTACCCACTCCACATTACCTTCTTTTCAAAGGCCTTTTTCCTTTGCCTCCATAACTGTTGTGGGTATTGATGGCCAGGCTTCTAAACCCCTTAAAACTCCCCAACTCTGGTGCCAAATTGGACAATATTCTTTTAAGCATTCCTTTTTAGTTATCTCCACCTGCCCAGCTCCCTTATTAGGTTGAGACATTTTAACTAAATTATCTGCTTCCCTGACTACTCCTGGGCTACAGCCACACCTCGTTGCTGCCTTTTTCCCCAGTTCAAAGCCTCCTTCACATCCTCCCCTTCTATCCCCCCATCCTAATCCACAAGTATAGGACTCCTCTACTCCCTCCTTGGCGACCGATCATGCACCCCTTACCATCTCATTAAAATCTAATCACCTTTACCCCAATCAACACCAATATCCCATCCTGCAGCATGCTTTAAAAGGATTAAAGCCTGTTATCACTCACCTGTTATAGCATGGTCTTTTAAAGCCTATAAACTCTCCTTACAATTCCCCTATTTTACCTGTCCAAAAACCGGACAAATCTTACATGTTAGTTCAGGATCTGCACCTTATCAACCAAATTGTCTTGCCTGTCCACCCTGTGGTGCCAAACCCATATACTCTCCTATCCTTAATACCTCCCTCTACAACCCAGTATTCTGTTCTGGATCTCAAACATGCTTTCGTTACTATTCCTTGCACCCTTCATCCCAGCCTCTTTTCGCTTTCACTTGGACTGACCCTGACACCCATCAGGCTCAGCAAATTACCTGGGCTGTACTGCCGCAAGACTTCATGGACAGCCCCATTACTTCGGTCAAGCCCAAATTTCTTCCTCATCTGTTACCTGTCTCGGCATAATTCTTCATGAAAACACACATGCTCTCCCTGCTGATTGTGTCCGGCTAATCTCCTAAACCCGAACCCCTTCTACAAAACAAAAACTTTCCGTACTAGGCATGGTTACTTCCGCCTTTGGATACCTAGTTTTACCATCCTGACTAAACCATTATGTAAACTCACAAAAGCAAACCTAGCTGACCCCATAGATCCTAAATCCTTTCCCCACTCCTCTTTCCCTTCCTTAAAAACAGCCCTAGAAGCTGCCCCCATGCTGGCTCTCCCTAACTCATCCCAACCCTTTTCATTACACACAGGCAAAGTACATGGCTGTGCGGTCAAAATTCTTACACAAGAGCCGGGACTATGCCCTGCAGCCTTTCTGTCCAAACAACTTGACCTTACTGTTTTAGGCTGGCCCCCACACCCATGACTGTATCTCCCTGATCCACCTGACATTCACTCCATTTCCCTGTATTTCCTTCTTTCGTGTTCCTCGCCCTGATGACACTTGGTTTACTGATGGCAGTTCCACCAGGCCTAATCGCCACACACCAGCAAAGGCAGGCTATGCTATAGTATCTTCCACATCTATCATTGAGGCTACTGCTCTGCCCCACTCCACTACCTCTCAGCAAGCCAAACTCATTGCCTTAACTCGGGCCCTCACTCTTGCAAATGGACTATGCGTCAATATTTATACTGACCCCATATCCTGCACCACCATGCTGTTTTATGGGCTGAAAGGTTTTCTCACTACGCAAGGGTCCTCCATCATTAATGCCTCTTTAATAAAAGCTCTTCTCCAGGCTGCTTTACTTCCAAATGAAGCTGGAGCCATACACTGCAAGGACCATCAAAAGGCATCAGTTCCCATCACTCAGGGCAATGCTTATGCTGATAAGGTAGCTAAAAAAGCAGCTAGCGTTCCAACTTCTATCCTTCACGGCAGATTTTCTCCTTCTCACCTGGTCACTCCCACCTACTGCCCCACTGAAACTTCCACCTATCAATCTCTTCCCAAACAAGGCAAATGGTTCTTGAACCAAGGAAAATATCTCCTTCCAGCCTCACAGGCCCATTCTATATTCTGTTGTCATTTCATAACCTCTTCCATGTAGGTTACAAGCCGCTAGCCCACCTCTTAGAACCTCTCGTTTAATTTCCATCGTGGAAATCTATCCTCAAGGAAATCACTTCTCCGTGTTCCATCTGCTATTCTACTACTCCTCAGGGATTATTCAGGCCCCCTCCCTTCCCTACATATCAAGCTCGGGGATCTGCCCCCGCCCAGGACTGGCAAATTGACTTTACTCACATGCCTCAAGTCAGGAAACTAAAATACCTCTGGGTAGACAATTTCACTGGATGGGTAAAGGTCTTTCCCACAGGGTCTGAGAAGGCCACCATGGTCATTTCTTCCTTTCTGTCAGACATACATTCCTCGGTTTGGCCTTCCCAACTCTATACAGTCTGATAACGGACCAGCCTTTATTAGTCAAATCACCCAAGCAGTTTCTCAGGCTCTTGGTATTTAGTGGCTCCTGGTTTTACCTCAAACTGCCACCCTTAAGTATCTCTTTAAGTGGATAGAAGATCTTCAGTGACAACGTACACTCCAATACATTTACCCTGATGAAGTCCTGTTCTTTACTTTTATACTTACTCTTATTCTCATTCCTGTTCTTATGCCACCCTCTACCTCTCCCCAGCTATCTCCACCACACTATCAATCTCACTCACTCTCTCCTAGCCATTTCTAATCCTTCTTTAACAAACAATTGCTGGCTTTGCATTTCTCTTTCCTCCAAATTCAACGAGGCCCTGAACTTACTCACTGCTAAAAAAATGGGGGTGGGGGGGGGACGACTCTGTATATTTTTAAATGAAGAATGTTGTTTTTACCTAAATCAATCTGGCCTGGTATATGACAACATAAAAAACTTCAAGGATAGAGCTCCAAAACTCGCCAACCAAGCAAATAATTACACTGAACCCCCTTGGACACTGTAGTTGGATGTCCTGGGTACTCCCAGTTCTTAGTCCTTTAATACCTGTTTTTCTCTTTCTCTTCTTTGGATGTTGTGTCTTTTGTTTAGTTTCTCAATTCATACAAAACTGCATCCAGGCCATCACCAATAATTCTATATGACAAATGCTCCTTCTAACAACCCCACAATATCACCCCTTACCCCAAAATCTTTCTTCAGTTGAATCTCTCCCACTGGAGGTTCCCATGCCGCCCCTAATCCCGCTCAAAGCAACCCTGAGAAACATTGCCCATTATCTCCCCATACCACCCCCCAAAATTTTCGCCTCCTCAACACTTTACCACTATTTTGTTTTTTCTTATTAATATAAGAAGACAGGAATGTTAGGCCTCTGAGCCCAAGCTAAGCCATCATATCCCCTGTGACCTGCATGTGTATATCCAGATGGCCTGAAGCAACTGAAGATCCACAAAAAAAGTGAAAATAGCCTTAACTGATGACATTCCACTATTGTGATTTATTTCTGCCCCAACCTAACTGATCAATGTACTTTGTAATAGCCCCCACCCTTAGGAAGGTTCTTTATAATCTTCCCCCATCCTTAAGAAGGTTCCTTGTAATTCTCCCTACCCTTGAGAATGTACTTTGTGAGATCCATCCCCTACCCCCAAAACACTGCTCTTAGTTCTATCGCCTATCCCAAAACCTATAAGAACAAATGATAATCCCACTACCCTTTGCTGACTTCTTTTTTGGACTCAGCCTGCCTGCACCCAGGTGAAATGAACAGCCATGTTGCTCACACAAAGCCTGTTTGGTGATCTCTTCACACGGATGCATGAGACACTGACCAGAGACATGACAGTCCTGAGATAATCTCCCCTCTGGCCAGAGAAATGTCAGCCCCAAGATAACTTCCCCTCCAAACAGAGATATTCCAACCCCACAATAAACTTCTCACCCACACAGAAACATTCCAAGCCTGTGATAAGCTCTCTCACCCTAAAACCAAGATATACTCTGTCTGTAAGAGAGAGGGCTCCTGACCGAAATTGGCCAGAAGCCCCTCTCAGGTTTACTCTCCAAAAATAAACCGGTCTTTGACTGTTGAGCTGCTTTTCATGTTTCTTTCCTTTTTTTTTTTTTTTTTTTTTGGTGACATGATCTTGGTTCATTGCAACCTCTTCCTCCCTAGTTCAAGCAATTCTCCTGCCTCAGCCTCCCAAGTAGCTGGGACTACAGGTGCATGCCACCACACCCAGCTAATTTTTGTATTTTTAGTAGAGACAGGGTTTCACCATGTTGGCCAGGATGGTCTCCATCTCTTGACCTCATGATCCACCCACCTCAGCTTCCCAAAGGGCTTGGATTACAGGCATGAGCCACCATGCCTGGCTCTTTCCTCTTTTTTTTTTTTTTTTTTAACTCATACAGATCTGGCAGCACAATGCCTAGAATATCACAGGCAGTCAAGATAAGTTTATTGCTATACATGAAGTACAAAATTTCCTCTAAAACCTAGAATTTAGTTGTCTGTAAATGTTCTTAAGTATCTGTAGGTCCATTACTCCTTACTTATTTACTGCTGCCTTCTGGAGAAGGGGAAATTTTGTGAAACTTCACACTTACTGTTTTCTATTATCTCGCCTATGAGGAAACCAAAAGTGCCTGAAAAGTAGCTGAGTAGGAGAAGTTTGATGTAGGCAGAAGTACTTCCAGCAAACACAAAGCTTATCAGGTACACAAAGGGAATGGCAGACCAGCCATACAGTGTGAAGATCAGCATAGTTTCCAGAATGTGGTAATCCGTGACATAAATATCAAATTTGCGGTATTTTATCACTCCCTGAAACACAAAGGGTGCAGAGATAAAGGCAAAGTGAAGGGCAAGTGAAAAAAGAAACTAAGCCAAAACATTTAGAGAAGGAAATAGCAAGTCCTGTCTTTATTTAGCATGGAACTAGTCATTAATTAAGTCAATCTGCCTCTTAAAATAAAACATCACTGGTCATTAGAGAAATGCAAATCAAAACCACAATGAGATACCATCTTATGCCAGTTAGAATGGTGATTATTAAAAAGTCAGGAAACAACAGATGCTGGTGAGGCTGTGGAGAAACAGGAATGCTTTTACACTGTTGGTGGGAGTGTAAACCAGTTCAACCACTGCGGAAGACAGTGTGGTGATTCCTCAAGGATCTAGAACCAGAAATACCATTTGATCCAGCAATCGCATCACTGGGTATATACCTAAAGGATTATAAATCATTTTGCTATAAAGACACATGCACATATATGTTTATTGAAGCACTGTTCACAATAGCAAAGACTTGGAACCAACCCAAATGCCCATCGATGACAGACTGGATAAAGAAAATGTGGCACATACAAACCATGGAATACTATGCAGCCATAAAAAGGAATGAGTTGATGAGCTTTGCAAGGACATAGATGAAGCTGGAATTCATCATTCTCAGCAAACTAACACAGGAACCAAAAACTAAACACCACATGCTCTTGCTCATAAGTGGGAGTTGAACAATGAGAATGCGTGGACACGTGGAGGGGAACATCACACACTGGGGCCTGTCAGAGGATAGGGAGCAAGGGGAGGGAGAGTATTAGGACAAATACCTAATGCATGCAGGGCTTAAAACTTGGATGATGAGTTGATAGGTGCAGCAAACCACCATGGCACATGTATACCTATGTAACAAAACTGCATGTTCTGCACATGTATCCCAGAACTTAAAGTAGAATAATCAACAAAACAAAAACTTCAGCCCTGGGGATGGGCATTGTAGCTCATGCCTGTAATCCCAGCATTTTGGGAGGCTAAGGCTCAGGAGGTGGGGATTGCAGTGTGTTGTGATTGCACCAGTGCACTCCAGCCTGGGTGACAGAGTGAGACCTGTCTCAAAACAAAACAAAACAAAACAAAACAAAACAAAACAAAACAAAAAATCAAAATCTTATCCTACGAGGATGAAGTAAGTTATTTTTACCTCTTCATCAGAGGGCATTCCAGTGAGCAGAGCCACTACACTTTCCTTTATTATTTTCTTTTCTACTTGGAACAGTTATTGCAATAATACTGGCAAGTTTCCCAGAAAGTAGATTATTTCTCCAAAGACACACTTTCTCCAAACATTTTTTTCTTTGACTACATAACTTACCTATCAGTCTACCCACTGCTATACACCTTTAAACTGGGCCTCCAGGTTCTCTTCTGCTTCCCCACTTCTCCCTCACATTCACCTAAGCTACTAAATCAGACAGTGGAACAAAAAATTAGAATGGATGGTGGTGGTGGAGAGGAACCTGTAGCTGTGAAAAGAAATTTCTGGAAATTTATATCTCATTAGTTAATAGATATCACTTCTCCACAAATGACAAGATGGTCCCTTTGGGCAATTACATGATTATGTAGCAAGACAAGCAAGAAGTAAATAGGAAGATTAAGCTAAGAATAATCATTATATTGACTGATGTTCTTGGTGGTGGTAGCAAAAATAAGAGAAGATTTGCGGGTAATAGATGAATCCAGTCCCTGAAGCTATAATTATTTTGTTTGTGCCTAAGCATTCTGTAAACCTAAAAGAATAAATAAAATAAAGAAATCAAATAAAAGTTAGAGTGACCTAGGAATTCCTGTGTTCAAAGTCTTATGATCTTTCAATGTCACAAATCATAACCTATTTCAAACAAAAGCTGAATTCCGGGCTGGGTGCAGTGACTCCTGCCTGTAATCCTGGTACTTTGGGAGGCCAAGGCAGGCGGATCATGAGGTCAGGAGATCAAGACCATCCTGGCTAACACAGTGAAACCCCGTCTCTACTAAAAAAAAAAAAAAAAAAATTAGCTAGGCGTGGTAGCAGGCGACTATAGTCCCAGCTACTTGGGAGGCTGAGGCAGGAGAACGGCGGGAACCCAGGAGGTGGAGCTTGCAGTGAGCCGAGATTGCACCACTGCACACCAGCCTGGGTGACAGAGCAAGACTCCGTCTCAAAACAAAACAAAACAAAACAAAAAAAAATGCTGAATTCCTTGTTGGATAAGTAAGCAACATAGTTGTTCTTGGACAAGAGACTCATGCATTGTGAATATTTAGATTCTACTCAACTTAATCTACAAGTAAAAATGCAAACAAAATTTTCAAGTAAATATTTTAACCTCTTTATTATGAAATATACCACATATTCAGAAAAGTATATATAACATAAATGAATTATCATAATGAATTATCACAAAGCAATTCCCTGGGAAACTACCACAATGCCAATACCCACAGAAGCCTATCAGAAACTCCTCCAATCCCTGTAAAAGTAACCACTATTCCTGGCACTATTAATCTGCTTTCTGTGTCTATGAATTTACCTATTTTGGACATTTTAAGTAAATGGAATCATGTAATATATGGGCTTTTGTCCCTAGCTTATTTCAGTTAGCATAATTTTTTAAGGTTCATGCAAGCTGTAGCAGGTATCAGCATTTCATTCCTGATTATGGTTAAGTAATGTTCCATTGTATTGATATGCCATATTTTATTTATCCATTTATGAACATTTGGGACTTTCATTTTCAAGTATTTAAAAAATTGATGTTTGCAGTTCTCTTGGGTATAAATCTAGGAGTGTAATTGCTGAATCATATGGTAATTGTTTAATTTTTGAAGAACCACAAAACTGTTTTACATGACAGTTGAAACATTTTACATTTCTTCTCTTGTTATCCTAATGATTTTTGTTGTAAAGTCTGCTTTGAATATTATTAAAGCTATACTAGCTATCTTTTAAAGAAGCTCTTTCATCATTTTATTTTCAAATTATTTGTGTCAATGAACATAAAGTGAGTCTCTTGTAGGTATCATACAGTTAGATTATGTTTTTGGAATCATTCTACTAATGCCCTACTTTTAATTTGAGTTTAATCCATTTATATTTAATGTAATTACTTATAAGTTTTTCTGTCATTTGGTTATGTATTACATCATTATATTTTTCCATTCATTTATTCTGCCATTTGTGTTGAATAGATATTTTTGAGTGTGCCATTTAATTCTATTGTCTTTTAAGATTCCATGTAGTTGGGTAGTCATATTAGTGGTTGGAAATTACAATAAACATCCTATTCATAACAATACAATTTAGATTAATACTAACTTAATTTCAATATAATACAAATATTTCGTACCTATATAGCTAACCTCTCTGCCTTTTATGCTATTATTATCACAAATTACATCTTTATACATTGTGTGTCTATCATGATAGATTTATAACTATTGCTTTACACAGATGCCTTTTAAATGAAAAAATATAAGAGCTATAAACAAAAATATATTAATACTGCATTTTACATTTACCTATGTTTTTACTTGTCTGGTATCCTTTATTTCTTCATTTGGATTTGAGTTACTGTCAAGTGTCCTTTCATTTCACACTGAAAAATTCTCTTCAGAATTTCTTGTAGGGCATGACTGCTGGCAACAGTCTATTAGTTTTTTTTTAAATTTGGAAATGTAAAATTACTCCTTATTTTCTTTTAATGTAAAAAGAATATTAAACATAAGATTTACATTCTTAATACATTTTTAAGTGTAAAATATATGATTGTTAACTGTAGGTACAATCTTTTACTACAAATCTCTAAGACTTATTCATCTTGTTTGAGTGAAACTTTATGCTCACCGATTAGTAACTTTCCATTATCCTATTCTCCAAGCCCTTAGCAGCCACCATTCAACTATTTGATTTTATACATTTGACTATTTTTGATATATCATGTAAGTGGAATCATGAAATATTTGACTTTCTGTGATTGCTTTATTTTACTTAGCATAATGTCCTCAAGATTCATCCATACTGTAGCAAATGTCAGAGTCATCTTATTTTTTTGTTTGTTTTTTTTTTTGAGAGATGGAGTCTCATTCTGTCACCCATGTTGGAGTGCAATGGCGCGATCTCGGCTCACTGCAACTTCCACCTCCTGGGTTCAAGCGATTCTCCTGCCTCAGTTTCCCAAGTAGCTGGGACTACAGGCATGTGCCACCACATCCAGCTAATTTTTGTATTTTTTAGTAGAGACAGGGTTTCACTAGATGTTGGCCAGGCTGGTCTCAAACTCCTGACCTCAGGTGATCCACCCACCTTGGCCTTCCAAAATGCTGGGATTATAGGCATGAGCCACTGTGCCCAGCCAGAATCATCTTATTTTTTAAGTCTGAATAATATTCTATTGTATGTATATACCACATTTTCTTTATCCATTCATCTGCTGATGAATGTTTAGGCTTTTTTTTTTTTCTTCACATTTTAGCTATTATGAATAGTGTTCAGTGAATTAGGAGTGATGGTAGATCTTTGAGATCCTGATTTGAACTCTTTTTGATAAATAATCAGAAATAGGGTTGTCTGATAATATGGTAGTTCTATTTTTAATATTCTGAGGAACCACCACATTGTTTTTCATAGCAGGGGCACCATTTTGCATTCCCACCAAGAGTTGGCAAGGGTTCCAATTTGTACAAACTTTACCAATACTAGTTATCTTTTTATAAAATCTTTTTTTTTTTTTAAAAAGTCATCGTAATAGATGTGAGGTGATTATCTCATGGTTTTGACTTGCATTTCCCTGATGACTAGGAAAATTGAGCAAATGTTCATATACCTGTTGACCATTTATATCTTCTCCTGAGAAAATCTATTCAATTCCTTTGCCCATTTTAAATTAGGTTATTTTTTGCTATTGAGTTGGAAGAGTTCCTTATATATTTTGGATATTAACCCCTTTTGAGAGGTATGATTTATAAATATTTCCTCCCATTCTGTAGATTTTTCTCTTGACTCTACTGATTGTTTCCTTTACTATGCAGAAGCTTTTTAGTTTGATATAATCCCAATTTTCTATTTTTGCTTTTGTTGCCCGTGCTTTTGGGGTCATAAAAAAGAATGTTTCCCCTATGTTTTCTTCTAGTAGCTTTATAGCTTCAGGGCTTACATTTAAGTCTTCATTATATTTTAAGTTGATACCTGTATATGGTGTGAAATAAGGCTTTAAATGGATTCTTTTGCATGTGGATATCCAGATTTCCCAACACAATGTATTGAAGAGACTGTTCTTTCCCCATCTTTCCCCATTGTGTGTTCTTGTCACCTTTGTAAAAAATTAACTGATGGTAAATGCATGAGTTTATTTCTGTACTCTATTTTTTCCATTAGTCTATATTTCTATTTTTATGCAAAGAAGTTACTTTTTAAACTAAGAATATGGTAAAGTTTCTACCACCAGACTTTTGCAATGTGTTTTCCAAGATAATAAGCAAAGACGGTTTATTGACAAGAGCTAGATTTCATAACCATTAGAATAGTAATTTTCCAAGAGGTACAAAAGGAAAACAAACCCTCAAGAAACTTCATTTCACACTCACCATTACTAAGCAGCAGGAAGCAAAGAAGATGATGAAATCCCACAATAGGGCAGAAAGCCAGTACACAATGACAGAGACACCACTCACAAACTGGATGTGCTTCGCCTTAGTGGTTCTCTCAGTCACTGTCAGGAGACAAAAACCACTGATCAAAAGAGCCATGCCAAATTGTAAATTTATGGCCAATTTTTGTCCACTTTGAAGCCTACAAAAGAAGACATATCAGGAAATCAACACAGCAGAAAATACAGATTTCAATCAATAGCTATTTTTATCATATAAATGTAATCAGATAAAGTGGAAAGAATGTATTTAAAGAGTAAAATTGAATTCAAATGAAAAGAATAACATACTCTTCACTGTTTTCAACATCAGGGGGTGGCTGAGGTTTATTGGAGACTGTTAAGGAAGCATTGGCACCAGAAAGTGACTTGAAAAGAATGTTGTCTAACACTGCCAGGGCCACAGATGGTGAATGATATGCTTCATTGTTGAACAGAGCAGTAAGCATTACCATATTTGCCTCCGACTCAATAGAAAGTGCAATGATACATAAACGAATACAATCTTTTGTTTCCCTCAAGTACTTCAGTAGGTCACCTAGGATGGAAACAATATTGGTCAGTGTGTCCACAATACAGATAACCTATAATATATGCCAGAGAAGAGGAACAGATAATTTTACTTCTCGTCACCTTCAATTTTCCCATAATGACTACTTCAAACATTTGCGGTTCCCCTCCAGCACTTTACTTCATCATTAATTCCAAGCTCTCTCACTTCATAGCCTATATCCTAAACTACTACTTCTTTGAGAAAACATAGACTCTCTCAACTTACTTATCTATCTTATACTGATTTATAAGTGTTTTCATTTATAGCTTTGCTAATCTTACAGCAGACAAAACCTTCCTCTGGAAAGCATAGAAGCTAACTAAAACACTTAAAATATCACCTCATTAAGGATATTAGACATCTAGGAAAACCATCAACATTTGGGAAGAACGGAAATGCACTGAGATGAGTCCAACATTCTACATTCTTTTTTTTTTTTTGAGGCCTTTATAGATTTGTAAATGGTAGAGGTACCTTAGTAAATCCTCAGGCTCTCTGTGGGGCTCAAGAAGGGTAATACCCTCACAGAAATAGTGAGTAAGAAATAAACCAATTCTTTCTTTAAGAGATCGGGTCTCACTGTGTTTCCCAGGCTGGAGTGCAGTGGGAAATATTCACAGGCATGATAATAGTACACTACAGTCTCAAATTCCTAGGCTCGTGTGACCCTCCCATGTAAGTCTCCCAAGCAGCTGGGACTACAGACCCTTGCCACCATGCCCAGCTTAATAGACACATTCTTATAAAAATTTAAACCCAGCCTCAAATTACTTTAATCCATGATTGGATTTAGATCTTTCCTTAATCTTACTGCCTGCCAGAAGTAAAACTGAATCTCCTCTGGAGAAGATAATCTCATGCAGAATCTTTATAATTTTCATACACAATATCTGGCATTGAATTAAGAAATTATCAATTACACTAAGAAAGAGAACCAAGAGAAAGCACAGACAATAGAAACAGATTCATTGATGACCCAGGTAGCAAAGATAGAGAATTTACCAGAGAACTGGAGTCCATAGAAATAACCAAATGTTCATGTCAGAATTAAAAAACACATTAATTACAATTAAGAAGTTAATATATAACTATAGTGGGTTGAGCACAAATAAAGTGTAGGTCAGGGCACTGGAAGACAAGTGATTAGAATACCCAGACAAAAGCACAGTGGATGGAAAACAAGAGAGAAGACACATATCACCGATGTCAGGAATGAAACAGAGAAAATCACTACCCATCATGCAGACATAAAAAGGACGATAAAGGAATTCTATGGTTAACTCTACACAAATGTCATGGATAATTTTATGTATCAACTTGACTGGGTTGAGGGATACCCAGGTAGCTGATAAGGCATTATTTCTGGGCATGTCTGTGAGGGTGTTTCCAGACGAGATTAGCATTTGAATCAGTAGACTGACTAAAGCGCCTCACCAATGTGAGTGGCCATCATCCAATCCATTGAGGGACCAAACAGAACAAAAGGGTGAATAAAGGGCAACTTTTTTCTCTTCATGAAAGAAAATGTGCCATCTATTTTCTCCTGCTCTTAGACATTAACACTCCTGATTCCCAGACTTTTGGACTCTGGGACTTATATCAGTGGCCACCTTGGTTTCCAGGCCTTTGGCCTCAGACTGAATTACTGGCTTCCTGGGTATACAGCTTGCATACAGCATATTATGGGACTTCTTGGCCTCTATAATCACATGAGCCAATTCCTCTAATAAATATTTTCTTTATACATTTCTCTCTCTCTCTCTCTCTCTGCCTCTGCCTCTCGCTGTCTCTCTCTATCTATATACATATATACACACACACACACACACATATATATGTATCCTGCAACTTTGATGAACTCATTTATTAGTTCTAGAAATTTTTCTTGTTTGTTCTTTGGGATTCTCTATGTAGACAATCACATCATCTGCAAATAAGAGCAATTTTCTTTCTTTGTGATCTGTATGCCTTTTGTTTCCTATATATATATATATATATCCTGTTGGTTCTGCTTTTCTAAAGAACTCTAATACAACACATAGATTTGATGACTTAGATGAAAGGGACCATTTCTTCAAAACATACAACTACGACAACTCAATATGAAGTAGATCATTGAATAGCAATAATTATTAAGAAAATGTAATTCTCAACTAAAAATTCCATAAAAAAGAAGTCTCCAGGCCCCAATATTTTCACTGAAGAATCATATCAAATGCTTAAAGAAGAATAAGCACTAATTAGACACAACATATTTTAGGAAACAGAATCAGGAACATTTCTCAATTTAGTTTATAATGAAACCACACCAAGACAGTACAACAAAAGTAAACTACAGATAAATATCCTTTATGAATATAGATGCAAAACTCCTTAACAAAATATTAGCCAACAGAATTCAACAATATATACAAAGAATTATGCATCAAGACCAACTGGAATCTATTCCAGGAATACAAGGCTGGTTCAATGTTTGAATATCAATAAATGTCATCCTCCATATTAATAGATTAACAAGGAAAACTTACATAATTATACAAATCTGTGCAGAAAAAATTTTTGAGAAAACTCAATAAGCACTCATGATATTTAAAAAAAAAAACAAAACAAAACCACTGAGCAAAATAGGAGTAGAGCAGAACTTCTTTAACTTTATATAAAGCATCTAAAAAATTCCTTACCGCTAACATTATACTTAGTGGAGAAAGACTGTATACCTTTTTTCTTAACATTGGAACAAAGAAAAACAATCAATCTCACTACTCTGATTCAATATAGTGATGGAAGTTCTATCCAGTGTAATAAAGCATAAATGGGAACCAAAAGGCATACAGATCACAAAGAAAGAAAATTGCTCTTATTTGCAGATGATGTGATTGTCTACATAGAGAATCCCAAGGAACCAACAAGAAAAATTTCTAGAACTAATAAATGAGTTCATCAAAGTTGCAGGATACATGATAACCATATAAGAACAAAAAATAATTATATGCTAGAATAAACATCTGGATACCAAAATTAAAAGGGTAATACCATTTACATTAACTGAAAAATGAAATATTTAGGCATAAATTAACAACCCATATGCAGGACTTGTATGCTGAAAACTACAAGCGCTGATGAAAGAAATAAAAGTTCTAAATCAATAAAGGGACATCCTATGTTCATGGATTCAAAGACTATACTCAGTAAAGATGTCAATTTTCTTCAATTTACTATACAGATTTAATCCAATTTCTGGCAAATTTCCAAGTTTTTATGTAGGTATAGACAAACTTATTTCAAAATGTATATGGAGGAGCAAAGGAACTAAAATAGCCAAAACAACTTTTAAAAACAAGAATAAAGTGGGAGGAACTAGTCTACCAGATTTCAAGTGTGGCATTGGTTGAAGGAATAGATACATAGATTATTGGAATAGAATAGAAAACCCCAAAATAGACCCAAACATGCCCAACTCTTTTTTGATAAAGGTGCAAAATAATTAAATGAATATTATAATTCAGTAATGGAGCAATTGCTGCCGGAGCAATTGGAGATGCACAGGCACAAAAGTTAACCTTGACTCAGATATCACACTTTATGCTAAAATTAAGTCAAAGTAGATAATAAATGTAAAATGTAAAGCTATAAAACTTTTAGAAAACTGTAAATCTTTTAGGAGAAAATCTTTAAGATTTAGGGCTAGGTGGAGAGTTCTTAGACTTGACATCAAAAGCATGATCAGTAAAAGAAAAAAATACATTAAACTTTATAAAAATTAAGAAATTTTACCCTGAAAAAAAATTGTTAGGGTGATGATAATCTACAGCATGAGAGAAAACAATTTTAAAAACTGTTTAAAACTATATAGTAAAAAAAACACCAAAAATTAAACTAAAAAATAGGGAAAATTGATAGACACACATTTCACCGGAGATGATGTTCAAATGGAAAATAAGCACATGAAAGGATGTAGAAATGCAAGTCAGGGAAAGGTAAGTTAAAACTACAGTGATATACCACTACTCACTTATCACAACGGCCAAAACAAAAATAGTGACAACACCAAATGCTGGTGCATATGCAGAGAAACTGGATCACTCATACATTGCTGAGGGAAATGTAAAATGACACAGTCACTCTGGAAAGCAACTATGTAGTTTTTTAGAAAACTAAACATGCAACAGCCCTGTTGCTAGAAAAAATTTTAAAGGAAGCTATGCCCAGTGTTCCCCTTACTTGTTCTTACTTGTTGCAAGTAATAAAAATCTCCTTGTTGAGTTTCCTAGACAGCAAAAGACAATTGTCTGTAAACAGACAATCCACAGAACGGGAGAAGATTTTTGCAAACTATGCATCCAACAAAGATCTACTATCCAGCACCTACAAAGAATTTAAACAAATTTACAAGAAAAAAACAACCTCATAAAAAAGAGGGCCAATGACATGAACAGACTTTGCAAAAGACAACTGGCCAATGATCACATAAAGAAAAGCTCAACATCACTGATCATTAGAGAAATGCAAATCAAAACCACAATGAGTTAACATCTCACACCAGTCAGAAGAGCTATTATTATTATAATTAGCTTTTTATTTTATTTATTCATTTGTTTATTTTTATTTTTTAAGTTTGGGGGTACATGTGCAGGATGTGCAGGTTTCTTGAATAGGTAAATGTGTGCCATGGTGGTTTGCTGCACTTATCAACCCATCACCTAGGTATTAAGCTCAGCCTGCATTAGCTGTTTTCCTAATGCTCTTCCCCCGCATCCTCCAACAGGCCCCAGTGCGTGTTTTTCCCCTCCCTGTGTCCATGTATTGTTCAGCTCCCACTTATAAGTGAGAACATGAGGTGTTTTCTGTTCCTGCACTAGTTTGCTGAGGATAATGGCTTCCAGCTTCATCCATCTCCTTGCAAAGGACATTTCTTTTTATAGCTACATAGTATTCCATGGTATATATGTACCACATTTTCCTTATCCAATCTATCATTGATGGGCATTTGGGTAGATTCCACGTCTACACATACATGTGCAAGTATCTTTACAACAGAATGATTTATATTCCTTTGGATATATACCCAGTAATGGAATTGCAGGGTCCAATGGTATTTCCAGTTCTAAATCTTTGAGGTATCACCACACTGTCTTCTACAATGGTTGAACGAATTTACATTCCCACCAACAGTGTAAAAGTGTTCCTATTTCTCTACAACCTCACCAGCATCTGTTTCTTGACTTTTAAGAATAGCTATCATTTAAAAAGTAAAAAACAAACAAACAAACAAAAAAAACAAAACACACATATGCTGGTGAGGTTGCAGAGAAAAAGGAATGCTTATACACTGTTGGTGGGAGTGTAAATTAGTTCAGTTACTGTGGAAGAGAGTGTGGTGATTCCTCAGACTTAAAGACAGAAATATAGTTAGACCCAGCAATCCCATTACTGGGTGTATACCCAAAGGAATATACACAATTCTATTATAAAGACACTTGCATGTGTATGTTCATTGCAACACTATTCGCAATAGCAATGACATGGAGTCAACCCAAATGCCATCAATAATAGACTGGATAAAGAAAATGTGGTATATGTACACTGTGCAATACTATGCAGCCATGAAAAGGAATGAGGTCATGCCCTTTGCAGGGACATGGATGGAGCTGGAGGCCATCATTCTTAGCAAACTAACATGGGAACAGAAAACCAAATACCAAATGTTCTCACTTATAAGTTGGAGCTAAATGAGGAGAACACATGGACACATAGAGGGGCACAACATATACTGGGGCCTACGGGAGGGTGGAGGGTGGGAGGAGGGAGAGGATCAGGAAAAATAACTAATGGATACTAGGCTTAATATCTGGGTGATGAAGTAATCTGTACAACCCCCATGATACAAGTGTAACTGTGTAACAAGGTAAACTTGTATCTTTACTTGTTGTCTCTTTACATAAGATTTACTGACCTCTGCTATAATATGTTAAATAAAACATTTACAGTTTGGCTTTAGATAAAATAAAACACACAAAAATCTTAGTTCATGTACCCATGAACTTAAAAGTTAAAAAATAAATAAATAAATTTAAAAATCTGAAAAAATGAGGGCATTCTTTGACTTGAATATAACTGTCTCTAAGACATTTGTGACTAACAGGGGAAGGATGGAGTGGGTAGCCAACCACTATAGTTAAGACCTTCTTTGGAAGTAACACAAGAAGATCATCTCTGAGAGCAGTTCTTTTTTTTTTCCTCAGTGAGCTTTACCTCGTACTTCCTGAGGTCTTTGGTTGTCAGACTCCAGCATACTCTTAAGGCGTTCTGAGAGAGCTGCAGTCAAATCAGAAGCCCCAGAAATAGAAAAGGGCACAATGGTTTGACCATATTGACTCAACTCCATTTGCCTAATCATTTCATGCTGTGAAGAAGTTTTACTAGAACTTAAAAGAAAGGCAAGGGAGCCTATGAGTCCCAGTATCTGTAACAAAAGCAGTTTCCAGTTGCGCCAGTTGAACATCACCCTCTTTACGAACATGGCATAGAACTGCTGGCTGTAGAGGAAACACTAAGGAAAAATGAGAAAAACATAACATTACAATAGTTATAGACTTAAACATGCCATTCATGTTGAACTCCATTAAGACGAATGCTTTGAAATTCTGTGGTATGAACATATACAAGTTTTATATTACAAACACATAAAGTTTATAGAAGTAAGTACTTGGAATATAACCTAAGGGTCATATGACAGGACACAACTGTATGATCAATCTTTTCTTTGTATGAGGCAGGGGTCAACAAACTATGGCCCTATGGCCTGTTTTTATAAATAAAGTTTTATTGGAACACAGTGATGCCCATTTATTTCTGTATTTTCATGGTTGTTTTTGTGCTATAATGACAGACTTGAGTAATTGTGAAAGACACCAGATGGCCTGCTAAGCCTTCAATATTTGTTGTCTCTTTACGTAAGGTTTACTGACCTCTGCTGTAATATATTAAATAAAATGTTTACAGTTTGGCTTTAGATATAACACACAAAAATCTTAGAAGGATGATTTTCCTCAGACTCCTGATAGCCAAGAAAACTAGGGTGCTTTATAGAAGGAGTAGATGATTACAAGAAGAATGAAGAAAATATTTGGCAACTCAGAATTCCAATGTGAAGGATCATACTAATTAGGGAACCATCCCTTACACAATAACAATTCCCAATAGGAAAACTTAGAATACTTAAAATAGTGTGCATATTGAATTATTAAAAATCAGGCTCACTAGTACCCTTAACTTAGCCTCAATAAACCAACGCATTTTGTGGTTACTGATTTGAAAAGAAATGAATTCTAAAACAGAAAAAAAGGATGGAGGAATAACAATGGTGAAAGCAAACCACTGATATCTTATCTAAAACCCATCATTTCTGCATTAGAAAACTGATTAGGAAGTGGCACAGACTGCTTGCCATCTGATCGACAAAGTGTACCTCTTGCACTCCAACCATATCTACACCAGGTTTCTTGGTAAAGGTGCTTACCCCAGTATTAAAGTTAACAGTAGGGCTTTCATTCAGGGTGGGAGGATCTGTTCCCTCAACATTTCTTGATATGTTCTTATTCTGGTTCCTGTTGGATGCTTGGCCCATTTGGGAGGAAGACTTCATAGCTTCAATTTCTGTTTGTGACTCTTCCGTGTAACCGACCCTACATAAAAAAGCACAAAGTATTTCATTTCAATCTTATTCCAAAGTATCCTGTTTGAAGAATGTGAGTTGCAGCCCCCAATTCAGAAGGCTCCTTGGTGTGCTCATTGCCTGGCAGAAATCATTACTTGGAAGCAACATGGTACTTGTGGTAGAGCAATGGTTCCCAAACATGCCCCGTTGCCCTTAAATTTCTATTGGATGAAACCTGAAAGTCTGGAGAACTTACAAAGGGAACTAAGACATGTTCTTTTCCCTCCAGAGATTTTCTTTTCCCTATACATTGTCACTCACTTGAAGAAGACTTCTTCCATGGTAGTGACAGAGGCACCAACGCTAGAAATGCCCAGGTTTTCTTGTTCTTGTTCCAGAGCAGTAAACAGAGCTTCAAAACTAGGAGTAGAAGAGGAACAGAAAAAGCTAGCACCAAACCAGATGATTTTCATATTTATGTCTTTTTCTTCTAAGATAATTTCCTCTCAGCAGTAGGGAATATGTAGATCATTTTACATTTCAATGCTTATTATAAGTTTATGCCTCTGGTAAATCAGAAAGGTGGGACAAATGGAGAGAAAGAGACTAGCAAATTGCTATAGCAATTTATTCTCTGAATTTCGTACAGTGCACACATATCAATTTCATACTTAAAGTAAAAGAGAAAAAGAAAATATGGTGAATCCACTCTACTTAGTTCTTGGATACCCATATTGTTAGTCTTCTAAGACAAGGATCAGGAGACTGTATATATGTTAATATCTCTAGTCATGAGTTAACTTATCATGAACATGAGCTAACTTATCACGTACATATATGCTATGGTTCCTATTACTCAGTAAATATTAAAAAAAGAAAGAAAATCATACACAATAAAAAAATACTAAAAAATAGAAAATGAAGTAAGTGCAGTAAAACTTAAAGACTTAGAGGGAATTATGTGATTAAATGTCCAGAAAAGTCTATGGAAGTTGACCCAGATACAATGTGGAGACATCAAGTCTTTTAAAGAATGGTCTTCCTGGGAAGACATTACAGAATGTTGTGTTCAAACGATTATCTTTTTCAGAAACCTCCAGTTCTCAAATCTGTCTCGAACCTTCAGTTCTCAAATCTATCTCTATCCATTTCCAGTGAAGGTCAGTTGAACCTGTCTTTGCACACACTCAGTGTTAGGGGAATTAAAAATTTCCTTTTAGAAAATCTATCAAACTTGCCTCCATATTCAAGCTTACATTCTATCTAGTTTTGCACATTAGTTCCAATCTTACACCTTGAGGTTATTTAATCCATCTGTGTGACAGCCAGTCTTTGACATATTTTAAGTCCATTTTCTCCTACATTTCTTCATTTCCAATATATGACTTCTCTACTGGGATTCACTCATATTTTCTTCTTTTTCATTTTTAAATTTGGGCTGAGTATGGTGGCTCATGCCTGTAATACTAGCACTTTGGGAGGCCAAAGTGGAAGGATTGCTTGAAGCCAGGAGGTTGAGACCAGCCTACGCAAAATAGTGAGACCTCATCTCTTAAAAAAAAAAGTCAGCTGGGCATAGTGGTACATGCCTGTGGTTCCAGCTACTCATGAAGACGAGGTGGGAGGATCACTTGAGCCTGGGAGGTAAAGGCTGCAGTGAGCTGTGATTGTACCACTGCACTTCAGCCTGGGTGACAGAGCAAGAATTTGTCTCAAAAAAAAAAAAAAAAAAAAAAAAAAAAAAAAAAATTTAAAGTGTGTGCATTGTACAAAATTCAGAAAATAAGTATATAAAGAAAATAAAAACTATCATAACACCATTCATCAAAGATAACCACTGTTAATACACTATTATTTTGGCAAAATTATTTTTGGTTCTTTTGGCTTTATGCAATATATGACGAAGTTAGAATTAAATTGTGTACTGCTTTAAATGTATTAATATAGCACAAAGTCTTGATAACCTAAATATTCATCACCAGCTTAATGAACAAATAAATTACAGTATGAATATATGACAGAATAAGATATAATTAAAATGTAGATTTCTCCACAGTCATTTCATAAATGAAGAGAGCCTACAATTCCTAACAGAAAGTTGGCTGAGAAATCCTGGTGAGTAAACAAGGCAAGATTCAGAACATTAGTATGGTGGAATCCCATTTCTAAGAAAACTATTATTATGAGCCAGGCATGGTGGCTCATGCCTGTAATCCCAGTACTTTGGGAGGCCAAGGCAGGTGGATCACCTGAGGTCGGGAGTTCGAGACTAGCCTGGCGGCCAACATGGTGAAGCCCCGTCTCTACTAAAAATACAAAATTAGCTGGGTGTGGTGACATGCACCTGTAATCCCAGCTACTCAGGAAGTTGAGGCAGGAGAATCGCTTGAACCTGGGAGGCAGAGGTTGCAGTGAACCGAGATCGCACCAGTGCACTCCAGCCTGAGCAATAGAGTGAGACTTCATCTCAAGAAAAAAAAAATAATAAAAAATAAAAAACTATTACTATGATTGTATACATGTCAATATATACACATGGTGTTCTTGAAAAATATGCATCAAAATAAAGACAACACAAAACAAAATAAACACACAAAAATAAAAATACACATCAAACTCTTCTCAGGGATTACTTCTATGGAGAGTAACTATGAGAGACTTTCACTTTCTAATCCATATACTCCAGAAATAAATAAGTTCTTTAATTTTTATCATCATGCAACCATAAGGAGATTAGTAAACTCTAAGTTCCTCAGTAATAAAGCAAACAGTAAGCAAAACAGAATAAAGAAATAAATAACAAAGCAAATTATTTCATCAGTCAGTTGTATTATAAAGTCCTATTATGAATCTGACCACCTCAAGTATACCTGTTTTTCTAATTATATAAGTTTATAAACCTTTTTTCTAATTATATGTTTTATATGCTATATATAATACAGATATTTAATACATATGGATATTATCCAGATAATATATATTATCTTTTGGGGGGAATAGAGAAAAACATAAAAATGAAAAGAATCTGACTATCTCAAATATATCCCTGTTAAATATTTGATGTACTTCTTTCCATCACTACATATATTTTTAAATTTAGATTTTTTTTCTTCTTTTCTGTGGTGCAACATACGTAAAATGCACTACGTGGTAAATGATTTTTTCCGTATGAGTATACCTGGATAACATCCAGTTAAGACAGAGAACAGTTCCAGTGTCTCAGAAGGGTATTCCAGGATGCCCCTTTCTGGTCGACAACCCCTTTATCTGCACACACAGACACACATACACATGTGCATATACACACAACATATGGTAACAATTGTATTAGAATTCTAGAATCAAAGATTTGTTTTGCTTTTTCTTGAGTTTTATATAAACAGCATCTTACAGCATATGCTTTTCGGCCCAACGTAATGTCTGTGAGATTTCCTCATGTTGTTGCATATATTACTAGTTCATTTTCTTTTTTTTTTTTTGAGACAGAATCTCGCTCTGTTGCCAGGTTGTAGTGCAGTGGTGTTGCTTATATAATTAGATATACATATAACTTATATAATTAGAAAAACAGGTATACTTGAGGTGGTCAGATTCATAATAGGACTTTATAATACAACTGACTGATGAAATAATTTGCTTTGTTATTTATTTCTTTATTCTGTTTTGCTTACTGTTTGCTTGGTTCACTGCACCCTCCCCCTGCCGGGTTCAAGCGATTCTCCTGCCTCAGTCTCCCGAGTAGGTGGGACTACAGGCACAGGCTACCACGCCCAGCTAATTTCTGTATTTTCAGTAGAGACGGGGTTTCACCATGATGGCCCAGGATGGTCTCTGTCTCTTGACCTCAATGATCTCCCTGCCTCGGCCTCCCCAAGTGCTGAGATTACAGACGTGAACCACCGCGCCCGGCCGTAGTTTATTCTTTTTTATTACTGAGTGGTATTAATCCATTTCCTGCTAAAGGATATTCTGATGGTTTTTGGTTTGGGGCTAGTATGAATAAAGTGACTGTGAATATAAACATTATTTTACATGTATTTTAATGGACTTGTCTCTCCTAGGTATATACTAGGAGTGTGATTACTAGGTCATACGGTAAGCACATACTGAGCTTACCAGAAATGACCAAATATTTTACAAAGCAGTTTTACCATTTTACACTTCTACCAGCGATGAGAGCCGGTTGCCATGTTCACGTTATAGTTCATCTTCTTAGCTGTAGCCATTCTAGGGGGTGTGTAGTGGTAATGTAATGCTTGCTTATTCTTCGTTAATTTTGCATAGTTCTGGGAAGAATTTTTGACATAGTCTTCTCTTTCATCAGTTCTGCTATTTTCTGTCATAATTATTTGGTCAGTTTTTTTTATTACCCAATCAAGAATTTATCTCACTTTTCCTCTTCAAAACTGCTGGGGGTCTAGATTCATAGCGTCTTCTTTAATTTGATTAAGGCTACAAAGCAGAGAGTTTCAGAAGTTTTCTATTTTTGCAGTACAATAATTTTCAGAATTGGCATTTTAAATTTAGTATCTTGTCCACAATTCATTCTTTTCCCCCATCTTTATAAAAGGAAGTTGATATTTCTCCAGGACTGACATACGATTATATACAATTTCAGGAGGAAATGATGTCTAAGACTTAGGTGTGATTCTACTTGATAAAGTGATTTTTCTTCTAAATTCTCATTCTAGGTATTGTTTTTTTCTTTTCTTCTTTTTTTGCTCAAAATCAACTTTGGTATCATTGGTGGTATCAATTTGTGAAGCTTAAAATTAGGATGAGATTGGCATGTCTCCAGTTTTCTAACACCATGGTATAGATGGAAAAGCAAAAAGTTTTGGAGTTAAATGGGCCCGTGTTCAATTTCAGCCTGTGTTCAATTTCAGCCTGTATCAGTAATAACTATTTGATTTAATCTTTCCATTTGATCCACTATTATGATTTGATTGAATCTTTCTGACCTTAAGAGTCGTCATATCATTTGTAAAAGGTAAAATAAGTATGCTTTTATAATCCCTTCATGGCGATCTGAGTGGCTCATGTGTACATCTTCATTTGGAGACTGTAATTTATTTGCAGCTGTGAGGAACACTGTGAATATCTCGTCTTCCTTTTTGCTGTGCATCCCTTTTAATTAAAAGATCATTCTCTTCGATCAAAATATTGAATTTAAAGAGGAGTTGAGAAATTTTGCTTCCTTGATGACAGCGTTGAAGCTTCTTTTCCTTGACACTCTTGGGAAAGATCTAGCTTCAGATTTTCTTTTCTTACCGCCAGATCCCAACCTCAAAATTCCATTTTTAAAATACAAATGGAGGCAAAATTAGAAGAAATCAAGGCTCATAAAAAGAGGCATTGCCAAAGCAGAACTCATGCCATAAAATTTCATCTGGATCTATCATGTACACGTTTAATTTCTGGTCTATTTTTTCCTGATTAACCTGCTGGTCCTTATCTCAAATACTAGCTTTGTTTCTGTTCCACAACATAGATTTTTGTAACCCTCACATATCTTTCCAACTGGGCTGCTTAGGAGCCAACCTTTGCTCAACTCTTACAAAAGAGTATAATGATATTAACTACTTTCAAAACTTTCTTTGAATAACACGTTGCGGGGATTAGACTTCCTAGTAATATTCTGTATCGGCCTGTCTTATTTGTTCTTGTTTACTACACTTTGGGTATTGCTCCCTTTTCTTTAGATTTGGATTTGGTGGTCAGAATTTCATATTGAAGTTTCCAAACATTCTTGAGGAACATTTCTTTTCAAAAGATCATGCTATGGAATCTTGCTTTTGTGTATACCTTCCAATTTTGTATGTGTCTGAATCTATCAAGTTCTGTCCTCCTTTTCTGCCACGAAGTCTACCATGGTGTATGGGAAACTCTCCCAAAGTTATCTGACTTTTTTTTTTTTTAAATCTTCAACTAACATTTTCTTGATGATCAGAATTAGGCTTACAGTAGCAGTTTCTTTCTCATTTCCTCCATCTTTCTAGGAGGTTTAATCATTGGCAAGAAAAGTCAGGAATGCGTCAGGAGACCTGTAGCAACACATGTCTATATATATATATATACACACACACTGTAATCACGTCTGTATTACAAGTCTACACTTGAATTATTCCCTGTATTATTATGAATCTTAAACAAACCTGTATCCAAAATATATTATGCATTTCCTCCTTCTAGCTTGCAGGAGTTTCACAAAATGATATGTAACTTACTTCTTTCTCCTCCTGTGGTCACCCACTGTTTTTATTTTCTGTACATTTCTACCTTCTAGATCTAGAATTTTAAGCATATAAATATTCCCTGATATGCAGCACTATTCTGATGCATCTCATATCTATCATTCCGCTATTACATTCTAAGCTTAGGTTTCATTCTACCAAGTCTCAGCATTGTTTTACAAGTTACGACCTTATTTTAAAATTTCTTCTTCTGGCCGGGCGCGTTGGCTCACACCTATAATCTCAGCCCTTTGGGAGGCTGAGGTGGGTGGATCATGAGGTTAGGAGTTCGAGACCAGCCTGGCCAACACGGTGAAACCCCATCTCTACTACTACTACTACTACTACAAAAAAAAAAAAAAAAAAGCCGGGCGTGGTGGCATGCACCTGTAATCCCGGCTACTTGGGAGGCTGAGGCAGGAGAATTGCTTGAAACTGGAAGGTGGAGGTGAGGTTGCAGTGAGCCAAGATTGTGCCATTGCACTCTAGCCTGGGCNATAATCTCAGCCCTTTGGGAGGCTGAGGTGGGTGGATCATGAGGTTAGGAGTTCGAGACCAGCCTGGCCAACACGGTGAAACCCCATCTCTACTACTACTACTACTACTACAAAAAAAAAAAAAAAAAGCCGGGCGTGGTGGCATGCACCTGTAATCCCGGCTACTTGGGAGGCTGAGGCAGGAGAATTGCTTGAAACTGGAAGGTGGAGGTGAGGTTGCAGTGAGCCAAGATTGTGCCATTGCACTCTAGCCTGGGCAACAAGAGCAAAACTCCATCTCAAAATATATACATATATGTAATTTTTTCTTTTTTTGTTTTTTTTGAGACAGTGTCTCACTCTGTCACCCAGGCTGGAGTGCAGTGGCATGATCTAAGCTCACTGCAGCCTCAATTTCCTGGGCTCAAGTGATCTGCGCACTTTGGCCTCCCAAAGTGCTAAGATTACAGGTGTGAGCCACCAGGCCCAGTTTGTTTTAAAATTTCAAGATGACTTTCCTTGTGAGATACATTCAATGAATTGAAATACAGGTATATATGATGCAAAATTACTACTTTTCTGTTCCATAGTATTTATTCAGGCAAATAAATACATATTAGAACAATGTCTGATAGAAACTAAGTGCTCAATTGCTGTTAGGTATCAAAATTTTAGCTGGGGTAGAAATCACTGAGTATTTAACCATCATTTCATTCTTTTCATATTATGCCCTGAAATAACTAGATTTATAGGTATTTCTTTTTCTTATATTTTCTTCATCCCAATTCTTTTAGCTTAAAACTCTCCCCATAGGGGAACCTCACACCGGGGCCTGTGGGGGTGTGGGGGGCTAAGGGAGGGATAACATTAGGAGAAATACCTTATGTAGGTGATGGGTTGATGGGTGAAGCGAAACCACAATGGCATATGTATACCTATGTAATAAACCTGCATGTTCTGTACATGTACACCAGAATTTAAAAGTGTAATAATAATAATAATAATAAATTCTCCCTGTTAGAACCACATGTTCTCACTCATAAGTGGGAGTTGAACAATGAGAACACTTGGACACAGGGAGGGGAACATCACACACCAGGGCCTGTTAGGGGTGGGGGGCTGGGGAGGGATAGCATTAGGAGAAATACCTAATGTAGATGATGGGTTGATGGGTGCAGCAAACCAACATGGCACATGTATACATATGTAACAAACCTGCACGTTCTGTGTATGTATCCCAGAACTTAAAGTATATATATAAAAAACAACTCTCCCTGTTAGAGAAAACGTCATCCTGAGCAAATATATACATCCCTAAATTCATGACTTTCATTTTATTTTGTACTGTGTCTGTCATTCTATATCTACGGCCCAGAAATCTACAATCAGTTCTTCACCTTCTAGAGTTTCTTCCTATTTCTTTCATCTGAGTGCAAATGATTAGTAAGATGATGTAGTCTCACCATATCGTCTGCTTCCACGTTCTCACATTTCCTGTCTTAGAATCTTAACATGGTGTTTCTGATCTTGTTTGAGAATGCCGTTTGTGGCCATACAAATTAGGATAGGCAGATAGTGTGGCAAGCTTAAGCAAGCTCAAGCAAGCTTTTTATCTGTGTCTCTCCTTCAGATGGATTCTGTAGCTCCCGGTGGATCATGACTACAACCCTGGGCTAAGGCACCAACATAAAACCTGCTTTCCATCTTGGCTGAATGAGTCAACTGCCTTGTATCACTAGGGAGACATATCTAGAATATTATTTCCAGTTTTTCACTGTATTTAATTCTTCTACTCCAACTTATGACTAGGGTCTTGGTTCTACTCCACTGCCTGATTAGCTGCACCAAGCTGCTGGTTCAAGAACTTCCCAATTTCCCTTCCCTTCCCTTCCCTTCCCTTCCCTTNCTTTCTTTCTTTCTTTCTTATTTTTTGAGACAGAGTTTTGCTCTTGTCACCTAGACTGGAGGACGATGGCGCAATCTCGGCTCACTGCAACCTCCGCCTCCCGGGTTCAAGCAATTATCCCTCCTCAGCCTCCCGAATAGCTGGGATTACAGGCACCTGCCACCATGCCTGTCTAATTTCTGTGTTTTTAGTAGAGACGGAGTTTCACCATGTTGGCCAGGCTGGTCTCGAACTCCTGACCTCAGGTGATCTGCCTGCCTCGACCTCCCAAAGTGCTGGGTCTACAGGTGTGAGCTACTACAGCAGGCTGAACTTCCCGATTTTCTGAGTGAACAGAACTCAAATGGCACAGTTCTTCTTCCTTTTCTGTTTCTTTTATGACACATTCCTGTTGTTCTGGAAAAAAAAATTGAAGTCCCCCATCTCTCATATTCTTTTTTTTTTTTTTTTTTTTTTTTTTGGAGACGGAGTCTTGCTCTGTCTCCCGGGCTGGAGTGCAGTGGCCGGATCTCAGCTCACTGCAAGCTCCGCCTCCCGGGTTTACGCCATTCTCCTGCCTCAGCCTCCCGAGTAGCTGGGACTACAGGCGCCCGCCACCTCGCCCAGCTAGTTTTTTGTATGTTTTAGTAGAGACGGGGTTTCACCGTGTTCGCCAGGATGGTCTCGATCTCCTGACCTCGTGATCCGCCCGTCTCGGCCTCCTAACGTGCTGGGATTACAGGCTTGAGCCACCGTGCCCAGCCATCTCCCATATTCTTTATGAATATAACAACTGACTTGAATCTAGAGAATACCAAAGCAACTACATAACTGTATGTGGCAAGAAGCTAAAAATATCATACTCTGAAAGTCACCAATGAATACTCTTAGTTTCTTTTTCTCTTTTTTAGGATAGTTATCACAGGAAAAGTTATTATTCTTTGACTCCCTTTCATGAGTAACTTGGCTAACTGGTGAATCCAAGCTGCCTATTTCCTCTCGGTTCATGTCATCCTGACTCTAAGAGCCATGTTTAATTAAGCCATCCATTTTTTTCTCTCATTATCTTAATATTTCCCTTCACTCAATTCACCAGGAGTACCAAAAACATTCATCAGTTATCCCAATTAACACCAGAAAACTATAGCCATTAGGTGCATCTCTCTGTTCAGTGCAAATGGCAGCTGTAACAGGATTTTTGTCTTGTTAGATAAACTCTACTTGCTAAGCCTGAAGAAACTAGGAAAAGAAACAATGATTTCTGGCTCTCTAAGAATTACTCATTTAGCATTCTCTGGATCCATACCTGTGTGCATAATTTTTGGGCAGAATAAAAGATAACTCAGTTCCAACATCATTCTCCAAAGTGGCTGTCGGTATATAATAATGAATTAATTTCAAGACTTCTTCAACATTACAGTCAGGTGTCTTCACCATGACAATGCGGTATCCCACACCTGAGAAAAATCCATGTAGAAGAACAAATAAAACGATTTTGTATTTCCCATACTTGTGAGATCACACGTGACTTTCATTACCTGGGTAAGCTAGAAGATAGGGCATGTCACAGATCATTAAATTGCAACTCTAAGGAGCCTAATAAGTACTTCTTTTATAATTTCATTATTTCTCTTAGGGACTGATAGTGACCTGGATTATATAACCAGACAGAGCAGAGATAGGATGAAAAGCCTCATTATCTGGCTTCTCATCCTATTGACATTGAAATCTGAGAGGACAAGATTAATATGCATTAAAGAGATATTTGTTGGTTGTCTACTACATGCCAGGTAGTAAATAAGTCAGATAAAAATCCTTTCAGAAATCGAAGAAATTGGCTGGGCTCCCAGCACTTTGGGAGGCAGAGGCGGGTGGATCACCTGAGGTCAAGAGTTGAAGACTAGACTGGCCAACATGGCAAAATCCTGTCTCTGCTACACACAAATATCAACACAGAATTCTATAAATGGCAAAAATATATTTTAAAAGTAGAGACAAACAAAAATGAGATAATTCATTACCCACAAAAGTACGCTACAAGAAATGTCAAAGGAAGGGCTTTAGGCATAAAAAACAGTATATTTTAACTGAATGAAAATAAAAATACAACCTACTAAAATTTGTGGGGTGTTGCTAACACAGGACTTAGGAAGAAAGTTATAGCTTTAGATCCTATATTTGAAAGAAGAAAGGTTAAGAGTCAATGATTTAATGTTCCATCTTAATAGCTGGGCGTGGTGGCGTGGTGGCATGGTGGCATGTGCCTGTAACCCTAGCTACTCGGGAGGCTGTGGCAAAAGAATGGCTTGAACCCAGCAGGCAGAGGTTGCAGTAAGCAGAGATCACGCCACTGCACTCCAGCCTGAGTGAGAGAATGAGACCCTCTCGTAAATAATAATAATAATATTCCATCTTAAAAAGGTAGAAAATGAGTGACTGAATCCAAACTAAGAAACAAAAGTGAAATAATAAAGATGAACAATGAAATAAATAAAAAACAGAAAATGATAAAATAATAAAACTAAAAGTTCTTCTTATTCATAAGATGTATTATTAACAAGAATGATCAAGAAAAAAAAAGAGAAAAACACAAATAATCAGTGTCCGAAATGAAAGTCAAGGCATTAACATATGTAATACAAACATTTAAAGGATAATTAAGGGGATATTAGTTATCTGAAAAAATTAAAGTTATAAAAAAGTTCACAAAAAATAATGGAAAATCTAAATAGCTCTATATTTTTCAAAGAAACACACACACACACACACAGACACACACATATATGTGTATATATATATATATATATATTTTTTTTTTTTTTTTCACTCTGTCGCCTGGGCTGGAGTGCAGTGGCATGATGTTGGCTCACTGCAACTTCCATCTCCTGGATTCAAGTGATTCTCCTGCCTCAGCCTCCTGAGTAGCTGGGAATACAGGCATGCACCACCATGCCCAGCTAATTTTTATATTTTTAGTAGATACAGGGTTTCACCATGTTGGCCAGGTTGGTCTCAAACCTCTGAGATCGCTGGTCTCAAACTTCTGAGATCAAGTGATCTGCCTGCCTCAGCCTCCCAAAGTGCTGGATTACAGGCGTAAGCCACTGTGCCTGGCCAACAAATAGAGTTTTAATTAGTAAAACTCTCCCAAATAGTAATCTTGAGACCCAGATGACACTTTACTGATTAATTCTATCCAACACTTAAGAAAAAAATAGTAGAGCCTTATATAAATGCTTACAGACGACAAAAGAGAAGAAACACTTCTGAATTCATTTTATGAGGCCAACATAAACCTGATATCAAACTAGACAGAGATTTCAAGAAAAGAAAATTATAGACATTATAGACCAAAGTCCCTGATGAACTTAATATATACAAATCAAATTCTGCAATTTATAAGTAATACATAATGACTAATAGGATTTATCCCAGGAATAAAAGCTTGGCTTTATCTTTCAAACATAAATGAATGTAAATCAGAACACAAAATTAAAGAGAAAAAATATAAATATTCCACTAGATCCAAAAGAAAAGAAAAAAAAAAAGCATTGATGAAATTCAATGTCTACCACAGATTTTAAAACCTCCTAGCAATCTCCAGGAAATAAGAGAGAACACAAACAAATGGAAGAACATTCCATCTTTGTTGACAGGAAGAATCAATATTGTGAAAATGGCCATATTGCTCAAAGTAATTTATAGATTCAATGCTATTCCCATTAAACTACCATTGACATTCTTCACAGAATTAGAAAAAACTACTTTAAAATTTATATGAAGCCAAAAAAGAGCCTGTATAGTTAAGACAATCCTAAGCAAAAAGAACAAAGCTGGAGGCATCATGCTGCCTGACTTCAAATTATACTACAAGGCTATAGTAACCAAAACAGCATGGTACTGATACAAAAACAGACACATAGACCAATGGAATAGAAGAGATCTCAGAAGTAAGATTGCACATCTACAACCATCTAATCTTCAGCAAACCTGACAAAAACAAGCAAAGGGTAAAGGATCTCCTTTTAATAAATGGTGCTGAGAAAACTGGCTAGTCATATGCAGAAAATTGAAACTGGACCCCTTCCTTACACCTCATACAAAAATTAACTCAAGATGGATTAAAGACTTAAATGTGAAACTTAAAACTTTTATAAAAACTATAGAAGAAAATCTCGGCAATACCATTCGGGACATAGGCACAGGTGAAGGTTTGACGACAAAAACATCAAAAGCAATTGCAACAAAAGCAAAAATTGACAAACAGGATCTAATTAAACTAAAGAGCTTCTGCACAGCAAAAGGAACTATCATCAGAGTGAACAGATAACCTACAGAATGGGAGAAAATTTTTGTAATCTATCCGTCTGACAAAGGTCTAATATCAGAAAGTAGGCAAAGGACATGAACAGACACTTGTCAAAAGAAGACATTTATGCAGCCAATAAACATATGAAAAAAAGCTCAATGTCACTGATCATTAGGGAAATGCAAATCAAAACCACAATGAGATACCATCTCACACCAATCAGAATGGCCATTATTAAAAAGTCAAGAAACAGATGCTGGCAAGGCTGTGGAGAAATAGGAATGCTTTTACACTGTTGGTGGGAATGTAAATTAGTGCTACCATTTTGGAAGACAGTGTGGCACTTCCTCAAGTCCCATTACTGGGTGTGTACCCAAAGGATTATAAATCATTCTATTATAAAGATACATGCATGCACATGTTCATTGCAGCACCATTCACAATAGCAAATACATGGAATCAACCCAAATGCCCATCAGTGATAGATTGGATAAAGAAAATGTGGTGCATATATACCATGGAATACTATATAGCCATAAAAAGGAATGAGATTATATCATTTGCAGAGACATGGTTGGAGCTGGAAGCCATTATCCTCAGCAAACACACACAGGAACAGAAAACCAAACACCCCATGTTGTTACTTAAAAGTGGGAGCTGAACAATGAGAACACACGGACACAGGGAGAGGAACAACACACACTGGGGCCTGTCATGGGGGACAGGAGAAGGGAGAGCATTAGGATAAATAGCTAATGCATGGGGGGCTTAATACCTAGGTGACGGGGTGATAGATGCAGTAAACCACCATGGCACACATTTACCTATGTAACAAACCTGTACATCCTGCACATGTATTCTAGAACTTAAAATAAAACTTTTTTTTAAAAAAAAGAAAGAATAAAACCTCCTAGCAAAAAAGGAAAATTCATTAAACTAGTAACAGGCTTCCAAGTAATCCTTCAGGAAATCTCTTACTTAATGATGAACATTATACATTTCCCCTCTAAGATAAGGAACAAGGCAAGTCTGTCTACTTTTATCAATCCTATTCAAGAATGTGCTGTAAGTCCTATATAAGACAATAAGGCAAAAGAAAAAGATAAAAGGCATAAAGATGAGAAAGAAGCAAAATCTTCTGATTCACAAATAATAGGATTGTGCATAGAATCTGCAAAAGTATCATCAGATCTAATGTATGAATAAATAAGTTTACAAGATACAAGGTCAATATAAAATTATTATATATATAAATACTACAAGAGAAACATTGGAAAATGACATTAAATACTGCCATTTGCATAAATATAAAAATGAAATACTTTGGAATACATCCAATGAAAGACCTTGACAATGAACACAACAAAATATAGCCAAAAATGGCCTAAACAAAACCTAAATAAACCAACAAATAATATGAAGCTCATATACTGGAAGACTCAATACTGAAGATGACCATTCTTCCCAAAATGATATATAGCTTCAAAGAGATCCCAATCAATATTCAACCAGAGTTTTTGCAGAATTTAACAAAATGGCTCTAAGATCTACAGGGACATATAAAGGGCCTAAAATAGCTCAAGCAATTTTGGAAAACAAGAAAAAAGTTGGCAGACTTATGTTACCTATTTTCAGAACTTACTATAAAGATCCAGTATTCATGACTGTTGTATTTGTAAAAGAATAGACCTACAGATGAATGAAACAACAGAGAAACCAAAAGTAGAACCACTTATAGATAGTCAGCTGATTTTTATCAAAGGTGCCAAAGCAATTCGCTAGAAAAAGCAATGTGTTTCAGTAAACGGTTCTGGATACTCACCGGGGGAAAAAAAATCAACATCAACACCATTTGCAAAAGTCAACTTGAAATGAGTCATAAACCTTTAGAAGCTAGAACTGTAAAGTATCAAGAAGAAAATATAGGAGATCTCTGCAACCTTTACGTAGGCTAGAAAGGACACAAAAATCTTCAAAAAAATTAATGAGCCTTAAAATTAAACATTTACACTCATCAAAAGATACTATTAAGATGAGTAGGCAAGGAACCCATTTGGATAAATATTCACAATACACATATCTGACAAGGAACTCACATGAAGAATATGTGAAAGAACTACAAATGTTAAAAAAGATAAACAACTTGTAATAGTGGGTAGGAGACTTAAACACCTCACAAAAGAATTTATGCAAATAGCCAACTTACACATGAAAATGAACTCAATATAATTATTCTTCAGGGAAATGAAAATTAAAAACACTGAGATAACTGTTTCACACCCACCAGAATGACTGAAACCCAAAAGGCAAACCAAAATGTTAGTGTGGGTATAGAGTAAGTGGCATTCTCAAACACGCTGACTGGTATAAAATATTACAAGTACTTTGAAGAACCTTTCAAAACATCACACACATAATTTATGACCAAGAACCCCACCAGTAAGTACCAAAATATTCCACTACTAAGTATTTTTATCCAAGATGAATTTTTAAGCAAGAGAGATCTTTAAGTTCACAAGATGGATTTTTAACCAAGAAAGATCTTTAAATTCATAGCACATTTGCTTATGATATTTGAATTCATATATCATATGATGGAAATGACCTAAAACAACATAAAAATCTATGAAGATTTGAAGTTATGTACAATTGATCCGTGCAACAATATACATTAGTCTCAAACGTATTGTGCTGAAGTAAAGAAACCAGGAATAAAATTATAACATATAATTCATTTATATGACATTCAACAATAGGCAAAACTAATGTATGGTAATAAAATCAGAAAGTAATTGCCTCTGGGAGAGGTGAATTGATGAAAACAGGCTCAAAAAAAACTTTCTAGAGTCATGGAACTATTTCCTGTCAAAATTATATTTAAAGAGTCAGAGAAGACTGATGTATACGTAATTTTGAATAATGGCCTTAAAAAGGTAAGGAAGCTATTAGGACATGTTTGGTATTTTACAGTTTAGAAAAATTTTTCATATTGTAATAAATTATTCCACTCATATAGAAGCAATTTAGTACTTCTTTGAAAAACAAGAAACAGCAGATGTTTGATTCACTACGTTTCCCTTATAATCCATCAATCTGTCTGTCTGTCTGTCTATCTATCTAACTCTTGGAAAGCACACATGCATTTGGGCGAATTAAAATTTAAGCAGAAGCCATATGGAAAAACTGAACAGAAATTTTGGATAAAACAATAAACACAAAAGAGGGAAATAATTTTGAAAAAAAGGAGTATTATTTCAAAGAGCTCATAGTTGAATACTAATTAATAGAACAGAAGGAATCACTGAAGTTTTGGGTACCTAGAAAAAACAAGAAGGCCGGGCGCGGTGGCTCATGCCTGTAATCCCAGCACTTTGGGAGGCCGAGGTGGGCGGATCATGAGGTCAGGAGATCGAGACCATCCTGGCTAACACGGTGAAACCCCGTCTCTACTAAAAAATACAAAAAAATTAGCCGGGCGCGGTGGCGGGCGCCTGTAGTCCCAGCTACTTTGGAGGCTGAGGCAGGAGAATGGCGTGAATCTGGGAGGTGGAGGTTGCAGTGAGCCGAGATCGCGCCACTGCACTCCAGCCTGGGCGACAGAGCGAGACTCCGTCTCAAAAAAAAAAAAGAAAGAAAGAAAAGAAAAGAAAAAAAAAAAAGAAAAAAACAATAAAACGTATGTTTGAAGAATGTTATGAAGGCATCAATATCCTAAGAATAATCAAGGAGAGACAGACCATATATCTTTTTCAGGAAAATTGAAGAGCCACAGCACCGCACGGATCCCTTGACCATGATGGCTATGCGGTCACCCAGAACATCAGCTTCATCCATGTAGTGGGTGGTCAGTAGGATGGTACGATCAAGTTTAAAATGCTGCAGGAGATCCCAGGTGACCCTCCTTGAGACTGGGTCCATGCCAGACGTTGGCTCATCAAGTATCACTACCTGAAGACCAGAAAAACACATCCATGACCACTGTTAAATATTATATACTGGTACCACTATTGTCTTACCAGTCATGGAGCTTGCTCTGATTTTGCTTTTTCACTTGTTCAACTAGGCTAAGATAATAAGTTTAGAGGCTAAGTGCAGTGGCTCACACCTGTAATCTCAGCACTTTGGGAGGCCAAAGTGGAGGATCACTTGAGCCCAAAAGTCAGAGCAACATAGTGAGACCCTATCTCTACAAAAAACTTAAAAAATTAGTAAAAAGTTAGCTGGGTGTGGTGGCATGTGCCTGTAGTTCCAGCTACCTGGGAGGCTGAGCAGGAAAGATTGCTTGAGTCAGGTAGGTTAAGGCTCCTTTAAGCCATGATTGTGCCACTGCACTCCAGCCTGGGCGACAGAGCAAGACCCTGTCTCAAAAAAAAATGTTTAGAAAAAACTGAATTAGGAATGCTGGAATAATTTCAAACCTATGGCCATTTTATACCAATGAGATCGATAATGTCAATCCCATCTGATTTTCATTTAGGAGGTTATCTTTAGAATGTTAGCTCCGTATCAGTTCTCAAATTTGTGTCAGCTGATTCTTTTAGAGTAGCTGCAGTATGCAGTGGGAATCCATATTTGGCTTTGTTTGTTTGTTTGTTTACCTTGGAGCCCCCTATAAGTGCTATAATGATGGAGAGTTTGCGCTTCATTCCTCCACTCAGTGACTTTGACAATTTGTTACGCTTTTCTAGCAGGTTAAAAGTAGTCAGCATGCGGTCAATTTCAGTAGGAGTCATCTTTCCATGTACTCCTTTTATCTAGAAAAAGGAGCCAGAGTTTACTTGGTGCTTCCAACTTCACTCTTAGAAACATATTACACCAGCTTTTCTCTTACATCATTCATGTAATAATTTGTTCCCTTTGCTTTTCCTTAAAGAAGAATTCATTAAAATCAATTTCGAACTTTGTAAGAATAAGAATATTCGTAGTAGCTAATCTACCTGAAGCACATGAATAGACTGGGGGAAAAGGAAACTTTCTTTTGCTTACCACAGAATAGAAATGAAGGTGTTCTGATACTGTCAAGTAATTAAACAACAGGTTCTGCTGGGGACACAAGCCCAGCGATTTCCTAATCTGGACCATCTGCTTTGAGATACTGTATCCATTAATATAGGCATTTCCACTTGTGGGAGGATAGAGACCTGGAATCAAGCAGGAAACATAACAGAAACTTAGTTTTCATAAGGGAACGTGGAAACAAACTGCTCATTAGCATATCAACTTTGAAATTTACATATGGATGACTCATTAGCATTAGCAATATTTCACACAGAAGAAAATTCTACAAAACACCGACAGTTATTTTTGAGGTGATGAACTTAGAAGTAATTTATTTTGTAATTTCCTATTTAACTGTTTGTTCTATGTCTCAATGTGTATGAATAAGTGCAAATCATTTGAGTAATAAAAACATGAGAGAGTGTCATATTACAGCCAGCATTGCCCATCAGCCATTTGACATTTATGAATTCTGTTTTAAGCTGTGCATTGCCTTAAGTTAAGGTGTATATGGTAAGCCCCAGGGCAACTACTAAGAAAATAACTCAAAACTATATAGTGAGAAAAATTATTAAAGGAATTAAAATGTTACACACTATAAACTATTCACTTACTGCAGGCCAGGCGCAGTGGCTCATACCTGTAATCTCAATACTTTGGGAGGCCGAGGTGGGTGGATCGCTTGAGCTCAGGAGTTTGAGACTAGCCTGGGAGACATGGCGAAACCCTGTGTCTATTAAAAATACACAAATCAGCCGGGCATGGTGGTGCGTGCCTGTAATCAGGAGACTTGCTTGAACCTGGGAGGTGGAGGGTGCAGTGAGCTGAGATTGCGCCATTGCACTCCAGCCTGGCGACAGAGCGAACCTCCACTCAATAAAAAAAAAAAAAGAAAGAAAAAAAAAAAGTGTATTCTGCTGAGTGGAATTTTCTATAAATGTCAATTAGATTGTTTTGAGTAACAGTGCTGTTAAGTTTTCAGTAACTGGAATAATTTCTGTTTACAATTGCTAGAAGGAGTGGGTGTTGAAGTTCCAACCTTATAAATTTGCATTGCAAATGTGTCTATTTCTTTTTTCAAGTCTATCAGTTTTTGCTTTGAGCATTTTGATGCTCTGTTCTTTGACAGCATTCATATTAAGAATAGTTATGTTGGCCGGGCGCGGTGGCTCAAGCCTGTAATCCCAGCACTTTGGGAGGCCGAGACGGGCGGATCACGAGGTCAGGAGATCGAGACCATCCTGGCTAACACAGTGAAACCTCGTCTCTACTAAAAATACAAAAAACAAGCCAGGCGAGGTGGCGGCCGCTTGTAGTCCCAGCTACTCGGGAGGCTGAGGCAGGAGAAGGGCGTGAACCCGGGAGGAAGAACGTACAGTTAGCTGAGAACCGGCGTCTTTACTCCAGCCCGGGCGACAAAGCCAGACCCCGGCTCAAAAAAAAAAAAAAAAAAAAAAAAGAATAGTTATGTTTTCTTGGTAGATTGACCTTTTATCACTATGTAATGTCCTCTTTCCTCTTCCCCAAAATAAATACTAATTTTAATTTTTATAACAATTATTTGCAAACTTGAAAATAAAGGAGATTATTAAAGTATGTATTGCAGAAATTACTAAACTGTAAATATCAAGAGGATACACAAAAGTCTCATTGCTTTATCTACAGTTTTTTTTTTTAACAGAGTGGAACACCTACCTGAGAGAATGGATAGAGTGGTGGATTTTCCTGCCCCATTATGTCCTAGAAGAACAGTGATCTGCCCCTCATATAAATTCAAAGACAAGTCATTTACAGCTACTTTGGTAGTGTTGTGCCCTTGGAATACCTGTGGGAAAAATCCCACAAATACTAATTTTATCACAATCACACTGAAAGAACAAGCACTCATACCAGCTATCAAAGATACATCATCAGTTATGAGAAGAAAAATCAAAGTGTAAAGGAATGCAACTATGAAAAGAAATATTTGAAGGCATAACACAAGGTTTAGAATGTCACAGTAGATATACAAACATTCCCTGAGCAATCTTATTCATTCCTGCTTTCTTTTCTATTTTACTTTATGTGTATAAATTTAAGGGGTACAGGCGCCATTTTGTTACACAGATATATGGTATAGTGGTGAGGTCTGGGCTTTTAGCATAACCATGACCCAAATAATAAACACTGCTTCAAGTGATTTTTCATCCTTCATGCATCTCCCACAATCCCACCCTTCTGAGTCTCCAATGTCTGTCATTCCACACTGTATGTCCATGTATACATATTATTTAGCTGTCACTAATAAGTGGGAACATGTAGAATTTGACTTTCTGTTTCTGGGTTGTTTCACTTGAGAGAGTGGTCTCCAATTTCATCCATGTTACTGCAAAATACATGATTTTATTTCTTTTTTATGGCTGAGTAGTATTCCATCGTGTGTATATACCACAATTATTATTATTTTTAATTTTTTAATTTTTTTTTTTTGAGACAGAGTCTCACTCTTGTTGCCCAGGCTGGAGTGCAGTGGCACGATCTTGGCTCATTGCAACCTCCACCTCCTGGGTTCAAGCGATTCTCCTGCCTCAGTCTCCCAAGTAGCTGGGATTACAGGCATGCACCACTATGCCCGGCTAATTTTGTATTTTTAGTAGAGATGAGGTTTCACCATGTTGGTCAGGCTGGTCTCGAACTCCTGACCTCAGGTGATCCACCCGCCTTGGCCTCCCAAAGTGCTGGAATTACAGGTGTGAGCCATGGTGCCCGGCTTATACCATAATTATTTCTTTATCCAATCATCTGTTGATCCAATGGATGACTGCTTTGTTTCAATTTCCATCTTGAACTTATAATGCCACAATCTTCTTCAGTTAATGTCTTTGGCCTAATTTAGAGAACTGTCAATTGAAAATCACACAAGGATATTTATCTCAAATTTTGTATGTGTAGACTAGCAGTACTTCTGCTTAATATGCAAGAAGGTGGAAAAAGAATCACTCCCAGTCTAGCAACAAGTAGAAGCTAAAAAATCTATGAAATTATAACTTTTCTTGAACCCATCTTAGAGGTAAGGTTTCCAGGCAACCCACCAGCCTGAAATTTAAACTTTCAATGAGAGATGGTATATTAATATTTGCTTGTCTGGAGCAGACATGGGTACCTAGGAGCCAACTTGAGTACTTATACAAGCTAGTAAGAAGATTTAGGTTAGATTTTTTTTTTTTTAAATGAGGTGAAAGCAGTTTAAGAAACACAATACTTAAATGGAAGAGTTGGGATTCAAGCCCATATCATTAAGAATTAAAGCATATTTTACTTCTAACACAACCTATAGATGGTGAATACAGGCAAACATCTTGTGTAATAGAAAAAAAATACTATTGGGCTGGGTGCGGTGGTTCATGCCTGTAATCCCAGCACTTTAGGAGACTGAGGCAGGTGGATCACGAGGTCAGCAGATCGAGACCATCCTGGCCAACATGGTGAAACCCCGTCTCTACTAAAATACAAAATTAGCCAGGTGTGGTGGCAGGCACTTGTAGTCCCAGCTACTCAGGAGGCTGAGGCAGGAGAATTGCTTGAACCCAGGAGGCGGAGGTTAGAGTGAGCTGAGATCACACCACTGCACTACAGCCTGGCAACAGCGAGACTCCGTCTCAAGAAGAAGAAGAAAAAAAAACTATTTAAGTTTTTAAAAATCCCAAATGGTGGTAGGTATTTTCTCCCTAGGTGTCTTACACTGTCTTCTCCACAGACTTAAGCATCAGGCTTGCAACTGCTTATTTGAAATCGCTACTTGGATGAATGTCTGAAGTTCCTATATCCAAAAGTAAGCTCTTAATTTCCCAAACTTTCATTTAAAAACCAACAATAAACTAATCAAACTGTGACTTTTCCCCAGTGTCTCCAATATTTATAACTGGTCAACTAACCCCCCATTTCCTCAAGCCACTAAACCAACAGTCACATTAGTTTCTTCCTTTTCCCTCAATCCCACATCTAACCTATACATAAGTCTTCAGTTATAAACTTATAACACATTTTGCATCCTTTTTTTTTTGACAGAGTCTCACTGTCACCTAGGCTGGAGTGCAGTGGCGCGGTCTCAGCTCACTGCAACTCCACCTCCCAGGTTCAAACAATTTTCCTGCCTTAGCCTCCCGAGATTACGGGTACCCGCCACCACACCCGGTTAATTTTTGTAATTTTAGTATAGACGGGGTTTCACCATGTTGGCGAGGCCGATCTCGAACTCCTGACCTCAGGTGATCACCCGCTGGGCCTCCCAAAGTTCTGGGATGACAGGTGTAAACTACCATACCTGGCCTGTTTTGAATCTTTATACTGCGATCTCCAGTGCCACCAGCCTAGTCCATGGTGCCATCATATCCTACCCGAGCTACTATCAAAGCCTCCAATTTGTCGTCTTTTTTCCACTCGCCGTCCTCACAACAGCCAGAATGGTCCTGCCTGTCCAATTGTACACGGGCACCACTTCTGATTCAAAACATAATCAACCTGTGAAGCGCTTTCCAACCCAAGGGTTTTGATTTTTTTCCATTTGAATTTTTTGTTCCTAGTTCCCCCCCCCCCACCCCCGGGGAGGGGGATGGAGTCTTGCTCTGTCATCCGGGCTGGAGTGCAGTGGTGTGATCTTGGCTCGCTGTAACCTCTGCCCCCCCGGGTTCAAGCAATTCTCCTGCCTCAGTCTCACAAGTAGCTGGGATTACAGGTGCCTGCCACCACGCCCAGCTAATTTTGTATTTTATTAGAGATGGAGTTTCACCATATTGGTCAGGCTGGTCTTGAACTCCTGACCTCAGGTGATTCACCCGTCTTGGGCTCCCAAAGTGTTGGTATTACAGGCGTGAGCCACCCACCGCACCTGGCCTGTTCCCAGCTTTTCAACCATCTGGTTCATTCTCATCTAGTATCAGTTCCAAGGGCGCTGTTTCAGGTTTGGGTTTCCAGGAAACAGTTCTCAATTAGAAGATTAGAATGTAGTATGAACGTTGTCCAAATCAAAATGAGGTCACTTGTGTTAAAAAACAACAACAACAAAAACAAACAAAAAAACACAACACCTTAATAAATACATCTAGGGAAGGCCATGAAGAGAGAGTTCTCATGTACAAATGCCTGATAACAAGGGCTATCACAAAAGGCTCTGCAGAAACCACAACCTGGCAGCCAGGCACAGTGACTCACACCTGTAACCCCAGCACTTTAGGAGGCTGAGGCAGGTGGATCACCTGAGGTTAGGAGTTTGAGACCATCCTGGTCAACATGGTGAAACCCTGTCTCTACTAAAAATCCAAGAACTAGCCAGGCATGGTGGCACGTGCCTGTAATTTCAGCTACTCTGGAGGCTGAGACAAGAGAATTGCTTGAACCTAGGAGGCAGAGGTTGCAATAAGCCAAGATCACACCACTGTACTCTAGCCAGGGAAATAGAAGGAGACTCTGTCTCAAAAAAAAAAAAAAAAAAGAAAGAAAGAAAGAAAGAAAAGAAAAGAAAAAAGAAACCACAACCTTGCATAAAGGCCATTGCAGTCCTACACAAAAAAATGTTTCTGTAAAGACGTCTGCCCAGCAACTGCCTGTCTGACCTCTGACTGACACCTTGTTATTAATCCTTGTAGCCAAAAGTAATTATCTGAAGCAATCACATAATCCTCTTAATTCTCCTTTAAAAATCTTTATATTTCTTTGCTTCCATGAATGAATATGAATATATATATATATATATATATACACACACACACACAATTTACCAAAACACATGAATGCTCTATTCCCAAGTAAATACCATTTTCTTTTAGAGAGCCTCTCTCTGTTAGTGATATAAATGGTGTCAGAAGTGGGATCAAAGTGAGCTCACTTCAGAAGAATCAGCAGCCCCTGGAATCAAATGTGGTACAACTGAGGCCTCTACATTCTCTGTTTCTATGAGTTACTTTTTATGCCCCAGTGAATCTCTTCTCAGATTCTCATCCTCCCTCACTTTGGTGAGTGGTTTATGACTTCATATGGGGTTTGTTTTGGTTGTAAGGCCACCTTAATAAAGAACCTTATCTCTCTCCTAGAATGATAAGACTTTCTTTTATGACAAGTCCTTTCTGGTATAAAGACAACTACCCTTCTGGTTTGAGTATCCTGGATTCTACATAATTTATATCCTGTGTCTGAGGCATGTATTTCTGGTGAATTCACATGGCCTGCATGCCTAGTTTAATATTTTGTTTGGTCTGCATGCCTGGGTTTAAGTTTTTGTGAACACTCTGATTTTGGTTTCATTTTGGCTTGCTTATGTGCATCAATAAATGATTTGGCTCTTTCCCCTTGCTTGCTTCTAAAAATATTCTCAGAGTAAGAAAACATTCTAATGGTAGACGCAGATTCTAAAAGCCACTAGGATGGTCACTACCATCTAAACACCAGTCTACACTCCTGACATTTGCTGACAGGATTAATGGGATTGTCTTTGCTCTCAAGAGATTAATAAGAACAAAATGGGATTCTCAAACATGAAGGAATGTTAGGTTTTCTGGGATTTGAGCCAGCATTATGGGCCATTCTGGAGGACATTTTTAAACCAATGGGAAAATTATGTTTAAAACATTCACAGCTGAAATGGTCATTTTCAAACTCTTTCAAAAACTTCCAACTATAGAGTTGACATGTAGAGCCTTCTAAGTCCTCTATGATTTTTCCAGCCTACTCTGAATCTGCTGACTTTTCTACTGATGCTGAAATAAAACTCATTGCTTACAGCATTCCAGCCAAGAATAAAAAAGTCTTAAAGGGCTTTCAAATTAATGGCTTGACAAATTACAGCAACCTGAACATTTTTCAGAAATGTCCATTTAGGATTGCCTGGCTAACAATCACTTATAGTGATGGGACAGTTAATTGAAGGATTATTAGTCTACAAGAAAAAGAACTAGGTAAATGTTCATAAAAGTTAGGCTTCCAGATCAAACGAGTCAAAATCTTGAGCTCAGATCAACATTATAAGGTATCTCTCTCCAACATAAACATTTTGCTTTGTCTACAAGGCAGGGCGAAAAAAGCCAAAAAAGAAACCTGCTCGAATGCTTCCCTACCTTCATTGACTAGTAAGCAAACCAGGCCAGCACACAAGAGAGGAGATTTGTTACTAAAACTGCAAGTCGACTTGGAGATTTTGTTGTCTTACACAATTTAGCCAGTCCTAGCTAAATGTAAGCATTGGAATACTTAATCCTAAACTTATTTAAAACTGAAAAAAGAAAAGGAGTGGCCGGGCGCGGTGGCTCAAGCCTATAATCCCAGCACTTTGGGAGGCCGAGACCGGCGGATCACGAGGGTCAGCGAGATCAAGACCATCTTTGGCTAACATGCGTGAAACCCCGCTGCTCGTACTAAAAAAAAAAATGACAAAAACTAGCCGGGCGGACGGTGGCGGCGCCTGTGAGTCCCAGCCTACTTCGGGCCAGGCTGAAGCAGGGAGAATGGACGTGAAACCCAGGGGAGGCGGAGGCTTGCAGCTGCAGCTGAGATCTAGCCACCTGCCACTCCAGCCCGGCGACCAAGAGCGAGACTGCCGTCTTCAAAAAAAAAAAAAAAAAAAAAAAAAAAAAAAGGACTTGTATTTGTTTGTTTTTTAAAAATATCAAACTGCTATTTGGTCCACAGTCTTAATTAGAGAAAGTACCTAGCAGAGAAAATAAAGTTTAGTCATGTGAACAAGTCTCATTTTGTCAGACATATAATTTGGATCTAACTCTCCTTTATAAATTTCTGAGTTTGTATGACTCTCCCATGACTAAAATTCTAAAATAAAAGCTACAGCGTCTTTGTGTGTGTGTTTAGGTGTGTTTCCACATATGTACATGTTTTATTTTATGTGTTGTGTCTACATGTAAAGTCTGGCCAAAAATCCCTTAAGAAATTCTCTTCAGATTAACTTAAAGAAGCACGCATATAAAATATACAGTAATTAACTCAAATTCCTTTTAGTTCATGTGACTTATGTATATCTTTAACAAATAAGCTGGCTTTAACATCATTGGTAAAATAAAAATAGAAATGTCTTCAAAACTGTCACACTACAGAAGATTCTTTACCTTTTTGGTAACTCACCTAAAACACAGTATTTTTTGTTTTATCAAGGTAATTTCCTACGTTATCTTTATGAGACTTCTTTTTGATTACTCAGGTTTGAAAGCATTAAGTTTTGTATACCCATATAACTTTAAGTTAATTTTACTTTTACAATTTATTTTAATTTTCATAGGTGCATAATTGTTGTATATATTATGGGGTACATGTGATATTTTGCTAGAAGCATAGTTTGTAATGATCAAAACTGGGTAACTGGGATATCCACCATCTCAAACGTTTATTATTATTCCTTTGTATTGGGAAAAGTCCAGGCTGAGCGTGGTGGCTCACACCCATAATCTCAGCACTTTGGGAGGCCAAAGTGGGCAGATCACCTGAGGTCAGGAGATCGAGACCAACCTGGCCAACATGGTGAAACCCTGTCACTACTAAAAATACAAAAATTAGCCAGATATGTTGACATGTGCCTGTAATCCCAGCTGCTTGGGAGGCTGAGACAGGATAATTGCTTGAACCAGGGAGGCAGAGGTTACAGCGAGCCAAGATCATGCCACTGCACTCTAGCCTGGGTGACACAGTGAAATTCTGTCTCAAAAAAAAAAAAAAAAAAAAGTCCAAACCTTCTCTCCTATTTTAAAATATGCAGTAAATCATTACTAACTGTAGTTGCCTTATTGTGCCATCAAACACTTTCTATCTAATTGCATTTTTGTACTCGTCAAGAAACCCCTTTTTATGCCCCACTCTGCACTACCCTTTCTAGTCAGTGGTCACCACCATTCTATTCACTACTTTCATGAAATGAATTATCTTAGCGCCACATATGAATGAGAACATGCAATGTTTGTCTTTCTGTGCCTGGTTTATTTCACTTAACATAATGTCCCGGGTTCCATCCATGTTGCTGCAAATGACTTGATTTCATTCTTTCTTGTGGCTCAGTAATCTTCCACTGTGTATATACACCACGTTTTCTTTACACATTCATCTCCTGATTGACGTTTAGGTTGATTCCATATCTTGGTTAGTGTGAGTTATGCTACAATAAACATGAGCGTGCAGATAGATCTTTGATACACTGACTTCCCTTCTTTTGGATACATATCTAGCAGTGGGATTGCTGGATCATATGATGGTTCTATTTTTAGGTTTATGAGCAACCCTTGTACCATTTTCCAGCGTGGCTGTACTAATTTACATTTCCACCAATAGTATACAAGGGTTTCCCTTTCTCTGCATCCTCACCAGCATTAATTATTTTCTGTCTTTTTGATAATATCCGTTTAACTGGGTTGAGATAATATCTCTTTGGGGTTTTGATTTGCATTTTCCTGATGATTAGCTGCACTGACAGTTTTTTCATATAGCTGTTGGCCCTTTGAATTACTTCTTTTGAGAAATGCCTATTTGGATCTCTTGCCTATTTTTAAATTGGATTTTTTTTTTTTTTGCTAGTGAGTTGTTTCAGTTCCTTTTATATTTTGGCTATTAATCCCTTATTGGATGAATAGTTTGCAAATATTTTCTCCCAGTCTGTAAACTGTGTCTTCCCTTTGTTGATTGTTTCCTTCCTTCACTGTGCAGAAGTTTGTTTTTTTTTTTTTTTTTTTTTTTTTTTTTTTTTTTTTTGAGATGCAGTCTCACTCTGTCGCCCTGGCTGGAGTACCGTGGCGCAATCTCAGCTCGCTGCAACCTCCGCCTCTCGGGTTCAAGTGATTCTTCAGCCTCTGCCTCCTGAGTAGCTGGGACTACAGGCATATGCCACCACGCCCAACTAATTTTTGTATTTTTAGTAGAGACGGGGTTTTACTATATTGGCCAGGCTGGTCTCAAACTCCTGACCTCATGATCCACCTGCCTCAGCCTCCCAAAGTCCTGGGATTACAGGCGTGAGCCACCGTGCCTGGCCAGAAGCTTTTAAGCCTGATGCAACTCCATTTGCCAATTTTTGCTTTGGTGTCTGTGCTTTAGAGGTCTTATACAAGAAATCTTTGGCCAGATGCAAGATGAATAGCCAGTCCACATCCCTTCAGATTATATTAGGACAGACAGCCAAGGAATCTTTATAGCTCTGGACACAAGTAAATATATATTGGTGTTCATTTCAAATGAATACAAAAATCTTTGATCTGATAGTGATGGAAAGAGAGATGTTCCAAATCAATGGTCTTACATGATGTCCATAGGTTGTGTTAATCTCCTGCCATAGGCAAACGATACTAGACACAGCTGCAACTGAGTCAACTATTTACTTGAGTTTGTGGTAGATCCACCGTCATCCCACAGCATTCATCTGGGTGGATTTTTGCATGAACCAGAGTGGTAACTTAAATGGCAATGTGACCAGGGATCACTATTAATACATTCTTTTTCTTTGAGACAGAGTCTCGCTCAGGCTGGAATGCAGTGGTGCCATCTTGGCTCATTGCAACCACTGCCTCCCGGGTTCAAGTGATTCTCCTGCCTCAGTCTCCTGAGTAGCTGGGACTACAGGAGGGTGCCACCATGCCCGGCTAATTTTTGTATTTTTAGTAGAGATGGGGTTTCACTGTGTTGGGCAGGATGGTTTTGATCTCCTGACCTTGTGATCCGCCTGCCTCGACCTCCCAAAGTGTTAGGATTACAGGCATGAGCCACCACACCTAGCCTCTAGTAATACATTCTTTAAAGGTGGTTCTAATATCTGCCACTTCCCCAGAATGTAACAATGCTTTTGATTTACCATCTTGGCTAGCAGAGGTAGGTAGTTTCAAAGGATTCAACTTGATTTGACCCTGTAGGGGCAGCTCTTCTCTAGAGGCCATGGAGCCAATGTAAGGGTTACACCAGCTATAAAGTATGTCGTTTCCAATTGTACACGTGACAGCTGTGGAGATACCCACTGGGTGTGTCCACGGTCCCAGTGTATCTACTGTAAGCCGGACAAGGACCAGGATTTCATTTATTACCTAGCCTGCACATACCCCTGGTTAAACAAGGGGACTATAAGGACACTTTGCATCTCTGAGTATTACCTAGACAAACAGCTATAGGTCCTTTTGCAGAAAGACTAGGGTAACCATTATTATGTGCCTTTGCCTTAGTGTTGCAGTCTGCTTCCACTTAGCAATCAAGCCCCTCCTCCAGTCAATAGGTGTCAGCTCTGAAAACTGAAAAGGATGGAGGAGACCATTAATTACTACGGGGTGCCTTGCCTCGGGCTCCTAATGATTCATTCATCCACACTTCTGGTTGTATCGTTTGAGCAATGCCCTTGCTGGCTGCCCATCTATCTTGCCTCCAGGAAATTGTGTTTTATTAACCATCATTTGTGGATCAAGTGCCCCAGACTGCCACTCTAAACTTGTCACTTATTAGGAAAATTGTTCATGCCTGTGCCACACCCTGATCTCGATTATTTTTGAATCATATCTCCGTTGTTATCAGTGAGTCCAGTTCTGTAATAGTATCTCCTATTGGCAACAGTTCCCAATGATGCTGGTGTTCCTCTTATTAGAACATTTCTTAATGCTTCGACAAATGCTCTCTGGGTCCACCTGCAAAACAGTCATATAGTAGATTCGTTGGATGGGACTGATTCAGAGTTTCTCTGAGGTTGCAGTCAAGGTGTTAACTTGGACTGTAGTCACCTGAAGCTTGACAGAAGCCAAGACATCCACTTCCAAGGGGGCTCACTCACATGGCTGGGAAGCTGGAACTGGTTATATTGGAAAGCCTTGGTTCTTGTCCACAGAAGCAAGTCCACAGGGCAGCTTGAAAGACATGGTGGCTTACTTAAGGGCAAGCAACTGAAGACCAAAGTAAAATTTACAATACCTGCTATGAACTGGTTTTGGAAAGCATGTATTTTCACTTCCATTGTGTTATACAGATCACACAGGAGAGGACTGGACAAGGGTGTGAATATCAGGAGGTGAGGATCGCTGGGGACCATTGTGAAGCCTGCCAACTGTGGTCTACCCTCCGCTTCCAGTGATTCATATTCCTCCCATGTGCAAAATACCTTCACCTGCTCCCAATTCCACAATCCTTTATAGCATCGACTCAAAGTCCTGGTAAAGCAAACCTGCACAAATTAGGAATTTAAGCTTTTCTAGAGCTCTCCTATTCTTTTGATTAAGTCTGGGGCTTAGTTCTCAGTTTTTTTTCTTTTCTTTGGCTACTGAGGATGAGAATCTCTTTATATGTTTCCTGGGAGGCTCACTAGATTTTATAACACCTAACCTCTGATGGTTAATCGTAAACAATGTCCATGTATCCGTTCTCCCCCAACAATACCTATCCAATTCTATAGTCTATATAACCACTAATACTCCCATATTTTTCAAATGCTTGATGGAAGTCACTAACCGATGCATTTATTTCCCCTGGCATATCATCCCACTTCACCACATATGAACACTGTACTGCTAACTTGTATCAGAGTCTACCACTCATCTTATCATCTACTTTCTCTGGCAACTCTGGGTATCAGTAATCACTAACTGGTTCCCTGGGAAGTAAACTCTAAGATGAAAATTGGCATCCAGGAAGTTTACATAAGAGAAATTCGCATGCAGGAGTGTTCTTGGGCCCAACACCTGTGTGAAGAAAGGAAGGACACCTATTTGGGAGAAAAAATAGTAGAGCTACAGCACATACAGTGACAACTAGGTCAGCCACACAAGGAGTTCTGCAGCTTGGATGACCATTCAGAGCTGACTGGAGCTGGAGGAAAAAGCTGGGCCTTAATATCCCCACCTTGAGCAGTCACTGGATGTAGGCTATTCCAGGAAAACAAGCCTAATTTGGGATGAGGTGGCTCTGTTCAACTGAGGTTATATTGTTGGAGAGCGTCATGGCATCCACAATGGCCATATTTTCAGAGATGCTTCATTAACATAACTTACCATTAACATAACATAACTTATCAAAAATGTTCCTTCTGTCCATCCTTCTCTCAACTAATAGATCATCACTCTATTTATTTTCCTAATGGCATATACTCTGTACTACAATGATCTTATTTTTCATTCAATTGTTAAGCACTTTTATCCACACTAAAATATAAGTTTATAGGATCCTTTCCTTACACCATATACAAAAATCAACTCTGGCAGAGATTTCATGAAGATACCAAAAGCAATTGCAACCAAAGCAAAAATTGACAAATGAGATCTAATGAAAGAGCTTCTGCACAGCAAAAGAAACTATCAACACAGTAAACAGACAATAAGAGAAAAATTTTGCAAACTATACATCTGACAAAGTCTAATATCCAGCATCTATAAGGAACTTAAACAATTTACAAGAAAAAAAAATCCCATTAAAAAGTCGACAAAGGACATGAAAGAGACTTTTCAAAAGAAGACATACACGTGGCCAAGAAGCATATGAAAAAATGCTCAATACTGCTTATCATTAGAGAAATGCAAATCAAAACTACAATAAGCAACCACCTCATACCAGTCAGAATAACCATTATTAAAAAGTCAAAAAGTAACATACTGGTGAGGTTGCAGAGAAAAGGGAATGCTTATACACTGTTAGGGGAGTGTAAATTAGTTCAACCATTGTGGAAAGCAGTGTGGTAATTCCTCAAAGAGCTAAAAGTAGAACTACCATTTGACCCAGCAATCCCATTACGGGGTATATACCCAAAGGAACAGAAATTGTTCTATCATAAAGACACATGCACGTGTACATTCATTGCAGCACCATTCACAATAGCAAAGACATGCAATAAGCCTAAATGCCCATCAATGGTAGACTGAATAAAGAAAACGTGGTACATATACACCATGGAATACTACGCAGCCACAGAAAAGAACAAGATCATTTCTTTTGCCGGAACATGAATGGAACTGGAGGCCATCATCTTTAGCAAACTAACACAGGAACAGAAAAACAAATACCGCATGTTCTCACTTAAAAGTGGGAGCTAAATGATGAGAACACATGGACACAAAGAGGGGAACAATAGGCACTGGGACCTCCCAGAGGGTAGAGGTTAGGAGAAGGGAGAGAAGCAGAAAAAATAACTATTGGGTACTAGGCTTAGTGTCACCTGGGTGACAAAATAATCTGGACATCAAACCATTATGACCTGAGTTTTTCGACATAACAAACCTTCACATGTACCCCTGAACATAAAATAAATTTTAAAGATAAAACAAAATCTAATTATATTCCGGAAGGAGGAGAAACATGACACTTTTGATTATAAACTATATATATTTTATCTTTCTCAAAGGAAGTAAACATGATGGCTATGACCTGTTATTAACATCTCATTTTTATTTTGATATTTCCAGTAACAAGCATTTACAATGAACTGTAAACTAAGCTTCAGTTTCATCAAGAATAAAAGATCTTTGAAACAGTACCTTGCACAAATGTTTGATCTGGATACCTGCTATCAAATCAGTTGGTTCAGCTTCAAAATACTTGCTTTGCATTTGCTCATAAAATTGACTTACTTCAGTTTTTTTCTCAGGTGATTCCACAAACCAGTAAGAGCGCTATGAAGGGAAGAAAAGTACAATCACTGCCATGGCACGGAAAGGCAGTACTAAACAATACTTTGGTCTGTTAGCTTTTGTACTGAGATGGACTGCACAAAATTTCTTGAAATTAAAATTTTGGAACTAATTGGCTAGTGTCTGAACACCCCGGGCATAAAACACGGACCATCCTTTTTTTTTTTTTTTTTGAGACAGAGTCTTGCTTTGCTGCCCAGGCTGGAGTGCAATGACGCAATCTCGGCTCACTGCAACCTCCACCTCCTGGGTTCAAGCAATTCTCCTGCCTCAGCCTCCCGAGTAGCTGGGACTGCAGGTGTGCACCACCACACCTGGCTAATTTTTGTATTTTTAGTAGAGACGTGGTTTTGCCATGTTGGCCAGACTGGTCTTGAATTCCTGACCTCAGGTGATCCACCCTCCTTGGTCTCCCAAAGCGCTGGGATTACAGGCATGAACCGTGGTGTCCAGCCGAAAAGCAGACTATTCTATTAAAATTGTAAGAGGCCGGGCGCGGTGGCCCAGGCCTGTAATCCCAGCACTTTGGGAGGCCGAGGCGGGTGGATCACAAGGTCAGATCGAGATCATCCTGGCTAACACGGTGAAACCCTGTCTGTAATAAAAATACAAAAA